>NW_027508953.1:6432500-7032500 GCF_051911475.1 Siphateles boraxobius
CTTGCAAGAAAATGAAAGAAAAGCCAAAAGAAAAGATTTTGCAATGTTGTGCACTGGCACAAAACAGGCCTCCCGCTTTCTTTAACGGCATTGTTCACCCAAAAAATTACAATTCTGATATTTTTTTACTCACTTTCATATCGTTTCAAACCTGTATGGCAAAAACATTCTTCAAATATCTTTTTTTGTGTGTTTAACATAAAAAAGAATGTTATATGACACAACAAGTACATTTTTCTTTTTGGGTGAACTGTCCCTTTAAGGAGTGTGAATCTTCTGTATTGTAGAGGATTACGGCCACAGATAATTCACAGAAGTTCATCTGTGGGCAAGGTTTAAATTAGCCTCATTAGTTCTATTCCTTGATTTAATACTATACTTTCCGGCAAATGCTTATGCATTTGGATTTCAGTTTTGACAGTCTACACATCTGACCACCTTAAGAGTCTTATATCACATACATCAGAAGAAAGACACAGAGCACAGTGTTCAGCTTAATGTGGGTGAAGCTTGTTTATTTGTATTTATATTTTTCAGCTGTTCTGAAAAAGGTCGAGCTTCAGTGGTCTCTTACACTTTTTGTGGGGGAGAAAAAAAGTGCTTACTTTTTTTGCCAGAAAAAAAGTTTTGTGTCAGTTTTTTTTTTTTTTAAGGAAGTATTTCTATACAAGTTACTTTGTCAGCTTGGGAAAAGATACAGTACATTGTGACAACTTGTAAAAGTTTTCCATTCACATATTAAACATAGCCCAGGGCTAAAGGTCACCATTGACATCGATTCTCCTCTGAACCTTTTATAGTCCAGGAATCTGTTCGTAGGTAACAAAACCTTGGTATCAAGAATAAGGTTTTATAACTTTAAAAGTTTTGTTTTTCTCCCTCGATTATATTTCCTTTCTATGTCAGAGTTTTTTAGAGTGCATATGTATTCACTGTGTGTCATACATCATCTTTATTTAACAATATAAATATGCAATACACTGTGATGTGATCCATACCGAAAAGTTTGTGCCAAACTCCAGCGATGTCATTTATGGTAATGACACGACAGTATTGTTTCAGCGCTCTCTCCTCTCTATCTGCCTGTGATGAACAGTGTGGAAAAAAAAAGGAAAATCAGTTCCCTGTAACATTTTCAAAAATGTTCAACTTTATGATGCCAAGACCAGAACAAGACCCAAGAAATAAACACGTTACTGCAAGTTTACAGTGGCTTTGTTCCAAAAACCTAGTGAACTGCCTATATAGCCAGCATCCTAACCTCATAAATGACTGATTTGGAATGCTTAACAAGACAAATAGCAGGACAAACGTCTAAAAAAAGGCATTCAAAGTTCACAAAAACTCAACTTAACATTGTTTACCACAATTGACTTTATGACATTGAAGCAGTGTTGGAAAAAGTAATGCGTTACGATATTATGTTTGGAGTGTCTGTTTACACTGAGTGCAAAAAGCCTGCCTTGTTGGCAGAGGCTATTTACACTATAGGTCCTTAAACACTGAGTCGGAAATTCTCGTCCAATATTTTCGCACGTTAAAAAATAAATACGACCTCACGTTGGGTCCGTTGGGTTAACCGTCTAAGCGCATGGTCTAAAGCGCACTGCGCAAGTGCACTTAGGTCATGTCCGAATCCACTTTTGCTAGTTTAACGACGGGAAAAATGGTCGGCGCACCTGGCGCATGGTCTAAAAGTGTTGTCCCTATTCTCATAATGAGTAATGGGTGTGTTTTGGACATAACGTGCAAAAAAACAATCAGAGAAAAATATTAAATCATGAAAATTGGAAATGTATTATTAAACGGTGGCTAGACATCTTTTTAAAATTATATAAAAAATATTTCATTATAGGCTACTTTATTTTTATTAATACTTTTCAGCATTGAATGAATGACTTATTTTTGAGATTTTTCTTGTTTGTACGTGGATTTAATTGTTTTACTGAGCTCAGTGTAGTGCGCTCTGGGATTAGAATTTAGCCTAAACTAATTATTTTAGAAGACTGCATAATGCTGTAACATTCTACATACACATATGCAGCCTAATGAGTTGGTTGTACACCATACTGTATAGGAAAGCAAAGGCCCTGATAGTTTCCCATAAGCAATTATTGACTAATTATGAGGTTTACATCAGGAACCTGATTCATTTGCTTGATGTTGAGCAATGTCCAATAGTCATGAGGAAGTTGTCTGTTCTGAGGAAGACATATTGCTACCTGTCTTGTCTGGTTTACCTGTTATGACATACAGCTGTTGCGGACGTCACACACCTCACTTTCAGGACCAAACAGGATTGAACTAGGAGGCTGAAGGTGGTACAATCCAACAAATCCTGGTGGATGTGTGTCATATAACGGTTTCAGAGAAGTGGGTAAAGCTATTGTGTGTTTGTCCAATACATATATTAAAGAGTGGCGATTTCATTATTTCCTGCCATTTTGATGGTATAAGTAAAACATGTAGATCTTATAGATGTCAAAATAAAATGTAAGATTGTATTGCAAAAAAGGATTGTGAATATGAACGACCAGTTGTTTCTAATAATAGTGTGTGTGTGTGTGTGTGTGTGTGTGTGTGTGTGTGTGTGTGTGTGTGTGTGTGTGTGTGTGTGTGTGTGTGTGTGTGTGTGTGTGTGTGTGTGTGTGTGTGTGTGTGTGTGTGTGTGTGTGTGTGTGTGTGTGTGTGTGTGTGTTGTAGAATATGTATTGTTTTTGCATAATTAACACTGTCAAATTAAGTCCAATTAGACGTAAAGTTTTATAAACCCGAAGAGGAAACTTGAAAATGAACTAACATACCACGATTTAGTGATTTAGAAGTAATGGAATTGGCCCTTAAAAAGCTTAACAGTATCAAAATTATTAAAACTCTTACTCATTTAAACTTATAAACTCTAAACTTGTAAACTCATACATTTATAAACTCATGAATTCATACACTTATGAATTTTCATAAATTCATTCACTTATGAACTTTTAAATTCATAAATAGTTCACCATAATAACCACCCAGACCACCCTAGCAACCACCCAGAACACCCTAGCAACCACCCAAAATACCTTAGAACACCATAGCAACACCATAGCAACCACCCCAAATACCTTAGGACACCCTAGCAACACCATAGCAACCACCCAGAACACCCTAGCAACTACCTAGCAACCACCCAATATACCTTAAAACACCCTAGACACACCATAGCAACCACCCAAAATAGCCTAAAACACCCTAGCAAAACCCTGCAACCACCCAGAACACCCTAGCAACCACCCAAAGCAACCACCTAAAATACCTTAACAACCGCCTAGCAACCACCCAGAACAGCTTAGAAACCCACTGGAAACACCCTAGCAACTTTAGATTACTTCAAACTATACTTTAAATTTTAATGTACTTTAAACATTAAACTATTTAAAACTTTAAACTACTTTAAACGAATTCAAACTTTAGACTACTTTAAACTTTAAATTAATTTAAACTTCAAAGTACTTTAACATTCAGACTCATTTAAACTTTAAACTAATTTAAACTTCAAACTACTTTAAACTTCTTCAAACTTTCTGGTCCAAACTTTCACAAGCCAACTTAAAGTTTGACTCGACGAACTTTTTCTAGAAAAATGAAAAGAGTTCAGATCCTTCTTAAGTTACTTACTAATTGTATGCCTTTTGATGTATTTCTATTTGTTGTTTAGATCGGATCATTATTAAAAGGAGAGATAGATGAGACTTGAGCCCTATGATTTGTGCTATGAGAGGTACATGAATTATGTATTAGCATTCAGCAGAAGTAACTGCTGTTTTGACAAGAGTGCTAAAATGCCTGCTGGCTCTTCTTGAATCTGTCAACAGACTGTGTGTGTATTGTGCAATACACAATCACAAGTGTGTATGTGTGATAGTGAAACGAGATTGAAGATGTGAGGTGAACACTAGACATTTACTAGAATGAAAAATGATTTCCTAATTAAGCATGGACAGCAAACTACTTCTTTCTTTTTTTACATGACATTATCCCTGCGTCCAAATATGCATACTTCCCTGCTATATAGTGTGCAAAAAGTAGCATGTCAAATGAGAAGACTATTCAAATACACATTGAACAACACCAAGATGACCTGCATGCCTAAAGAATGTAGGCTGCTTCAGTGTTTAAGAAGTTAATCAAATTAAGTGTGTTAATTCAAACACAGCATAATTTTAGCCTATATTGGGAGCAAATGATGGGTTTGACTCTTCTCTGTTGGAGGTTAATCAATTGTATTTAGCTAATTTATCAGTATCAATTGTATAAACTAGAGAAAACAAATGAAGACAGACCAAATTGGATTGACTAAAGACTAGTCTAACTTGCATATCGAGTCTGTGTGAAAGTGTCAATGGCTTGTTCTTTTTTTGATTGTGGAAGATGAAAGCATTTATACCCTAAGTGTTAAAAGGGGGCATTTCGAACATTTAGCACTCAAAGTTCGCTCGTATAATCCAATCAGAACGCGATGTCCTTTGACTGCCCGGGAGGGAATCGATATTAAACTTTTATTATAGCCTAAATCATTTGGTGTTCCATAACATGTCAGGTTTCCGAGAAAACGAAATTACAGTATATTCAGGATAAATGTTAACAATCGATTCCACAACCTCAGTCTGAGGCTACAAACTACAGTACATCTGTAGAGGGCGATCGACTGGTTCTCCGTTGTAGGGAAGAAAGCCTGTGAGTTGATTGGCTGTGAGAAATGTAGGCGTGGCTTGGGCGAAGGTCTTTCTACAAAACCAAAATGCGACGCAAAGAAAGTTTCATTCAGCACTGACTAGATAGATAACAGACGCAGAACTCTTGATTTATTGTCAATCTTTGTAGCGCTGAGTACAAACCGTATATTATTTAGCTTTAGAGCAGTTTCTAGCAACACGGCTCTACGGGAACAGGGCTTTAGAAGAAACATTACCTATAGCTGGTTTATTTTCTTAATTTGGATTGAATCACACAGGGTCTAAAATGGATCTGGTGTGGCTTTTATACATCGCAGCGAGTATGTGCGCTTTGCTCGCCTCTGCTGAGAGACACACTGTTTTCTGGAATAGTACCAACCCTAAGTAAGTAGGCTAAAGTACTTTTTTAAAAACACGTTTTATTGTAAAATACTGTTTCATTGTAATGTTGTGATAATGATTAGTGTCATTTACTTTACACTGAAACGCTTGTTGGTAATCTTTTTTTTTTTTTGCGAACTCCAGCATAATTCGGCTTTTGTTTGTTTACTTTTAGGGTTTATGTAAATTGTCAAAACTTTTTCCTCTATGAGTGTGAATGTTTATTTGCAGCTTAATGCGGGGTTTATGGTCATTGTATAAGGTCTGCAGAATTGGAGACGCGTGCTTGTTTACATTATGGATGCGTTTTGACGTTGCGATGTTACATCTTTACCTGTAACAGATTGCATAATCCAGGCACTCTTATTGCGTCATCATAATCTCTCTACTAGGCTACCCATCACCGGAATGTTTGTTTGTGTCCTGTGTACATGTGATCCGCAATGAAATCTGCCTCTAAGACGAATTGATGCTTACTGCTGACTATGCTCGTTCTCGTACACTAGTTATAGTAGCAAGTTATGGTTTTGGCCATATTCATTTAATGTAAATTCAACTATAAGGTACCCTCACGGTCTTGTCGCTATATTTGGCGTTTTTAATTAATGAGTTGGGAAAAAAAACAAGACTGAATCGAGAAATACGAGGAAACTTCCAGGAGTGTTTTGCTTTTTTGATGTGTGGCTATAAGTCAGTAAAGTGTTGAAATAGGTGCTGACTGCTGAGTGACGTTTCCGATGATTGATAGGCGCAGAGCTGATGACTGGAGCTGGGATTGCAAAACTCGAATTGCCGATACGAGGCATGAGCGAACGAATCAATTCTGGATGTTTGTAAAGATTCGGTTGAACCGAGTCACCGAGCGTTTGCGGTGGACTGAAAGGAGAACTTTGTTTCAGAGTATACAATGTTAAGGTGGTAGCCTACTATCTATTTTCCAGCTGGTAGGAAATGTAATCTGCCAAAACAAACTCTAACAAAATAGTGTCGGTAACTAAATACAGCAATATTTAACCAAATATTAAAACCACAGAAAGCATATCATTTTTCTCGCTTGGACTTTTGAGAACACTTTTGAGTGATGACTCAAATGAGTCCATGATTTTAACCTGTTCACTGAAACGAACCGATTCGTCTAAATTAATCAGATTTCTTTAAGCTAAACCTTGCAAATAAGTAATGATTTAGTCATTTTTTAACAATTGGTGTTAATATTCTATTCCAAGAGCCTGAAGGGATTAGTGTAGAAATGCTGATAACAGACAGAAAAGAATTAGAGCATCTGCTCCTCCACAGTCTCAAACTCTCTCTCTCTCTCTCTCTCTCTCTCTCTCTCTCTCTCTCTCTCTCTCTCTCTCTCTCTCTCTCTCTCTCTCTCTCTCTCTCTCTCTCTCTCTCTCTCTCTCTCACGCACACACACACACACACACACTCACATTTAACCCATCCACTCTTCTTAGAACAATACGCGTTTACTTCAGCAGATGTAATGATTGCGTCAATATCCAAACAACAGTGATCATTTTAGTGCCTCCACACACTTACTATTTTTATTCCACATCTTAATCTTTTCCTCTCTCTCTCTCTGTGTGATCTTATCCTGTTTTCATAGAAATACTAGAGGGGCTGGGGGAGATGCTTTCTCTTTTTTTGTGCCTTTCTGCACCTTTTTTCTGCATTTCCTTCTTTCAACACCACGAAGGAAATATAGTCTGGTGAATATCATAAAGTGATTGCATTTGTATGCATTTGTGTCTGATGCACATGTTTGACAGAGTGGGTGCACATGTGCGTGTAGGTGTGTATAAGCCTTGGGGGAAGGATGACTCTAGGGTCGACAGACCATTGCAGCTGAGCACGCTTTGTTTTTCAGCATGAGAGGTGATTCTGAGTCAGGTCGTGTCAACGCACATGTTTGAATTTGTTGGTGCATGTTCTTGATGTGCTTGCAGCTGCTTGCTGAAACACATGTGTTGTAGTGTTGCTCACGGTCAATAGTTGATCAACTGGAAGGTGTGTTTCAGTGGGAGCTGATTAGGGAGTGTCCTGGTGAGCAGTTGCATCTCAGCACTTGTTTATGATTCACTGACTCACTCATATAATTTATTAACCAAACTTCCTCTATTAAATTCTCTGTGCACTCCTGAAGAGTGTGCTTTGATAGCTTTGTGTGAGGAACAGAACGAGTCATTACTCACTGAAAATGTGTCCTCGATTTCATTGGCATGTTAATGAAAATTCATGAGATGAAGACAAAGTCCAATTCATGAACAATTCATTCTTTTAAGTGGAATATTTTCAATGTTCAATCAGTTTATCCAGTTCAAAAAACTTGTTTGTTCATGAATCACATTCTCACCAACTCAATGATAATCTGGTCCTAATGATTATTCTTTAGTGAATAACGTCTAAAATTTTGTTTTGTCTTCACTTAAGCTACTATATGACATCAGAAGATTTGGAATATAGTACATATAATGCACATTAACCACTTTTATGATCTTTTTTTATTGTTTTATGATTTTGAAGCTTTATGATTTTCAAGATTTTGGAAACTCCAGTCCCCATTTATTGTAATAGAAGACTAGTACACTGTTCACAATTCTTTCCTTTTATGTTCCATGTAAGGACAAGAGAGGAAGTAAAAAAATGACAGAAATTTCATTTTGTTGAGTGAACTAATCTTTTAATATTACTCATGAATGCTAAAACTTTTCTGTAATTGTTGTTCTTGTTATTTTACCATCACTCAAAGGCTTATAGAGATTTCTTCTCTTTCTGTATCTTTCTTCTGTCTCTTTTTCTCTTTCTTTGGCCTCTCTCTCTCTCCTACAGTACCTGTCCTTCCCAAACCTCCTCCCTTTCCTCTGGCTGCGTGCCCCGTACCGCATGGTTAACTGGCACAAAGTTCAACCTCTCCTCTGCTCCTTTTCTTTAACTCTTTCCCTCTATCGTTTCGCTCTGCCCCTATCCCATCAGTACCCCAAAACTCTCTGACCTCCTCACATTTTTGTTTCTTCTCCGCTTGTCCACGATCACCCCATTGTGTTACTGTTTCACCCTGTAAAAAGGCCTTTTACATGGTTTAATTCAGCCAGAAATGAGGCTTTCTTGGTTTCCTACCAATTTTCTACAAAATGTCCCATTCACTTGTGTTTTTTCCAGGGAACTGGGCTTTTTTGCTTGTGGGGTTTTGCCAGCTAAGTGCTTTTTTGTTATACGTTCCAGCCAAATTAGCACGCTCCCACTGCAGATCTGCAACGGAACAAAACCAAGGGCTAGTGTGACCAATTGCGGGGCAGAGTTCACAGCCGAAATGAAGTGCCATTCATGCGGTGTGTCTGTCACTGTGCGCGTCTGTAGATGTGTGCGGAGAGGAGAAGTGGAGATAGAAACCGGCGATAAAGTGCCATTTTGCTTTTGTCTACATGTCACTTAGCATTAAACTCATCAGATCTGTTTGTGTGTGCGTGTTACACTGACAGTGAGCGAGTGAGTGATGAAGTGCCATTCACTCTCTATAGTCTGTCACTCTCTCTGGTGGCCTTCAAATAGGGAGCCGCCACTCGAGCCCACCTCTCTCCCGATCCCGTGTCTGGCTTCTCCCTCGTTCCCTCTACCTTTTATCTCAGCCGTACACGCCAATGCTTTTCATCCTTTTATTCGGTTCCTGTCCTTATTTCCTTTCCCTCTGTGAAAGAAGGAAGAAAAAGAGGTGTTGAATTTTTTTTCCTTTGCCTTTTTTATTTAACAGTTTTGGCAGCCATAAACACCAGTCTGTCTCACTCCACTTTTCTCCTCCCTTTGACCTTCTCCATGCCTATTCCGTCCATTCACTGACTCTGAATTCTGCGATATCCACAGAATTCAAATGGTCGTCATTCACAAAGCTCTACAGATTCTTGCCCATTGAGTGTTTGTTTTGTAGCTAGTTTAGTGCACATTTACATTTACCCAGAAATGAAAATGGTCATTGTTTGATTCGTTGATGAGTGATTCGGGGCTCAAGCACCCACCGAAAAACACGAGATATTCTCCATTCATTTTAACCAATAACATTTTTTATTGAGATTCGAGATCCAAATTGTATGATATTTGTCAAATCATGAGGGATTTGCCATATTGTGATTTACAAACCTGAGAGAGCAAGTGAACTCTGTCCAAAGGTTCAGGAGACGGCCTTTTCCCTCGCTAAGCTTGAGTTTCCTGGCCAAGTGTTTTCCCGGGAAAATGGCACATCCTGCACGTACAATAAACAATACCTTTCTCACACACTCGCGCACGCAAGCAACTCGCTTCTTTCACAAGTCTCATATACACACTTCCTCGTACACACGCATACTCTTTGAATTATTATTCACACGAGTTAAGGGGCTTGGGAAAGTGATAGTTTTGTCTACAACTCAGTATCAAGAAAACATGTGCCTTTATGCCCATCTCTCCCATTGGTCCCTCACTACTTTCCCACACACATCGTCTTAGATATTTGTTCATTACACCTGCAGTAAAATCTACTGTTATCTGTTATCTGTTACAGCATTTCATGGCCTTATGATTCCCAGAATTGTTCTTCCTTCTCACAGTCATTCCTTTTCCTCCCTTTCAACTTATTCTTGAAAATCTTTGATTTATCTTAAATGTTTAATCAGTTCCTTTCATATTTAAGAACACATGTCCAGCCGAATGTATTTAAAGGTGTATTTAACTAATTATTACAATCATGCGCTAATTATTTGTCAGGAATGTGTTATGTTTGCACGTTTATGTGTGTTGTGTTAGGATCTTGTTGTCACAATCTCAACCCCATGAGTTTCTGTCTCCGGCACTCTTGTTGTTTGTACTGTTCTTGAATGGACTGTTTTTAAGGTGACGGTCCATTCCCACGACACGTTGCACGCATTTGATTACAACACCGCGCTAGAGGCCACTCCCCCTGCTGGATGGCTAATGCTTAAACAATGCAAGGAACTGCTGAATCCATTTTCATAGCGATATGAGTCCCCTTGTGTGATTCTCATTTCCCTTCACACCGACTGCTCTTGTGTTTCTAATTATTTATGTAATTTATTTATCTATGAGAGGATTTCAGAGCTGGGCAGAGCAAATTGGAACAGTTGACCAGTCGGGACTGTAGTTAGTGTGACAGATCGGACAAAAGGAATTAGACAACAAAATCCTAAGGCAGCTTTTAACACACCACCATACCAATTTAGAGTTTAGGAATGTAAGCTTATGTTATTATACACACCTTAGATTGTCAGATATATTTGGTTTAAAAAATGGTGAAACTGCATTTGAGTAGATCACATGCCATTTCTTTACAAACGAGAAAAGAGTTCAGTCATTTGATAAAAGCAAATCTGACACCTTATCAGTGGTGCTGAGAGACAAAAGAAAGATTGAGCAATTTGAAGGGACAGAAAAAAGATTGATGTGGATAAGATGAATGTAAACAAGATGGATTGAAAAAAAAACAGTGTGGAATATTGTCTTGAATGGGGGAACCGTTCGATTTTTGGTTGCCATGGCAGTCGTAAAGGGCCAGAGTTAGTGTCCACAAACGTAGGTCACTAACCAACATACCGTGAATTCCAGCGAGACGGTTTATGATTGGTTGGGAGCGCCTTGGGGGCGGGGTCGCAGGGAGAATGAATGGGGGATCAAACAGGCTTATTGAGTGCTGAGAGACAAACCGAGGGAGTGGACAGAGATGGATGGATAGAAGAAAAGATGAAAGAACAGGACTGGTCCGAGTCGGGGCAAGGACAAGCACAAGAGCCGGCTGCATTTTTTGGTGTATCAAAGGATTCTTTGCTTTTTTCCTTTCATCACATTCTTTATCTCTCTTACACCTGCACAGTACAAAAGTTTTTGGGTTGTTGTTTTTAATATAGACAAAATTTTCTCTTTCCAGTACATACTGCCACACCAACTCCTTTCCCTTTTTCCTTCTATCACTCTCTTTCTATCTCCCGCCAGCCTTTGTTGCATGTCCAACCAAACCACTCCACTGTAACACTCCAACTGTGTTTCAGAACAATACAGAGCTTGCTATGGGCCCCTCATTTCTCTCTCTCTTTCTGCTTGCATTAAACTGAATGAGGCCCCTGGCCCCTCGGCAACCTAGGCCGGGTAATCCCGGAGCACAGAGCACCCAATGATCCTGCCGCACTGCATTCCGAGCCAGTCACCCAGAACAACAGAGCCTGCATTAGCACTGAATTAAAACGGCAGAGGTTTCAGAGGCTAATGACAGTCATTTTAGCCAGCTAACGCAGGTGTGAGGGCTAAAGTGAAGGATGGATATTTGAACAGATCCAGTGGTCAGAATTTTGTTAATTACCGTTTAGACTGTAGTATCAGGTGCTGGAAGCTACAAAAGATTACAGATCGAATGACAGGGATGTTGGTGGGCCTATTGTTGGAGAATGTGTGTGTGTATGTTTGAATACACCAGACCTTCCCTTTTAAACAGGTGAATGTGGAAAGAATGTTAACTTCATTTCCTAGAGTATTAACCAAAATCCCTGCTTCTGTGTGTGTGTTATAAGTGTGTGTTAAGGTCTGCACTGCTGACTGCGAGCATTTCCTCAACCTCTCACCCCCCACTGATCATCCCCCTTTTCTCTGAGCTCCAACATTCCAGCGAGTGATAGAGTGTTGAAATGAGAGAGGGAGAGGGAGGAGAAACCAATTGATAGACTGACTTAGAGGGGGTAAAAAAAGAACAACAACGACAAAACTTTGAACTAAAGATTAAGAGACCTGAGATTAACCCTACGGTTGCCCATTTGTCATCAGGTCAGTTCTATTGGCTGAAAATTCCACTGATATTTACAGGAAGATGAGTTCACAATTAAAGAACTTCAGCTATTCACATTTTACGGTAAGCACGGACGTGACTCACAAGCACCCACTATTCGTCCAAGTTTCAGTCTTCATTAATGAAGCTAAAGAGTTCATTCATTCATTCTTTCACATTTTCACTCTAATAATTAACTCCACACTCTAAAAATCTATCTATCTATAACTATTTTTGTAGACTTAGATTTTTTTTAATCAATTTGTCACTGCTTTGGCAATACATGGATAATACTAATAGAGCATAGTAATTTACATGTTTAAGACAAAGATATTTAAAAAAAAAAACTTGCAACCATTAACAAGCCACTTTTAAAGCCCAGGACAAAGCATAAAGGATTTAAGTTCATCTATATATGCTCAAGAGGAAGTTGAGCCCAGTATATGTGATGAATGATGCGAGAATGAGCGAATGGCATTACTGTATGAATTAAGGCATTGATAAAGTAACCGTAGCGTTTGAAAGGACACTGGCTTAGGGAGCACCCGCTGACCCCTGTATTGAGACAGAGTCCATCCCCCACTGCTTTCCCCACTGACTCCCAGCCCCTGGAGGCTGAGGGGGGGAGCAGCATAATTGCCCCCCTCTGGGACCACTTTAATTCCAGTCTTTGTGTTTTAATTGCCCCCCCTCCCGACCCCTTTTTGATGAACACATTGGGGCCATACCACAAACAGATTTTAATCAGGGTGTGTGTGTGTCTGTGTGCTGGTGCGCCAGATGACTGCTCCCAAGCATCTGGTGACAGCAGTTAAAGAATGTGCGACATAAATTATTATTGGTGAGGTATATTTGCTTCATTCATCAAACAAAGATGCATCAGTATGTGACTGCTCTACACGGCCACCAGATAATTGAAGTGTGTGTGTGTGTGTGTGTGTGTGTGTGTGTGTGTGTGTGTGTGTGTGTGTGTGTGTGTGTGTGTGTGTGTGTGTGTGTGTGTGTGTGTGTGTGTGTGTGTGTGTGTGTGTCTGCAGTGAGTGAAAGCAGCAAGCCAATTAGAGGCGCTGTGTGTGTGTGTAAGACTAGAAGGGGTCTGGAGCCAGATCGTCTGTCCTAAGACCAAGGGGTCCCCCCCATCCACAAACAAGAAAAAGAGAGAGCGAGAGAGACTCAGCAGACTTTGATCATCGACCAGACGTGTGGATGTTGTCACACACCGACAGAAACACCCATTCTGGGAAATAATGCTACTGGCATTTACAGCAGACAGGGAGGAAAACTGAAATTCTACAGAATCTACAAGGATCGCAATTAGTGTCTATGACGCTCATGTTGGCCCTTGAGATGTTTGTGATCCAGTATTTCAATATTTCAACTGATTCTTTACAACGCTCCTTCATTATAAGTAATGGTGATGTTTCCAGATGGAAACTGTCAGTCCAGATGTTTTACTCTTAGAAGCCACACAATTCAAGGTATCAGTCACGTCCTTAAGGTAACCTGTGCAAGTTACAAATATGTTTAGTACTTAGTTATTATTTTCTAAATGATCGTTATTGATTTTCCGAACAATTCATCCATGCGCGTTTCATTTAAAAAACCATATTCACATCAAAATGTGATAACTCGATCTTCTGATGAAATTACAGGCTTTTCTCTGGTTATAAATGCTGGAATTCTCTAATCATTTAGCCCACATAAACCCTGCCCTTTTTTTACCATCAAAGGCCTCCATCCAATCAACCAATAGGAAGAACCAAGACCCCGCCCAATATTTAGTCCCCCGCTAGTCCTTTTTACTCGGATGTACGGCACAATACGGAAGAAAAGATTTGTCGCTACTTCTGTTTCATCATGACTTTAAGGGCTAGGAAGCATCACTCACAAAACTTCACATTTAATAGCAAATCGAAAAAATTCAATACCACAAGACAGAGATACTTCTGAGAGTATGAGAAGTGAACCTGATCACCATCCAAAAAGTTGCACCCGGGGAGCCCAAAAAAGGTCTTATAGCTGATTTTAGACCTGGCTGATGTTGAGCTCATAATGAAAATGTCTGAACCTGAGCTGAGCTCAGAAACGAACATATGGAAGCTAAAGTGGCATCCGATGATGGATGGTTGTATAAATAAACAAGGGCTTTCTTTCTACCTCTGGCATTCTTCTATCAGTGGGCAGCACATAAACAGAGATAGCACACTGCCAGAAGAGCTACAGGAGCAGAACTAAGAATGAAGCAAATGCTGGAGAGAGGGAGGGAATGGAGGGAAGCAGACAGAAAGACTGTCTCCACCACCTCCTTCCGTGTGTCAAATGAAAGGGAGAAGTGTGGCGTAGACTGGGTGTGTATGACTCCGTCAGCCGGAGTGCGTGTGTTTATCTGTAATGAGTAAAGGAGTGTTGACGAAATGCAGATTTATTTCTCTATTTGTGTTTGTGAGTCTTAACGCATGTGTTTCTGCAGATACTCAATAGTCATCACCTGGTGATGCAACCTGACAGATTGCAAATGTCTGCACAAATAAGACTCTGCTCTCACGAGGCGAGCGAGATCAATACATAGCAAACGTTCACGCCAACATGTCCATGTTTCTGCAATTTTCACCAGTTCTGACCTATTCTCTGTGTACGGACAGCATGCGGTTCGATCAATGAATCGATGTTTGGAATAATCTATATTCATGCATCTGTCCCGGCTCTTCTTCTGCAAAGAAATCAACATACTCATCTGTCTTTCCATTGTTTGCATTTTTGGCTTTTCTTCCCCTCCGCCATCCCTTTGTGATTTGCCGTCTGGTCGTCTTTGAGATGGTATTGTAGATCAATGCAAGGGCAATTGAAAATGTGATTGCATTAGGCTTGGCATTCAAGTCACTCGCTCTGTGAAAGTTCTCTAAATGAAGAATTCATGTCACCAGTGAGAGTGATATTGCTGGAGTTATTCTCGTTTCTTGCTGCTTGTTTTCTGCCGATCTAGATGATCTTGTCTCCCAAAATTTTGTCTTAAAGCTTATTTATGTATTTGCTTCATTGCATTGCTCTTTTACAAAAAAACATTAATGAAATCCCTCTTATTCTTTCAGGTTCCGATGGAACAGCTATGCGGTTGAGGTACGCCTGAACGACTACCTAGACATCGTGTGCCCTCACTACCCACTGGGCGAAGTGCCGTCACAGGATGCCGAGCGCTACGTGCTCTACATGGTGGAACGTGAAGACTATGACTCCTGTCGTCCACAATCTTACGACCAGATGCGCTGGGAATGTGGCCACCCTTTCGCCCCTCACGCACCCGAAAAGTTCTCTGAGAAGTTCCAGCGCTTCACTCCATTCACTCTGGGAAAAGAGTTCCGACAGGGCGAGAGCTACTACTACATCTGTGAGTACAGCCCTTAAAAAGTCAGCTTGCACTTTAGCTATGAAAGTGAACATGTATGGTTGATCGTTTTGAAGAATGGTTAGGGGTGGAAATGTTTTTGAACATATGAAAACCAGTTATAGATTTATTGCCCCACAAACCATACGCTGAATGCTAAGTCTGTGAGTCATATATGAGCCCTTTTTTAGCACCACAGTAATGAATACATTTCAATTTGTGTTGCGGACTGCTAAACTGGCAGCAGAACCACTACGTGTCTTTCTAGCATCCCCACGGGCTATCCTTGGGGAGTTTGGGCTGTCAGAAACACAAGGAGCGCAATTCAGCGAGCATGTGGACTAGTATATGGAGGTCTAGAATTAACAATGATGAAATTTGACAGCCCAATATAGACCCTTCTAGGAAAGCATACTTCTAAAAAGGCTTATTCTGCAAACACTGTAAAGTTAAGGGTAGAACGTTTGATGGATAAAATGCATTAGATCCGCTTTGATGGTGTGGAAAGATCCATGTCAGTTTAAACTCAAACACCAATACAGTGTTTTTCAAAAGCACAACTAAACCCAATTTTCTCAATTTTTTGACTTTTTGTCAATGGATTTGCAGCTCTGCCACAGTGTAAACTCTAGTGTGCACCACTGTCGTAAAATAGATCAGACACAGGTCACAGGTCCAGGTGTCTGCTAAAGAGAAGTGGATTAGCCACTACACGTCTAACACTATTAACCTCCTTTCTAATTAACCTGTCTGCTACCCATTTACCTCCCTATTATCCTTTTATCTTCCTCTATCCTGACGGCCTTCTCTTTTTTTTTTGCCTTACAGCCAAACCACTGCACCACCACGGAGAGGAGTGTATGAGACTCAGAGTAGACGTAGTTGCCAATGATGGTGAGTATCGCCACCCTGGTGGTGTGTAGGTGAACTAGCAGATCATAATACTGCACATATTTTGCATTTCAGTTGATCTGTGTATTCACTGGTGTTTTCTTCCATTCAGGTTCTCAAGAAGCCAGGGTTGGCACAGGAAGTGGATCTAAGGTGGGCACAGGGGCAGGAGCTCACACACCATCTAATCGGTTACCAGCAGGTACGGTCACATCGATATAAGTTTTAAGGGGATAATTCACCCAAAACTGAAAATTTTGTCATTAATTACTCACCCTCATGTCGTTCCAAACCTGTAAGACTTCCGTTCATCTTCGGAACACAAATGAAGATATTTTTTTTTATGAGATCTGAGAGATTTCTGTCCCTCCATTGACCATCCATGCAACTACCACTTTGGCGCTTCAAAAAGTTCATGTTAAAACTAATCCATATGAATCGAGAGGTTTAATCCAAATTTTCTAAAGAGACATGATCTTTTTATATGAGAAACAGATTGAATTAGGACTTTTGAACACATAAACATTCCTCAATTCACACATCTGTTGTGGTAAATGGAAACTCAAGCATGTTCATTTGACGTACGAGAACCAATGAGGTTAATTCTCATGTTACACAGCACGTTTGAGCTTCCGCAAGAACCAATTATGTTTGTTGTCCCTGAAATAAACTGAAATATCTAATATATTATTTCCATGTTACAGATGATCCTGTTGTGGCTCTTCCTGAAGTGCAGCAAAGCAAGCGGACAAACTCAGCCATTTCAGGAGCATCCTGGACTGTTCTCACAACCTTACTCCCCCTTTTATTGTTGTTGGTCTTACAGTGAGATGAACACTGGACTATATTTCACTTACAAAAGACTGTAATGACGGCGGCCTGTGTTGATGGAAGCACACAGAGGTAGCTCTTTACATCCCAGTGCTGGCCATTGGGAGAAGCGTACAGGAAGTGGAGTGGAGAAGCCTAACTGGAAGAAGAGGGCTTTCGGACACTTCTATAGAAACAAAAAAAAAAACGAGACGTCAGTATTTTTCTGGAAATATTGTTCATGCAAAGGGAGATGTTTTCCCTTTTACCATTTTTTTTCCTTCATTTAAACGTCTGACCACTCAAAACCTGGATAAGAACAAACTGAAACAGTAATGCAGATTTGGAATTAGCATGAACTTGGAATATGGACAACCCCCTTTATTTGAGTGTCATAATGATGGGACGCAAGCCAAGAATGAGCCAAAGACCACAGAGCTTCTCACGGAGGAGTAGAGCGATCAAAACTATTCATTGTTTTCTCATGTTTTGTATATCCAGAGAAATAATTGAGTTTCGTATTAATTTATGTAGCATCAGCTTAGTGGGTTTTATTCTCACTGTCTCATGGTTTTACAAGACTGTGTGCTGTACCTGGATTTTATCTGGAAATGCAGTACAGAACACACACATACCCCTTTACCGCCGAAATAGTGCTGGTGCCTGTGATGGGACATCTGTGGAAATGAACAGAGCGATTCCAGATTGGGCGCCGCCACCCTGACAGCGGAAAACGGCGGCATCCGATACTGTTTACTAACCCCACTGACACACTTCCATTCAGAAATGCTGTGTTGTTTTTGTACATTCATTGTTTAAAGAGTTAGTAAATTATTAGTTTTGCTGCAGAACAAATTACTGTATAAAGTGAGCAAAAATGTTTACTGTGTGATGGAGAGAGAGGAAATGAGACGTGAGAGAGGAGAAACTCATTGGATTAATGTGTTGAAGTGTAGATGAAAAAGTGATAAAAAGGGAAATTGGATTATTGGATAAATACACACATTTCCTCCCAAGTGTGTGTGGAGCTGTGATGGTATGTCCTGGCACGGTGGGTCAGATCAGCACCCTCAGCATGTAAACTGCCGAACACAATCAATGAGAAGCACACAATCACTAATGTACACCTGGAAATGAACTTTATAATTAAGAACAGAAGTTTTACTTCATCTAAGCTGTTCATTGGGTGGAAAGAAAAAGGAAATTCAGAAAAATATGTCAACTGATTTGTATCAGCATTTGGACTACACTATATAGCAGTTAGCCAAATTATATTTTTAATTTTAATACATTTATGCTGGTACTGATATCAAAACATCAGGGTATCACATGTGTAATATAACACCGATATAAAAAAATGATAGAATTAACGATAGAAGACTCATTAAAATCAAAATCATTAAATTGCATTATATGAACTGTTTGTTTGTTCAAACACAAACACACACATATATATATATATATATATATATATATATATATATATATATATATATGTAAAGCAATTTGATGATAGCAATTGAGATATTTGACATTAAATGAACATTTATTTTACATAATATTTAATAAAAATCCACACACTAAAAAAAAAGCAGAAACTGATGAATCCCAAAATGGCCAAATGTCTGCTGACTAATTGACCTGTCTGATATACTGGTCTGTCACTACAATGTAAGCTTAGCCATTTTGTTGTAAATCGACATATACCATGCTATCAGGAACAGTTAGTGTGGGGATACTGGACCAGGCTTACACACATTAATAACACTAATCAGCTAAAGCACTATGAACAAAACACCACATACACTGACTCTGACATGATGTAGCAGTTTAAACTCAATTCCGGACAGTTGTTTGTACGACTGGCACAGCTGTATACAATTAACTTTGGGTCACTTTGATTCATTTTTCCATTTTGTTTTTCTTTTTTTATTCTTGTATTCTTATTTTCTACATGTATTGTGTAAAATGTATATTATGTATATAAAGAGGATTATATAAAAAAGACCTTTGATAAAAAAACAAAAACATTTAATGTGAAGATTCTTATGTGAAAATAAATGATATTTTTGGAAAATGCGATTGTAGCCGACCTTGTTTTTATATATATATATATATATATATATATATATATATATATATATATATATAAGCAGTTGTCCTGCCTGCTTTCATTTATGGCAGTGCTTTCAAGACTTTATTCCTTATAGTCACCATGAAATCAAAATTGATATTTCTAGTTTTTATGGAATATTGCAATATTTTTTATAAATTATTTCGTGCACATCCTTTATTTTAATGAGGGCGGAGCAACCTGTCACACACATGAGATCGACCAATAGCAAACCACAACCATCCAATCAATTCCCAATGCACAAAATCAAGTCCCGCCCTACATTTTATATTGTTCAACCGCAGTTTCACTGGGATACACGTCACAAAAGGGAAGAAAAGACTATCTCAACTTCCACTTCATTTCGACTTTAAACATTTGAGGTTTTCTAACTTTCCTTATTATAATGTATATTTTGATCACTCAGCATCCAGGACCAGAACTATCTGAGCTCATTTAGAACAATGATAATTCCCAAGTAGAGCCAAAGCACATATTGTCTTGCTCGTGTGTCAATAGGATGAAGTATTTTGTCTCTCAGGGTTTATGATTCACCGGTGACAGGAAAAAAATCACAATGGTCGGAGGTCAGAGGCATCAGTTTGACCGTGTGTGTGTGTGTGTGTGTGTGTGTGTGTGTGTGTGTGTGTGCGTGCGTGCGTGCGTGCGTGCGTGCGTGTGCGTGTGCGTGTGTGTGTGTGTTTCAGGGGTATGGCTCTTCCCTTTGTATTCTGGCTAAACTTGGAGCTTTGCCAGACGGCTCTGTAAACATACACACACCTCTTCTGTTATTGTTTGCCATTTTAGAAGCTCTCATTCGCTTCATTCCAATGTTGTGCATGTACGCATCAAGCTCCAACTATTTAAATATTTGTTTGCCATGAAAAAATTACAAACAAATATATTTCTGGGATTTATGGGAAGATTTGTTTATTAAACCAACATTTGGTCCTTAAGCTACTCCCTACTGAATGATTTTGGCAGCTCTTTTCCTCGGTTATAAATTGTATGCGTTTTGTCTATGAGATTTTAATGTACATTATTCATTTTCTGTGAGGTTTGCAAATATTGCAATTTTCTAGCAATAACAGAGAAAAAAAATTCTCCTCAGGTTCTAACCTCCTTTCACTGACCATTTGTTGAAACTTTTTTCATGCTGTATTTTATACCCTACTCATGCAGTATCATGACCTTTTCCTTCGTTTTATTTACCTATCAATGTCTCCATCTCTTTCTGTATCGCAGCATCTCATTTTCTCACCCTCTCTTCGTTTCTTTCAGCCTCAGTTCTTCGTTTACCTTCCCTAAAGCTCTCTCTTTTTTCTCTCTCTGTCTGTCTCTGTCTCCTACAGACTATTGTTCCTCCCTTCCTCCTGCTCATCTCCAGAGGCCTTTCTTTTCTTTTCTTTTTTCTTCTCTTTTTATGGCTGTGACCGTAAGAGCAGCTGTAACACTGCAGACCGGTTCCGCAGCTCACACCCTGACTGTGTGTTTTCAGAGCTTTGACCCCACGACTGTAAATCAGCCCCTCTCTTAACCGTTTGACCTTCTCTGAAGAGTTTAGGGAGTTTAAAGGGAATAAGTGGCACTTCACTAGAGGACTTTTGCTTTAAATAGTCATTATTGCTAAAGAGAAACCACAAAGAGTCAGTTGAAAGACCGACAAAAGGGGACAAAGCAGGAACCGGTATGAAAAATCATGTCTGGAGACAAAGAGCTCAGTATGATGTGGGAAAATGACATCTGTTTAGGTAGAGATACCAAAAAAGTTTGGGGGAAAAAATGTAGGAAAAGTTCAGAAAATATACAGCAAAAAAATATTTAAAATATAAATGCACAATATTTCTAAAACTTAATTGATGTATATTTAAATTATATTAATATAATTTCAATCATTTGTAATATTTTTACCTTCAATGTCTTGTCCTGTAGATTTCCATTCCACAGTTTTCATTTTGAACGGACGAGTCAAAACTGTTTTTTGGGCTAATGGGCAGCGTGCATTTCCACAAATTTGTGCATTTTTCTGCAATTGAAATAGATGAACTTCAGCAGTGTCAAAGAGTCTAAAAAAACAAGAGAGGCAAGATCTCTCCCTCCTTCCTGCATATTATTCATCTCACTTCTGGGAAAAATTTTGACCTTCTCTTATCAGCTTTGAATGTCTCCTGAAGATTGAGAGTGTTACTTACTTTTTTTTTCTTTCTTTTTTTGCCAGATAATGCATTAAGTTGGTCCTGTACATCTGTTTCTATGCTTTATGATAAAGATGTTAAGCTTTTGTCCTTGAGCTACAAATACACTTTGAGAGAAGGTTTGCATTTACACACAGACACACAACTTTGATCAAGAAATATGCTTAGCACGGTTTATCCTCGTGCAAGTTGGGGCAAATTCTGTGGCTTTGTATCCCATTTCTGTTATTCATCTGATAAGACACAGACCATCCATTAGATTATGATAACACTTTGTCTAGTCATATTTAAAAAGGTCCTGTTAAACTGTATAATTATTTTTTATAATTGCTGTATTCAAGTATAATTAACTTTAAATGTTTTAATAATTAATTAAATAACTTTTGAATAATTAATGTTAAAACATAAGTTGTTATATCTTATTGATAATTAAATTTTTCAGTGTATGCTTTTTTTACATTTTCAACTTTCTTCAGAAATGACGTCCAGTTTCCCCTCTGGATGTAATGGGTGGAGTCTCAGACATCCCAAGTCTCCCGGAAGTTCCGGGAGTCTCCCGCATATTGATAGCGGCTCCCTGATGCCCGCAAATTAGTTCAAATCTCCCGGAATCTACAGCTTGCGAGCTCCAAACCGTGTCTAGTCCAGCTCCACCGCTGTAGACCTAATGGGTGGAGTTATGTTTAGCGATAGATAGAGTTATGGATAGGGTTCAGGTGTGGTTGGGCCGTCTAGCTCCACCCATTACGTCCACGAAGGGGAGTTCGATGTCAAGCTCCATCCATTGGCAGATGAATGAGCAGCCTTTCTTATTTACATCGGAAGAGGGATGTAGGTGCTGGGATTGGCATCACACCTGAGTTGACTGCGTTCCAGGTTGTAAAACTAAGATGGATGCATCCAGGAAAACCCTTGTTGTCCTTACTCTTTCAGAATACAAACACATAAAAAAGCAGTATTTTTCAAAGATAATGCCAAAGTATCACGTTCACAGAGATTAGAAGTGCTAATAAACAATATATTACTACTGTTTCACTACAGTTGATGCGCTGAGCAGCCATATTGGATTCCAAAGGTCCCCCGAGATTCGTAGTCGCAATTTCGACTTGGGGGGGCATTTCAGATATAAGTTTCAACTGAATTAGGAATTTCCCACTACCGAAGACAAATGGAAAGCACCATTATTCTCTATATCAGTAAGCAGTACTGTTTCTGAACTCCCTGAAAGGCCTCGATTGTAGTCTTATTTTTTTTTTTTTCTTGGAATGTGCGCGTCACAATATTCCCCATTTTAAATAATTCTCGTCCAAGGCATACGCAAAAAATAAAGAGGTTGAGACCAGGTTGAGTTACATTAGTAGGCTACTGTGTTGAAACTCACGGTTATGGTAAGGGCCGTGACATTTCCGAAACACCCTCAAAGAGGTAGGCCAATCACAACACACTCATCCAGCCGACCAATCAGAGCATATTGCATTTTCAGAAGTAGGGACTGGAGCTAAACAGTGGGAAGAGTAATTAGCTGGTGAAGTGGAATTACCTGTCATAGAGTTAACGAAAGTTATCATGAGCATTGTAATGTTTGAAGCGGATATCTTAACAAATGTCAGTACTCCGGGAAGATTTTAAAACAAGCGGTTCATTCAAAAATCTGTAAAATCTTAACTTCATGCTGTGGAAATACAAACCAAGACAACGACGGCAATGCTGTAAAGGGACGGGGCTACATAAGGTCTATACAATCACAACAGGAAGTATGGTGAAATCAACACAGGCTGTTCATGTAGGTGTTATGTCTAATATCATTTTTGCTCATTCCCCTATTCAGTCATCGGTGGAGGAAGCAGGTTGGAGAACAGCAGCAACTTGTCTGGACACAGCATGGGCATCAAGGGAAGAGAAATATGACACAAGTCTTCCTCAGACAGCATATGTCTCATACTGTTATCCAACATGAACAGGGGGGTGGAGAGATTCGTAAAAGAATGATGACATTAATATGCAGGCTGAAAAAATTTGCTTTTTATGTGTTTGTTATCAAATGTAGCAGAGATGTATTTAAAACTCAAATAAGCATGTGTATGATATGATATGAAGTATGATACACCATTCAAAAGTTTGGGGGTGTTTTTGAAAGAAGTCTCTTATGCTCACCAAGGCTGCATTTAATTGACCTTAAATAGGCTACTGTAAAAACAATAATATTGTGAAAGATTATTACATTTTAAAAATAACTTCTATATTTTAATATATTTTAAAATGTAATCAATTCCTGCGATGCAAAGTTGAATTTTCAGCATCATTACTTCAGTCTTCAGTGTCACGTGATCCTTCAGAAATCATTCTAATTTGCTGATTTGCTGCTCAAGAAAGATTTCTTATTATTATCAATGTTTTAAACATTGCTGCTTAATTTTTTTTTGGAAACCATGTTATATTTTTTGAAAAAGGTAAGTGCTGGCCTACAGCTACATCACTTAATCTCGATTTCTCAACCTTTAGATGAAGAGATAGCTGGAGATATTGGGAAATCAGATTTTTGATTTAGCATTAAAAGTAGAAAGCTCAGTGAACCCTGAGTGAACATGGTTCAGTTCCTGCGTGATATGGTTTACCAAGTCAAAGAAAATAAAGCTATGGTGGCGTTACAAGTAATGTCTTTGTGAGCACTGAGTAAAATCTAGATTTCTAAGGTTTTTGTTTGAATTCATTAGGGATTGAGAACAAGCAAATATATTGACATATTGAAAAAAAAAACGTCATTCTTTTTCATTGTTGAATGGGTTATCCTATTTCAAAGCCAAACCCAGAGAAATACTACGCCAGTCCAACAATATCAGAAATATGAATACAAAAACCCCATAATTATTATCAAGCCATTTAAACAACAAAGACTGTCAAGCAGCTTCTCAGATCGGGGTCGAGGGCCGCTACATCTCGATTTTAGCTCGGCTTGATGGATTGGGCATAAATTCTTGTTCAGACAATGTGAATGTGATTGAATTTCAAGCTATGCTTGCCATGAATTTCAGGAGAAATCCACCACGATGCTATTTCTGAAAGCATGAGTTTGATACAGCCAATTTTCTTACAGAGCTGCCGATTTTAGACATCTGTGCAACCATTCATTCTGCATGTTTGCTGGCAAAAGAAAATAAAGCAAAAGCTTCGATTAAGATGTGAAAATAAGACTCACAGAGTCACTCAAGCCAAAACCATAGACGCTACAAAGATTTTGATTTAATAAACTATTGAAGCAAACATGTAATACAATCTCATGTGGTTAACACCAACGTCTCGGAAAAATGGCATTTATCGATTTTATAGGACGTTTTATCTTCAACATACTCTTGGATGGAAGTATCTACTAGTTTCTGTCCTAATAAAGGCATATTTGGATAGTAAATTATTATTGGTCAGAGAGAAAAAGAGCTGGAATTTTACCATGGTCTCACATTCTTTGACAAACACACCTTGCTAGCACATGTTACTGAAACAGTTAACTAATTAGCTTAAACAATAAGGTTTACATTCACTGACGTATATCTTCAGAGGAGGTAAAATTTTCAGGCATTACTCTACACTTCCACTCATTTTTCCGTCTTTTTTACATTGATATTTATTTTAACAAGGCCAGAGAACGTTTGGCAGCTGGCACTCCAGATAGTATTTCTCTTTGTTAATATGTTGGCAGCACACGACTCAGACATTTTTAGACGTTCAGACGTTTGGTGTACTTGGAGTTTTACTGAATGTCATTTCAAGTCAACATGGAATCCAAATTGATGCTATTTACTTTACTGATACACAATCCTGGTTTTCTTGTGTTTGATTCATCAGTGCATGTTATTCCAAAGGAAAAATAATGTTTGTCTTTTATATTTTTCATCAAAATGTAAATCACAAATTTCCTTTCCCTGACATCATTTTGGCTGCGTAGGCTATTGGAAAATGTTAACTGTTTTTTTTTTTTCATAGCCTAAGTTTGACATACACTGTATCTGAGACAATAATTATGTATAATTATATTTTACAAACACAGTGTTGGGGGTAACGCATTACAATGTGAGCTACACAATCAGGTTACTTTTACTGTTTTTTTTAAATAACGGATTACTTGTAAATAATTTTTAAAAGTTACTTTTTGAGAAAGTTACTTTTTCAGAAAAGTAATGCAAGTTACTTTGTTTTCCATTTTATTGACTGACATCTCTCCTAAAAAATTATTTTTAAAAATGAGTATTTTGTAGTTTTTTTTGGCAGGGACTACAACAAGCTTCTTCCTGGGTTGGTGACATCACAAACCCTAAAATGCTGGGCTGCTTTAGAAAAGAGGAATAGTTGTAGTCGCTGTTTTTTACACCCCGGAAAAAGTTTGTCCTAAGGCTGGCGAACTTACTGAGGTTATTATTTATTTGAAACACTGTTCCTGAATGTTATGACCTTAACGTTTGTCTGTGTGCTGCACATTTTATGGAGAACAGCTTCCAGAAAAAAGTATAAAGCAGGCTTTACGCACAAAAGCTTCTCCTGTAAGATGTAGCCATTCCCATTTTGTCGGGACAATCTGTTATGGATCACAACTTATACGTTTGTTGTATTATTTGTAGTTGTGTTTTCTCTTAACAGTTCTAAGTATAAGCTTTATGTAGTTGCTATGATGTAAACGAAGGGCAAAGCTTTGCCTCCGCTAGCCTGCTAACTAACAGTATTGATGTAGTGTTTACTCTAGCTTTTGTAAGCTCTTGCTTTTGTAAACTGTTCATCATGATCCATGATTTTGTGATCAATTACTGTTTGTATTACCATAGTTTTCTGACCAATTTGATTAAATGGTGGAAAACATCACATCTATAAGAAAATTATAACAAATAAAATGAACCACTCTGAAATGTCCCGTGAAATGCGTGCTTGCTTGAAATCCGTTCAGCAAAATCCTCTTGTTCGTTAACATTTCAGAGTCTGAAACGGGCTCAAAATGGTTTGAAATTGACGCCATTGTTTACATCTGAGTAGAGCTCGCGGTCATGAAGGGGTGTTGCCAATCACAACACACTGGGCCAGCTAACCAATCACAGCACATTTCATATTTCTATTTCGGGGCTTCACCGAAAACAACACGTTCAACCAGAATGCGGAGAGAGGAGCTGTAATAATGTAAAATATGTGAAAAATAATTTATTTTTTTAACAATCAACCATGAAAAAATATTCTAGCAAACCCCAAAAACAAAATCAAGACTTGGTAAAAGCCAGGGCATAATAGGACGTCTTTAAATCAAACACCATTTTGTGATGACATTCATACATTTCTCTGTGACTTAAGTTTCGAGATTCTTTTTTGGGTCACTGTTGGTTTGAGTTATAACCATGTATTCAATCTAAATGAGGCACATATAGTTCATTCTTCCAACAATAACAGACCAGAAGAAGCATCATGTCGCATAACAGACAAAATGTGAAATATGGGACATAAAGGTCTCTTCACGTACAACAGCAGCATGACCTGTCTTACATTTCACAAAATGTGGCGTCTCTAACCCCTAAAGGCAGTTGAAACAGGTCAGCTGAGATAAATGTGCTTGTTTTTTTTAAGCCATGTTGTACAAAACGTTACTTTCATTGCCAAGCAGTCTTTGAAATTCAACACTCGAAATAACTATTACAAATTCTGTTTACTAGCATCTAAAGCTGTTGGACTTTATACAGTCTCTTAAATTAAAAAAAGAATTCACTCAAAAAAGGAAGATTTACTCACCCTCGTGTCGTTCTAAATCTGTATTTTAATTTCTTGTTGGAGCATAAAAAATTAGGTGTTTTTTGGTTTTTTTACTTGTGTGCTTTAAACATGCCCAGACTGACAATGCCTACGTTTCAAAGAAAGACTTATTGATCTGGACCAGAAAATTACCATGTAGCAGAAAAAGTTTTTTTCTTGCTTCTCAATAATGGGTAATTGAATCATCAGATCAGTGAATTTTTCTTCATTCAGGCACATATATTCAAAAATCTTAACACTGCGATTTTGCTCAGTTTAAGTTGCATCTCGTAGCATAAACGTGGTGTTAATTAATTTGTGGTTTCAGAGGAAAATGCTGATGCTGTTCTCTCATATGCTACTATGGGTTTGTGAAAAACAGGCCTTAACTAACAACAGCTTGTAAGAGGCTGCAGGGGGTGACATCACATCAGAGCTTTGAACAGGAGCCAATCAGCAGTTAGGCGGAGCCTCCTCATATGAGAAAGTGCAAGCTTATTAAAAAAAAACTACTTTACTTTTTTTCTTGTTCTACAGACAGGTATAGGCCTGCTCACATGGGCATACAGATAAGATCTTATAAGATCTGTATAAGTATGGGCATACTTATACAGATAAGGGGCCTAAAAAATTGAGGTTACAGCAGCCTACTTTAAGCCTGAAGAGAACGAATGAGCTTTGCTTGCCAAAAGCACCAGATTAATTCAGCACTATATACAGCGCCCGTGTGCACTTAGTGGCTTTGGGATTAGTGTTTTAAAAGCCAACACATGGACCTGGATCACATTTCAGAATTTATGTGCACAGACCTTCATTTTTTGAGATCAACATTTAAAGTCACCATGAAATCAAAATGGACAATTCTTGTTATTTTATGGAATATTGCAGTATTATCCGTGCACATCATTATTTTTCAAAATTCACCTGCCCTCATAATATTTTATTTAACCATCTCTTCTCTGATGAGGTGTTTTACTTGCTGAGGGCGGGACAACCTGTCACTCACAATATTGACCAATCGCAAACCACAACCATCTAATCAATTCCTGACAAACAAAATCAAGTCCCACTTTAGTTTTTTTTTTCTCGAGGATTGGTTTCACTCGAATATACTTCACATTATAAAGAATAGACTTGTGCTGCATCCGAAATCGCATACTTCCCTACTATATCATAGACAAAAACAGAATGCGACAGAGGAAGTATGTTCAAATCACAGTAAAATAGCAGGCAAAAAGTACCCGGTGACCTACTACTTCCGGCGAGATTATGAAGTGTGCATATGATGGACACTTTACTATCCCATGAGGCCACAGGGAAGGGATTTATGAATGGAAGTGAAGCGTTGCTGTTAGGTCACATGATAATGACAACATGGCCAATGTAGCACGTCCGGATTTCATTCACACTACAAATTTTCATACTATATAGAACACACTTTTTTAGCGGTCTCAAAGTAATTAGCCTACCCATTCAAAATAAGTACCTACTCAGGGTATACAACTGCCCTTCTCCACTCCTGTTTCATGCCAACTTTAATGAGAAGACAGTGTCAGGAAGGTTACTTTGGAATAGTAATAGGTTACAGATTACAAGTTACCCTATTTAAAATGTAATAAGTTGTGTAACTATTTCTATTACTCTAATAATGTAACTGATTACATTTGATTACTTTTCTAAATTTCTAATGAATGTTTTCAACTGTTAACCATTTTCAAAGATTTGAACCAGGCAGTCAACCTTACAGTAATCCTCAACACTGATTACTGTCAGACTTTCAAAATCCTTCACTTGAATTAAGATTATATAATAATTTAAATTTTAAAGCAAACCACCACAAAATCAAAAACCTATTTTTTTTACTTTGAGAATATTCTGAGGTTAAATACAGATTTAAAATCATAACAAGAAATAGCTTATACTGTTTTTGAACAGGAAACACTGGAAATTCAAACAAGAGAACCAATGAAGAGCATCGCTTTACTAAACGGCCTTTTAATGGCAGGTGTCGTGCACATCGAAAACAGGCAAAGCAACAAATTAATATTATTCAACATACCCTAATACCCTAGCTTTTTACAGAACATATTCAGATGTAACCCTAACCCCCTATGTAATCATTAACATTTTCATAAGTAACTGTAATTTAATGACTTTTTTTTCTCGGTAACTCTGATGGATTACAGTTACATTTACTTTTAAATTAAGTAACACCGTTACATGTAACTAGTTACTCCCCAACACTGTGAGAAGAGCAACAGAAGATAAATTAAACGCAGTCGAGAATGAATCAGTCTTTATTTTGTATCAAAGTCACATTTTGTATCAAACTTAAATTTTCAACATGTGGAATGTCTTATGAGGAAACACAGTTTTCATCTGTGCATTATTTTCAATACACAAGCAGGTCACATCATTTAATATGGACCACATAATTAAATGGTTTGAGCCATACTGTGCTTTAAATTACTTGGATTTAATTTACAAATTTAAACTCTAATTTAAGGTAAAAGGGACAACAGGGTGTGAGCCTCAACACAATCTATTTTACATAAAAATTCTATTCCACATCTTTTAACGCTACCCTTGTTCAAGCGTGAATCAACATAGTGGGTTTGTTTCTAAGTCTGACTCAGAAGTCTGACTCTGTTAAAAACATCTGGGTCAAAAAAAGACATATTCATTCCCAGGCCAATGCAAATACACACACTCTGGACTAGAGGTTGTACAAAAATAGCACTGCTCTCCATTGACAATACATGAATATGCCTGTAATGTTCTAAATCAGCCTGTCCTGAAGCTGGAAATAGATCATTTACAGGTGTTTAGGCTATACTTCAAACCATCATTTACATCATGTTGAAATAAAGACTTGAACCAAGCTGGGCAGCTTTGAGTGCATATTATAGTGCAGACATTCGTAGAATTAGCCTAGTGTCAATGTAGAGGAAATGACGGGCACAAAGTTAACAGAAACAATGTGACTTGCATTTGTATATGAAGCAAAAACAGGAGCTGCATTTAATTCTCACATCTTCAGTCCCTTCTTTTTCAAGTCCGCTTTGGCTTCCTTTATTTGCACTTGCAGCTCCTTGGCTGCGTCCTCACAGTCATTAAATGTGGCCACACGGTACCCGACAGTTGCCAGTGAATAACAGCCGAACGCCACCAGCAGATACACAGGCATCGGCCACGCCAGCTCTCTATACTGGGGAGGCAGCTGCAAATCCAGAAGGTCAAAGGTAACGAGTCCCCATGCCATGCCTATCAGCGAACAACCAAGAAGCCACTCCAGAAGCTTGGTCATGGTGCAGAGGATTGTGGAATGGAGGAGGGCAAAATTATAACCGAAGAATCCACCTATGAGGAGAAATATGCTTCTATTAGATTAGACAGAATTGTTTAACATATGTATTATTTTTAGATGACACACAGTTTTTATTTATTGATTACAAAGTGGCCATTTAGATTTGGCCATACTTGGAACGCTGTATGAATGTTTCACATTAAAAATAAAAATATAACGTTATTTTTAATATGCTTATATTACATTACATTATTACCTAACCCATTTCTTCCAGTGCATTCGAAAACTGACAGTAACAATTTCTATGGCTAGTGCTTGAGACGTCAGAATCGGAAATCGGAAGATAACGAGATAAATAGTACAGAAAACCGTGACATACACTGGCGTTATTTACAAATGTAAACTCACTCGAATTGAACAGCTAGCATGAATGCTAATGATTACAGGTGGTTAACGTTACAATGAAATCTGACAGGCAACGCAACACAGAGGTAATCTTTTAACTTAGTAACAATGATCAGCTCCTGAACATTAAATAAGTAACGTTACAATGGAAATTCACTGATAATATACAAATAAACTCTCTCGCCCGCTATCCAAAGCCAGCTCACCACTTTCAAAAAAACGCACGTTGATGACGTAGGTGCCGAAAAGCATTATGGAACACGTAGTGTCTCCGATCAGATCATGCGCTACAGGACCATTCTCGACTAATTTAAACCAGGTTTCCGTCCTTTTGTTTTTATAACTGTATGTTTATCTCTTAAATATTAAATGAAAGAAAAAAATTCAACGTTTATTTAATTATTTGTTTTATTTTGTACAGTTCAATTTGTTACATTTGAAACCGTTTTTGGAGTTTAGGAAATGGCATGTATTTATTTTATTTATACATTTAATCATTTAGTTAGTTAGTTAGTTAGTTAGTTAGTTAGTTAGTTAGTTAGTTAGTTAGTTAGTTAGTTAGTTAGTTAGTTAGTTAGTTAGTTGTCCTTAAAATAGGCTATCTTTAAAATGTCTTATCTTATCTTACCGCTCTTTTATCCTATGGGAATTTTCTTGCTTTCTCTTAAATAAAGAATAAGAAGTGGAATCTATCTACTGTTTTAAATGCTAAAAAAATTATATATTTAATAAATTGGAAGAGCGGTTTATTTATGTGTTGTTTATTTAGGCTATTTAGTTAGTTAGTTTAGTTACTTAGTTTATGTAGGCTATTTTAAAACAGTCTGTTGTCCCTTTAAACATTAAAATAAAAATAATTAAAGAAACCCAAGTGTATGTTATATGCTAAACAGTTGTGTCAATATTTTTTGATATTTAGAATTCTTATTAATTTATTTATTTCTTTATTTATTTATTTGTTTTTGATTGATTGATTGATTGATTGATTGATTGATTGATTGATTCAGATTTTTGTTTAAATTACCTTTAAAGGGACAATATGTAGTTTTTTAGGTATTTTATTATCTAAAATCAATATTTTTATTCATAAATATGTCCTCAATGGTGTACAAATACCTCTGCCAATTATCTGGACTTATCCTCGTAAACGAAGAATTTATTATCTTTATAGACATGTGATGAGGCTACCATATAGTTCCGCCGTCTTGAAAAAATATAATAGCAGAGAGGGTCAAAAAGTACTAGGCCAACGCGTTTCCACAACGCATTTTCGATAAAACCCGACGAAGTGCTATTAGAACACATCCTGTCATAGCTTTTTGGTATATAACAGCTACTGTAGATGCAACACGCATTTGAAAAAGCGAGGCGCTGGAGAGCACAATTCGTTTGAATGCAAAATACAATTTCACCGCTAGATGGGAGAAATTCCTGCACAATGTCCCTTTAAGAATATCAACCCAATCAATTAATATATAAGTTCTATTAAATGAATAGTTCACCCAAAAATTAAAATTCTGTCATTTATTACTCGCCCTCATGTCGTTCCAAACCCGTAAGACCTTTGTTCATATTTGGAACATAAATTAAGATATTTTTGATTAAATCCGAGAGCTCTCTGCCCCTTCACTGGGAGCAATGCAACTACCGCATTCAAGTTCCAGAAAGGTGAAGACATCATTAAAGTAATTAATCTGACTCCAGTGGTTTAAACTCAATTTTATGAAGCAACACTTTATTTACAAAAATATTGACCTGCAACCAAGTAGGGGGAGCACCACTACGCATGCGTGTTCTGTTGAGTCGAGAGCTTACGTAGCCTACCTATAGTTCCATGAAGGGCTTTGGATAATATTCATTTTGTAAATAAAGTTTTTTTTGTGTGTGCAAACAAAGCACTTGCGTTGCATCATTAAATGAATGTTAAAACACAAGAGTCACATGGCTAGCTTTAATTATGTTTTTCATACCGTTCTTCACATTGAATGTGGTAGTTGCTTAGCTGTCAATGGAGAGTTTATTGAAAATATCTTCATTTGTGTTCCGAAGACGAATGAATGTCTCACGGGTTTGTAACGATACGAGGGTGGGTAATTAATGACAGATTTTTCCTTTTTGTGTGAACTATCCCTTTAAACCACGTTTTCCTCAAGTGGGATGCACTGGCTTATCTGTAACCCTGGCAGGAAATGAAACGCCTGTGCGGTATCAGTCTGAAGCTGTGTTCGTCTCTGTCTCTCTGGCTGTTGGCGCATGTGGATGCCATCCGCCCATTCAGCACAGAGAACAGAAGCGAGTCCATGACCCATCACACCTCCTCACCAGCCAACACGGTATAAACATCACTCACAGACAGCACTGAGGCTCCTGAAAAACATCACCCTCACAGCAAATGCGAGGTTATTCTTAGTGATGTTTACACTTCTTTCAAAACTGCAAGTGCTTGTAAAAAAGAAATGTAGCCAAGGATGGCATTTGTGTGAGGGGGTTTGGCACCTTTCAGTCAACTGTTCTGTTCAGCACTACCTTGATTTCATTAAAACTATTATTACCAAATATTTAAGAGTATTACTGATTATGCAAATAAAAGTAAATGTGGAAAAATTCACGCAACAGGCATGCAGGCTATCAATTTGTAGTTCTGCCCAGTAATGTATGATAATGTCTTATCTATCTATCTCTCTATCTATCTGTGGGGACCGTAAGGGCTGTGATTCTTTTCGTAATCTGTGTGATTCTTAGCTGCCTGGGCGTTTGCGTAGGAGTACGTGTTCAGTGAGCAGAACATACTCAGAGCACAGTGGGAAAAAAGCAAGTTGGCCGTTCACAGTGTCCCAGACTGCCAGTCCCCAGTTCTTCAGCTCAGGAAACCTGTGATCCAGCAGAGAGCAGTTGGCAGACACAATAGAACAGGCTGCACTGAGACAGAGGGGGTGATGGAGGGAACGAGGGTGTGAGGAGGACAACACAGAGAACTTAAGAATAAGATAAAGGTTGAAAGAGAAGACAGAGATTCAGGGACAAGACTCTTAAAAACATTTTTTTCTAATTGGAACCTTTGTTTTCAGAATGTAGAAGCTTCGGTGAAATGACAGAGAGAAAGTGTAGAAATAGTGCAGACTGGCAGCAGAAACAGAATACGATGAGGGGCTGTTGGGTTTGGTGGGGAGATCTACAGGTGCAGACTGGTCAGCCGTTGACCTTAATGGTGCATTAAATCCAGATGCTTAAATAGCTTACATGCTTAAACTCTGGTCCCCTGCCACCACCCGGAGAGAAGAGATCTGCAGTGTGTGCGTGCGTTCGTGCGCGCGTGTGCGTGTGCGTGTGTGCGCGCGCGAGTGTGTGTGTGTGTGTGCTATATAACGAGTGAGTCACCAGTGGTGGAAAATGTCCTTGAAATGATCACTGTTAACCCAAGCAACAGTAACTAAGCAGGATGGAGGATCACCGAAGGCCTGATGTGTGAAGACAAGGTTTCTATGTAGGACGAGGCAAAGAGGAAGAAAAAGAAAATAAAAGTTCAAATGAATTTAGGGTTTGAAAGGAGAAGGCACTGTAAACCCTCCATGGCTCCAATGTGAGCCTTTATAGATGAGGCAGACAAAATATGATTTAAAGGGAACAATTGCAGATAAGTGTGTTTATGAGAGAGAGAGAGAGAAAGAGAGGGAGGAAGACAATAGTGCCTGGTTCACAAACAGGAACCCTCTGTTTCCTGTGCCTGAGTGAGATCTTAGTCTATACTCTCTTTCACACACACACACACACACACAGATCGAGAGTCTGACCATGAGTTCATGAAATGACATTGTTTTGTTGTACAAATTCCATGAAGCAATTATGTTATCTATTAAAGGGCAATATAAATGCATTACATTTGTGGTGCTTTCTGATGTATTTCTACAGTATTTCTCATCGGATTAGGGATTAGTACACCTGAGTATTAGTACCAAGTATTACAGTCAATTAGAATTGTTTCTCTTTGCAGTGACATGCACTGAAGAATCATTCATGCATTTAAAAGTAGCATCACTTTTTATTTCATTCATGATGTTGACTACATTTTGGAGCACAATTTATCACCATTTGCTAAAAGAATCACTCAGAAAACCTAAGCAAGCAAAAGACCCGAGGTCCATCCTAATGACGGCAAGCTTTGCATAGGCAAACACTTCTCAGATTTTCTTTATAAATGTGAAAATCACTTATTATGTTTGGCTGATGTTCTTAAATATTTGAACTGATCTAACATACACAGATGTGATCTTGATGGAATGTATCTACGCTATTCAGAGTCGACCTGGCTGGATCTGTCATCATTTTGCAGTATCTGTGTATGTTGGAGGAATGGTCCCATCATTCTTGTCTTCAGTATGAAAACCTTTCCTCAGTTATAGGCTCAGTCCCGGCCAAATCCTGACACGGCAGTCAAGATGTCTCGGTGACTTAATAGTGTGTTTTTGATCCTTGCTTTGATCTCCTGCAGTGGGTTTTTAGCCATTTTGTCAATAATTATTCATACAAGTCAAACGCTTCATTAATGAAGACAACTGAGCAAGGGACAGCTGGACTCATAAATATTCACAGTATGGGGGAAATATATACAGCATAAATTCTAACCTGACATTCTGTGCCTAAATACAAAGTCAGAAGGTGTATGAGAGTGTAAGCAAGGGATTTGTGCCCATCCTGTCAAAGTCCACCTGTTTCTGCTTCTGCCATGGAAAAAGACCAGAGAGACACAAAGGATGGAAAGAAAGACATATGGAAACAGGAATGTGCTTTTCCCAATCTCCTGTCAGCAGTTCTCTGGTCTATTTTAGAACCCCTCCATGCATCTGTTTCTGCACTATTACAATATTTGTACATCGTAAGCAAAAGTGAATATTATGGGGTGAATGTTTTGTCTTGTATAAATAATATATGGTGGTTTCTGAAGGATCATGTGACACTGAAGACTTCTTTCAAAAACATTAAATAAATAAAACAAAACAAGACACAAAGAAACAAATAAACAAATATATATATATATATATATATATATATATATACATACATACATACATATATATATATATATATATATATATATATATATATATATATTTAAAGAAAATTAATAAAGAAAATTCCAGAAAATTATAATAAACAAAATACAATTAAAAACATTGCTATAATGAATCATAAAGACATTTCCCATGAAAATGTTGGACTTAAAAAAAAAAACAGGAAATACTACTCTCAGTTCCTGGCCGACCCATTTTTGAACACTGTAAAAAATAAAAACAGATATTGTACTAGTAATTTTCTCCCAGGACTTTAAACAGTAATTTTACAGAAATTTCCATTAACCCAAAAACACAACATAATTCAAAATACAGGTAAAACACCTGTAAAAAAACAACAACAAAAAACAATACAGAACCAAATACTTGTTTAGCATTTGCCTTAGCAGTGCAGCGTGCTTCAGAAACCCTCCATCTTCCCCAGCTCCACCTGTACAGATCTGCTACGGGTAATTCATGTACACTAAATTGTACAGCAGCAGCATATCTTACTTTCTCACAGCAGTGTGTCATGTATTGGCAGTAGCCTTCATATTACTTTATATTAATACAGTACATTGTTCCCTATTTTTACAGACTTTTTCACACTTTACGATTGGCTCACCATCTGAAAGCTGCTCTACTAAGGCAAATCCTTACCAAGTATTTGGTTCCTTGTTGATTTTTTACAGAAATAAATCAACTATCTTAGCAATATTGTTTGTGTCCTGCTCTTTGAACTACTTAAAACATCCTTTTATGAAAGCTTGATTTTACCTTTGTTAGATTTCTAAGACAATAACAGTTTTGGTCCAGTAGCTCTCCAAACCAAAAAAACAACTGGGTCTGGGAAAAAAGGGTTATGTTTTTTTTTTTTGGTTGGGGGGGTTGGGGGGGGGGTCGGTGCATTAAAAATAGTTCAGTCTGTGTTGAACTGAGTTGACACTGAATTGATAAAATATAAACATATGTAAATGTTTGGTGTTTCAAATGTTGCGTATCTTCACAGTGCATTGTTTCACATTCAGACAAATACTGCATTCAGGGACTTTTGGAGACTCTTATTGTTCTTATTGTTTGTTTTTGGTGAAACTGAGGTCAAGCATGTACTAGCAACAGTATAATGCCATACCACTGACATTTTGTTTAAAGTATGCTATACATATCTGCATCTGTATATAACTCTAAGAATGGCCGACATCTCTAAACCTCTGTTTGAAATTACATTGACATTGCAACTTCAGTTATGAAGTATAACTATTCAGATATGAGTTAGCTTTAATAGCCTATAGTAAAAATTAATCACTTTGCATATTGTGCTCTCTATTGTAAGCTGTTGTCACTCCATAAGTGCTACATGAGCAAACTTCATTCTGATGTCCTATAAAAACTGGTGTACTTGCCTACTAAATCTGTCCGATCAAAGTATGAAACTTTTGTTTAGAACCCTGCAAATGCTTTGAAGTCACAAATGTTTCAAATCTGCGTCATTCTGACCACACAAAAAAAGTATATGAAAGCCTATGTTTCCATACTTGATCTCTGTAGGAGTCCCAGACTGTCACTTGAACATGTAAAATGCCCCAGAGAGCAGTTTTATTTTGTTATTGAATATAACTCAATATGACAGCATGTCTACTAAGCTCTTTTCTTTGGGTCATTTCACGCAGAGGGAACAAGTCCACAGCCTTCCTATATGACATACACTGTGACAGGCAACACCCAGGGCTTGTACAAAACCTTTTATTAAAAGGAAGATCTCATTCTTAGATGCTTTAGGCCAATCAACTGAGTCCAATAGTTAGCAGCTCTGTGAGAGCTTATAGTCATGCCAGGTCTCTGTTCCCTCTCATAACTCATGCCATGTCTGTGTGGTCCAGGGTTATTATGAAGCCTGCTGTTATAAAACAATAAACTGGACACTGTCATATTTATTTTAGCAAGGACAATTCTGGCCCATCCACTTGTTTTGACTGGCATTGAGGCCTCGCCATCTCAGAAAGTGATGTTAAAATGGAAAAGGCATATTGGGAAAATATGTTCAACAGAAGTGAAATGGAATGAAAAGAAAAAATCCTTGAACAAAAACTATTTGGAAAAATATACTAGTCTGAAATTTCAATGCGCTGCGTAGTGTTTGGCCATTTGAAAACAACAATTACTATTTATTTTTATCCACACAATATATATATATATATATATATATATATATATATATATATATATATATATATATTAGCTTGTGAGAAAAGCTTAATTTACACACATTGACATTTGCATACATTCATGAATATCATGAATATTAAAATTAAAAATGTAAAATAATTAAAATGATATATTAATGCTATTATATATAATATTAAAATATCATGTAGGCTATGTTTATATTAGTTTTAATAATATAAATAAAAATAATAATAAAAACATTTTTGCTTAGAATATACATATGTTTGTTTAGATATGTTTAGATATTTAGACTTTCAAAAGCCTATAAATCTTTAGCATGCTTTTAGCACATTTTAGCTGCAAGCATTGTTACAGTCAATAGTCATTGACATATTTGGACGTATCCCTCATCAACTGCTTGTACAGTTAGCTTGCTGTCATACCCAAACACAGCGTGACAGCATGCATAAACATAAAGTTTACCAAAAACCCATAATGCCTGGTCTGCCTTTCATGCCCTTTTTAATTACATCTATTGACATCATAGTTAATTGGCACTTGCTGAGCGTACAGTTATTTCTAGCGTCAGTTAGCGCATGGGACCGCAACAGAAATTGGTTTTAATGAGCTAATGTAGGACAGACCGTAGTGACCTCTGTGGGAGTTCACCATTGCTGTGCATTGCGACCGAAACAAACCTGGTACAAAGAAGATGGGGGTTTTGAAATCTGTCTTGAGACAGACTTACTCTCACGATGGCATTTGATTGGTTGACGGTTGCATTCGGTGTTTGTTTTGGTGCTGTGACCCAGTTTTTAACTGTGTTGATGGACTCTGATGAACTGATTAAAAACAAACATATACGGTATAACATAGCATAAGACAAGCATTAATTATGGTGAGTTTGATATTAAGAGTTGAATAAATGGAGTCAGTTTGCGTCTTCAGCAGTGAGGCCATAACCAGTCTCTGTAAACATTAGTGACAGTACTGAGTGTAAGTTTGAGCTAGATGTTCATCTCTGCAGAACAAAAGCGTCTGTGTGCCTTTATGGGATGGATGGGAAAAGGAAAGCGGAGTCTAAGTAGACATTGTTCGTCACGGTAAAATGTGTTTATGGAAATAAATAAATAAATTAATGATTGATGGTTTATTGTTCAAGCTGTCACAAAAATGTTTGCCAAAAATGAAACCCTTATGTCATTACAAGCCTGTAAGATTTACTTTTTCTTTTGGCCTATTTTTTTAATTTTGTTGGGTTGCTTTCCTTAGTTCACCCTGTAGATGTCTGACCCTAGAACCTTTTTGACGTTCTACGCTTCTCTCCCTCTCGTCTTCTTGCATCTGTCAACCTTTGACCTTTAACCCAACAGGAGTGTCATGGAGGAGAAAAGAAGCATGTGTTGACCGTGAAACAGATACCATCACTATTTTCTCTCTCTCTTATTTTCTCTCCTATATAAAGGTCAACTGTTCTGACCTTTCCAGCTTCATCTTATCGCTGTCTCCATCTGCTTTCTATCTCTCTCCTGATGTTTATCTGTCTCACTCATTTCGTCCTTCTCGCCCGGTCTCCCCCCATTTGTGCAGATGACACTGTGCCCTCAATGTTTACTTGTTTATCTCTTTTTGTTACATCTCTTTTTGTGTTTCTGCCCCTGATTCATTCTGTCTCTTAGTGACCATTCAGTGTAGTGATGTATGCACAGCTGTTCTTGACAGAGCGCTAGAAAAACATGTGTTTTCTATACCAACCCCCTGTTGACTGTGTCTCGCCTCGCCTTTTTGCTTTTTATGGGATCTGGAATTTTTACAGCCACGGTGCGTTTGACAAGTGTTCAGAATAATGCTGAAATTCATGATATAAGAACAATAGAAAACTTCTCGCTTTAGTTCTAATCCAGGTATGAGTGCAGCTGGTCTACATATTTAAAACATTATTGCTAGTACTAATTTCATTTCTAAAACATGTTACTCATTTAGGACTTACCTATATATATATATATATATATATATATATATATATATATAAGTGTGTGTGTGTGTGTGTGTGTGTGTGTGTGTCTGTGTGTGTGTGTGTGTGTGTGTGTGTGTGTGTGTGTGCGTGCGTGCGTGCGTGCGTGCGTGCCTGCGTGCGTGCGTGCGTGCGTGCGTGTGTGTGTGTGTGTGTGTGTGTGTGTGTGTGTTATTCATTCTCATACAACCAGTTTCGTCCAGTGGTGTAAAATAACAGGAATCGTTCAGTAGTGTTCGACTGCACACTGCATAAGTATATTATTCCTGTTATTTTACACCATGGGAACAGTGTTAACCTGCTCACAGTGAGTTATGGGCTTACATTAGACATCTGTCTGAGGGTTACACCTTTACTCCATCAGCAACTACAATCCATTATGGTAGACTGTTCGGCAAAACACATACAGGTGAAAAGCAATGCAAAAAAGTATAAAAACCATTAACATAATCAGTCTTTAGACTTATATATCTGCCTCAATGTGTCTCTTTTAACTTGTCAAGAGGTTTGCATTCAGTTCTTTAAAGAAGTCATGATATTATGGGCAATACAATTTTGGATCTTTTGACATGTAAGAGGTCTTTGTACCATTAAAACATCATAGCTTCAAAAAAACATCCATAGCTTAAAACGTCCTCCTCATTTTAAAAGCATTTATATAATCATGTGAGCATCGTGTCAAAAGCAAATAAACCCATTTTCATCACTGATGCTGTCTACAATGCTTTGTCTGTAAATGAAGGTTTAATATGGATAATGTTTTCAATACACTTAAGTCACATGCAATAGCGATGGGCGTTGATTTCCAATGCAATGATGACGTTAGTCAATCATATCAGTGGCCTCTGACAAGCCTCAAAAATTGATAATTTCAGACAGAGGCTCAGAATAAGGGTTGAAAATTATATTTTTTTCCATATATGTATGTGTTATGTGTGCAAAAAAAAATGTATTAACATTATACATGCAGCCTCAAGGAACATTTTAAATAATACAAAAAAAATCAATGTCATGACCCCTTTAACTCAGTGCTATACAGTTGATAAAGGTTTATTAGGGAACCAAGTTAAAAATAAAACAGATGCACAGCTGATACATTTATATTTCAAAACTTGATGCTTCCAGATGCGATCCAACACATTTAGAACAAAATGGAAATACCAAACAGATGCTGGTCAAAATCCATAGGGATGCATTATACTGTACATTTGAGATGATGTGAAACTTTCTTTTGCTAGAGTCTACCTTAGACAGCCAGTCAACAGGTGGTTGGCATAACTGAATATATGACTAACATATTCCCATTAAATCTGGTTCTGTTTGCTCAGAATGTTTGCTAATGCCACTAGTGAATTTGATTAGTATTCCGATGCTGGATTGTGCGTCTGGTCTATTGAATACTCCTTAAGGGAGATGCACACCTATTTATAAACCCTGATTCATCCTTGTGATATTCACATTAAGGATAGTGAACAAGCCTTTATAATTGCAATGCATTTTTATAACCAACAACGCGCTGATTTGTGGTGACCACTTTTCAGACAAAGAGCAAGAAAGACTTCAAGTCAATGATTGATGCTTCATATGTGAATGTGAAAACAAGGTTAAGGTGGACCCTGCAGCATGCTTTTAACATTCATGCTGTATCCAGACATGCCTAGCTCGTTTTTAGATGTCTGAAATGGCTTATTCAGAGGAGAGAACACCTGGAAGGTGCGACACTCTGGTATTCTAGACTTCTTTCCTGGTATATGATGTAAAATGGGTGAAAAACCATATGGGTCACTTATGATGCAGAACCAAACAGGTGCTCTTTGAAAATGAGTTTCATATGATGCGCTGTCTGGCTAATTCACCGGCAATTAGTCGCTCAGCTGTTATTCTAATATTAGCGTACAATGAAATGGTTTTCCACAGGATGGAGCGGGGCGAATTACATTTGCACACAGTTAGGCCAAACGCAAAATGCGGTGCAAGTTTAACAAACGGAATGTTTCTATCGAGGTCAGCTACACTTGCTCAGACCACTGAAAACCTGCCTCGGCAATGATCCTCAAAAGCTTCTATTTATCTGTGGGGATTTACTAATAGCGGGACAGATGGGATTGCTGAGAGGGGAGGGTGAAGAGTCGAAACAGTTAAACGTGGGCGATCCCTCCACTCCAGCGCTCTGTCCGGAGAGGATCCATATGGAGACAGGACAGTATTAGTGTAAAGCTCATGTATACAGAGGGGGAAGGGAGTCGGGCGATAGCTTTACCTCTCAAATCTTCTTATCAAGTAATGAAACTGGTTGATTTTGTTCACCCTGATTCTCGTTTTATTTGGGACGAGGCTCTTGTGAGTTTATAGTATTGCACTTTTCTTTCCAGTGGTTATTGTGCCAAAATGGCTTGATTGCTAGTGGCTTTAAAAGATGAAACATCCAGATTTTGGAAAGGTTGCCATGCTTAGGTTATAGGGGAAACCAGGGCAAGTTGTCACACTTTTTACTACAGTTAATATTCCTAGGGATAAAAAACAAAACAAAAAAAAACATCATTATCTGTATGGACAAAACCCTTAAGTCTTTTTTAGGTTTATTTCTAAGGTTTATTTTTAAAGTCAATTTCTGTATAAAGAGCAAATTTAAAGTGTTGGCTACAAAAAATGGCTACTATTTTCCAGTAAAGAAATAGGTTGTCACACTTTTACTACAGTGAATATTCCTAGGGATAAAAAACAAAACAAAAAACAAATCAATATGGGCAAAACCCTTAAAGTTTTGAATATAGAAGCAGTGTTATTGCTGAGGGGGAAAAAACATACAGTTTATTTAACACACATTGAGAATTTCTGACAAAATGCTCAGTTTTAGTTTTATTAGAGTTTTGATTTGTCTTTGAAAACAACACACAAAGATATTTCTATATTTCAATTTCCATTTGTGTAATTGGATTTTTGACCTTTTTAGTTAGTTTAGTAGTAAACATCCTTTCTATTTATTGTAACAAATTACTTTTTTTGAAAAGCAAAAAGTTTGACAACTCTTTGATATGACTATTTTGTATGAAGCATTTTTGAAGACATAAGTACAGCTGGGGCTAGTTGTCACACGTTTACTTTAGAGTGAATAATCCTCAGGATTTTTTTTAAGTCAATTTTCTGAAAAGTCTTGGCTATGGAAACTACAGTTTATTTAAAATCCCTTAAAACTCATCTTTGATAACCAAAATGACATATACGTTTTTTCCTGTGAAAAAAAAATAATAATTCATGCCTTAAAATAGCTTGAAAAAGCAACTATACACCCTTGCCTCATTTAGTATATGAGGATCAATGAATATGCTAATTAGCCCCGCCCCCACTCACTCACACCAGCTCAGAGAATAGGCTTGTTCGACTTGAACCGGCGCTGCACAGACCGATCGGTTGATGACATCAAAGTACCGCGAGAGCGATTAGAGAGCAGACGGCTCCTTATGCTTTTGAATCGCTCTCGCGGTACTTTGATGTCATCAACCGATCGGTCTGCGCAGCGCCGGTTCAAGTCGAACAAGCCTATTCACTCGGCCAACTTTCTGAGGGAAATACTGCACAATGGTGTCGCTCTTTTCAACATCGGGCACATAACGGTAATTAATATTATTAGCCTTTTGCTAGACAATGCTATCAAACAGCTAATAATATGTTGCTAATGTTACAAACCATGTTCACTTTCATTCGCATCTCAGTCAGAGGTTCAGGCAGCTGCCTTCTAACTGTGCGTTCACACCGCTGCCGGCGAAAGCGGCAAAATTCGCTCTCGCCGCCCTGCCTGCGATGCCATGCAAAGATTCGTAGACGCTCTGATGCTCTGACGTAGATCAAATGCTTGGTCTTTTTTAAAACTTCATTTAAAGGGGCCGCAAAGCAAACAAGGATGACGATCGTTATTTTTGCAGAAAATTGATCGATGGAAAGAACTTAACAATTATAGTGACATGTTTGCTAACGAAATAAACCAATTAAAAGCCATGTGTGTGGTGTGACTTTTGTGTTCACGGTTAAGTTATATTCTAATTTACATAATTTACATATTACATTTACATTTACATATTAGGCGAAAATATTGCCTATAAATAGTGTTGCGCGCCTTCTTATCAAATTCAAATGATCAACCTCTCCTCTATTTTGCTTGGGAACTAACGTGGTCGGAACCAAAGTTTACAGACTGCGTTCTCTGGAATCCTCTCAAACGGAGCACTTCTACATTCCGATTCGTTGCCGCCGAACCGAAACGCTTTGTTTGAACAACTCAGAACCTCAGTGGAGAAAGGCATAGTTCATCATAATATCATAATATACATCATGCACCCGCTATATTGCTAAATCTACCCGATTTTTCATATCATCAGAAAAACATACCGGGATAACCTGGCATCGCTTGAGACTCCCCAGCTTGTTTGCTGTTAATGATATGCTAAGCCCTTCCACACGCTGATGTGATTGTTTACAAGGTAGCCTAGTTTGTGACGTTAGAAACACCAGCGATTTGAAACTGCATTTTTGAGACATTAGGCTTTTTCGACTTTATGCAGCTCTGCGCAGACCGATTGGCGTCTGGCTTGTAGCAGATCATGCGCTTAGAAATTTTGTCCAATTGAGACAGCACCAACGCCACCTGACTGTGACATATGGCATCAAAATACCGCGAGAGCGATTCCAGAGCAGTCGGAGCACTCAGCCAACGCAGCTTCTCCAAAGCGGCTGCACGAGCTCTGACGACAACACAGCTGTTCTACGATTGGCCGAATCCACCGCATGACAACGATCATTTGTGTTTCGTTTATTCTCACACCTTCAGTTCCACTTATGATCACAAATCTGTTTTTATAACAGTAAAATCTCTTTTCATGTTGTCGCAATGTTATATTGTGTCATGTTTATCAAAATAAAACTAATTAAAAGAAGTAGACTCCACTGCATTGGTATTGAATTGTATAGGCTTAAGTTGAACTTTATTCTTGTACAAACAGGCACTGTATCCCGGTCACTACGGGAAGCAGAAAGTGTCTGACCTCGAAGTCACGTCTCTGTTTTCAGCTCCTCCCCGCCTGTACGCGGCAACTCTCGCCGATCGGTCACATCCAGCCACAGCGGATATCAAACACTCCTTAGCCGTTTCTCAATGTCAAGGATACTTCCTTGGCAGGATTGATCCTTCCAATATGGTAGTAATTTGTACTGGCTTTTAAACGTTAAACTTTAATTATATGTACTACGGTTATAACAAATGTATGGTAACGTAAATATACTTACATTTACAAGCATATTGCCCCGTTATTGCTCCGACTCCGCTAACGTCCGACATTTTTTATTTTTTGAACAAGATAGCAAAGCTGGCGCATAGGATTGTGGGTGATTTGAGAGCGCGAAGGCTACACATATGCATCCTTTCCTGTGTATGGGATATTTTTCGAACGAAGGACTCAGTCCCATGGACAGTAAAAGAAATGGACACAGCGACCCCATTGATTTCAACGGAGAAGACTGAAGCCTGATTATTGCACTTCCTGTCTGATGGCTGAGCGACTGCGCAGGCTCAAACTGAGCGTGACGACAGTCTGACAGTTGTAAATCTTCTAGTAGCTGTGGCAAATCAAATCTGAATCACCTAATTCCTCAAAAACGTTGTTGAAATATTTTGTCTCGTTGCTTTTATTGACTCTCTATCTATGGGCTTCTCCCTTGACTTTATGCCTCTATGTCCCCCCGATTGCCTCATAGACAGCAAAAGATTGCCTGCGAGCTTCTCTTCCTGTCTATACTGTAATGTCTCTATTGTGCGACAGAAAGTAGCGAGGTTATGACGCAATCGTTAGACCTTTTTTACAAAAACGGCTTCTACGGGGCCATAACGTAAGCTACAAAGTAATGGAGCCTTTTATACATTGTCGTGTTTCTTTAGAAATAAATAATGGACAAATGAAGTCTTTGGACGCCTCAGATGTAAAGTTATTCGCTGTCAAAGTGACGCCAAAATGAATGGGAGTCAATGGAATGCTAACAGCAGATGAAGTTCTGCTACAATGGCGGCTCCCGCAAAGCTTCAGTTTCCGGCTGATGGATTACCCCCTTGCTCAGTCCTTGGTTGAAATTCTGAGGATCCTCGACATTGGAACAGTCCTTCGACGGATGTCGATGACGTAGCATCCTCGAAATAACGGCTTCCGAGGATCCTTCCTTGACATTGAGAAACACCTCTTGTCTTTCGTTCACCGTCGTTTTTAAATTGAAAATACCCAGCAATCGTGTTGACTTCTGAATTTGCACATGGTTTGTATTAAAGCTCATTAAAAACACCACAAAGACATATAAACAACATTAAAGCTTGATTTGCACCACAAGGGGACTTTAACACACCGGATTCTGTGACAACATGCCCCAATAGTTTTAATAGAATTTTGAACTAGGTGTTTGTAAAAAAAAATATATATATTAAAAAACATACAAAACCATTTCATTATATAAAACACATTTGTGTAATTGGCTTTTTACCTTACTATAGATTTTCCCAGTGTGACAACTAGCCCCAGTCTTGAAGATACAAGCGAATATACCCAGTAGTATAGATTTTTTCTATTTATTACATCAAATTACTTTTGTTGAAAAGCGAACAGTTTGACAGCTCTTTGAAATTTTGAAGGAAGCATTTTTAGATACATCTGCAAACTCCATGAAACTTAATCCTACAATTAGTTGATACATTGCGGTGAAAAAATATCAAAATATGACCGTGCAGTGGTCTGTCCAAAGTCTTTACCCTACAATAACGGAGTATTACCACTGTCTAGCCCTCCCTTCTAGTCTAGTCAGCTAGAGACTTGACGCAGATGGCATAAACCAGGGTAGACCTACAACAGCTGGTATAAGTCTATAAGCTCGTAACAAAATGGATCAACGGGCGCAGCAATACGACAAGCCACCGAGACTACGGATGGACACTTTACGGATATTTTAGTCTGTGGTGCTTCGGGAAATGACTGGTCTTATTAAACAAAAATCACAGAAGGTTAAGCAGCTGCAAAGCTTCTGAGGTATTTAAAAATCCCCCCTCGCCCCCCACCCCTTACTGTGCATAAGACTTCCTGGTATGGATTAGAGGCTGCAGATACATGTGGTGTTGTGGCTACATACCTTCATTCAGTCAAAACCCAATCTGGTGCTGAGTTTTCCCTCTCCCCAGGCCGAGAATCGCCAAAAGCAAAGTGGATGATGGAGAGAGGGAACGGAAAGCAGCAAAAGAAAGAGATCAATATGAAGATAAAGTGAGCAAAACTTCGCTGGAGATGAATTGTGGAAAAATGGGGGAGACGGGATAGATCGGGCGTTTAGATGAAAGCACAGAACACTGAGATGAAAGAAAAAGAAAATCAACCTATGACACACAATTTTTAAGAAATATCACCCTCGGCTCTTATTGGGCCATCACACTCCCTAGAGCAGTGATATCAGGTGTGTGTGTGTGTGTGTGTGAGAGAGAGAGAGAGAGAGAGAGAGAGACGACGTATAGTCTTGGATTTCTCTCACCAGAAACATAAGCCAAACAAGAAATCTGTGCTTTTAAAACTTTACATTTCTGAAACATTACATTCCATGAGAGGAAAACATTGGCTAACCCCTCATTTGGCTCATAGTCTCTCAAAGGGCCTGTCTAAGCTGAAACATACCTAACCACTCGACTTTCTGGTTTCTAACCAATATGGCAACAATTAAAGACATATGTGGATTTTCATATAAGAAGCTTTCTAAAGCAGCGTATGCAGACATTCATATCTGCATAGTATCAAAAATTATTTGGCCTATTTGAATTCTAACCAATATAATATTGAAAAGGAAAATAGGGTGCAGGTATTCAACCTGATCTCACGTAACTATGTGGTGATTTCTGTATGATTTTGTACAATGTGAATAGTAAAAACATAATTGTTAGAAAAAAAGGATGCATGAAGGTTCGCACCCCTAAACAAACACGTCACCGGGGTGTATCCAAAACGTAAAAAAATGAAATCATGCAAATTCATACGAATTAGCAAAACGAAAAATATTTAAGAATTTGCATGAGAATGTTGACATCATCTATATTATTTTTTTTATTTTTTTTAAATCATCACTATCATGCATGTCCAGCATCCTCCTGAGGTGGAGTGGAAGTATGTCTCTCACTTTGTCTAAAATTGCTCAATATTCCTTTTTGTCATTCATTATGGCAACACTATATATGTATATATGTGTGCATACATGTATAGTTGTATGCAAAAAGAATAAATACATTCATAAATCTGTCTGCAATTTCCTCTGGGTGGTTCAAGTCTTAAGGGTGGTCTTATCCTATCCTATCCTATCCGGACGGGATTCGATTTCAAAGAACCTGAGTTAGCCACAAAGCATTAATTTTCCAATTAAAGACCAAATGGTCTTTCCAATTAATTTTCCAAATGGAAAAACAGTCCATTTGTTCATGAATTGGGCTACAGTGGTTGTTTTTGACTCAACTGGTTCATAATAGTCATTTGTTAATGAAGCTGACTGACTTGATAACACTATATGCTTGATAAATATAAAAAAAGTGCCATGCACCAATGCAAATGAAAAGCCTACTATATTTTGTAGATATAGATGTGACCTGAATTCGTTTGTTAGCTAATAGATTGGCTAAATGGGGGCTTTTGCAACAGTCCAAGCCTAAACCACCTAGGAAGAGAACTGACATTCACATACAGTATATTTGAAGAAACTGCTGCCCCCAGCTGATCAAAAAACAGTAATACACCATTCGTTGTGAGTATATGAAATATGTGATATTAAGAATAGAATAAGTTTCATTTTCAGATAATTATTTATTACGAGCAGGCAAAAGCCACCATTCTCTCCAGGGAGATTCAAACTACACTCTAAAAGCTGTAAGCTGGACTGAAATCAAGTACATGATTCAGACTCTTAAAAAATATTCTCTACAGGCTCATATAAGGTGATTTATAATGGTGGGGTTAGTGCATTACACACACATAAACGTTTAATCACATAAATATTGAGTAAAGCAGTGCACTTCCAATCCATTGCATTGAAGATTTTCATTCTTAAGAATAAGTTTCACTTAATTCATTTAAGCTTTAAATATTTTCCAATTGTCCAATAGCATATGGGAATTCAAAACAAAAATTGGTGTAAGCTACAAGGTGAGTGTGTCCTAACAAATGGCTCAGAAAAAGTCCTTTTATATACCGACTGCAGTCTAGAAGCCCCATATTTCAACAAATCAAAATTCTTCTTAACTATCTAAGGCAAAACAGCAGCGAGAAGCATTTGGTCTGGCATTAGACGTATGTTGAGTAAATATCTTTGTAAATTCTCGAGTTGACAGCTGAAAGAGTTTGACAGACCTGTCTTGACAGCATATGGCTAGAGGTTGAAAGAGCAGATGTTTACGATAGTATTGTGGGTTATAAAACGAGGCCTTGTGTAACAGTCTGGAATTCCTGCTCTGTTTGGAGCTTAATAAACAGAAGCACTTTAATACAAGGTATATTATATCACTATAATATACACAATGTTGGGGGAAATCTAGTATAAAAAAAAAACTTTGAGACACATTTCCTACACAGAGAGATTGGTTGGGAAATACATTTTTTGCATATATATTGTGTGTGTATATAGGTGAATATGCACTTTAAAGTTTTCATGGGTATATAGGTGGCATCACCAAATTCATAATTCAATTGAAGAGGTTTATAATTCAGCAAGCAGTGCAGCAATAAAGGCCTCTCAAAACAAAAAGAAAAATAATCAGAGGTTTATGTTGGGTGCAATTAAAAACAACCGTCTCTTAAAATCGAATTATAAAAACAATAATCAGAGTTCAGTTCAGTTTGGTAACACGTGACTGAATGGTGACTCGTCTTACTGGGGTTTGATTTGCGTTGCGATTGGCTACTAGCTCCTGTAGCTGCAGAGCTCCGCCTCCAATGAAACAGAATGCAGGGCACACGGGGGCGGAGCAGTCCACAGGTCCCTCCCACAGTGGGCGGAGAGAGTGGGCATCGTAAAACGTGACACGGCCCTTCTCAAAGTCGAGACAAACTCCTAGTCTCGGAGGCAATGGATAGGTAACGCCGGTTGGCGAAGAAGGGCTGTTGCCATTAGTGAAGCCAGATTCTCTGCCGTGATGGGAGTTGGCGGAGGAGGGCAGGTAGATCTTGCCCATGCCCATTGTGAGGAAAGCGAAAGGGGGAGGGGAATCTGACGAATCCTCTGCTCCACTGTCATGGCCGCTGTCTGGATCATATCTATCAGACAGAGAAGATGAGGTTAAAGTCAGCATGAAAAATGGTTGAAATCAAGTACCATTTTCATCTTTAAATATGCGTTTCACTTGGAAATGCTGTGCCTTTTTAGTGTTGATTTGAAACACGGTGGAAACACTGTAATAATAATAAAAAGAATATTAAAATAAATTTTAAATAAATTAAAATAAACAAATAAATAATGCAGAGTATGGTACTACAGTGAGTAGGGGAAAAAACATATACAAATAATATTTTACACATATTTATTAATTTCACAGTATAATAGCTGCCTTTTAAATTTTTGGATGGGAGTCCCTAACATGAGATCATATTTGGGGGTCAGTGGCATCTAAAAGATTGAAAACCCCTGATATAGACAATATCATATGTATAATCTATATAGAGCGATCAGTTAACAGAAAGCAAGTCTGTATGTTATGGTATGGTATTAATCATTCAAGCTTTTGCATTTTGTTGTGTATAAAGGTATAAATAAGTGAAAGAATAGATATTTTTCATCATTTTGATGTTTATTCTTTATAATGCTTTTCATTTCTATTGTATTCATAATTTCAATAGTTTTGGTCATAATAAAACCAAAACTGAAGGTAATAAGTGTCATATATTAACATTAACATATCTACTTTCTCTTCTCATGTTTATTTTCTGTTCTCTCCTGTTGTTCATTTCTGAGATTCAGTACTTACCTTGGACTTGCCATGTCTTGAGGCAGATGAAACCACTCTTGAAGTTTAGACTCCAGGCCCACTCCAACCTGTAGAATATTGAGAGAAAAATGAGAGAAAAAGTGATTTTGAAGGAGGTACGGGAGAGACGGTGAATATAATTCTCCTTCGTTGCAGAACTTGCCTTGACCAGATATGAGCCTGGCTCCACTGAACATGCCCAATAATGTCGGCCCTGCGTTATGGCCACGTCCCCCACGAGCAGATCAGCTGTCAGGTGACAGGAAGTGAGGGCCCGATCAGCGGCCTGCAGCAGGGACAGACCGGGCACACTGCGGGCACACCGCTGCTCCTTACTCACCACCAGTCTGTCCGCGTGCAGACCCCAACGAGAGTCCAGGTAAAAATTCAACACTGCCGAAGAGGCGGAGGGAGACAACAGCGAGGGAATACGGGAGAGATTTTGAGGAGGATAGAAGAAGAGGGGAAAGAGGGACACAGAATTAAGGCACCAAACAGAGGGAGGTAAGAGTGGGTGGAAAAGGAAGAATATAGAATAGGAGATATATGCAGGAGGACATAGCATAAAAACAGCAATCAGGAAAACAGTAAACAAGGAAAAAAGACAGAAATGCTCTCTGGGAATAGCAGGGTGAAATCAAGACTGTAAAAAGGAGGAAGATTTGCGTTCCAGCAGACAGGCAGAGAGGAAAATGTGTATTTCCTATTTTAATTTGTTTTAAAATGTAATTTATTGCTGTGATGGAAAGCTGAATATTCAGCATCATTACTCCAGTCTTCAGTGTTACATGATCCTTCAAAATTCATTCTAATATGCTGATTTGCTGCTCAAGTAACATTTATTGTTATAATCAATGTTGAAAACAGTTATGCTGCTTAATATTTGTGAAAACTTCTTTAATGAATAGAAAGTTCAAAAGAACAGCTTTTATATGCAATAGAAATCATATGTAACATTACAAATGTCCTCTCAGTCACTTCTGTCTATTTTTTTGTCCTTGCTGAATAAAAGTTTTTATGCTTATTAATAATTCATTTATATCATATTTATTTGTAAACTTTTACTGTTCATGATGAAAATGTGTCAAGTGTTTTTTTGTCGAAGCATCTCTGCTCGAGGTGTGAATAGGCTTTTATGACTAAAACAAGTACAGGTGTTTAAAATAAAGACAAAATTGGGTAATTTATTTTTTTATAATCTATTCTATAATATTAATAATTAGCTATAAACACTCAGAAGATAATGTTACTATTTTGTCATGAACATCTGCCTTCTGTTTGGATGTTGCAAACCTTGGATTATTATTTGTAACATGGGCCTCCATTTAATGTGTATATATTACTAAGCATTACACAGCATTAAAGTTAGCTTGTGGCCACATTTACAAAGCAGATGGGTCAACATTCATAACAGATCAAAATATTTCACTACATCGAGGGTTTTGGGTGGAAAATAAACATACTGGTTGATTAAAGAATAAATGGCTCAAATAATAAAAACATGAGGGAAATATAAATAAGAATAAAGATACAATAACAGAACGAGTTTTAAGGGCTATAAAAAGGGAACCAGGAAGGTGGCAGTATAGAGCTGTTGTCAATAAAGCTGGGAAGCAAAACATGGAAAAACCAAAGATTGTAGAGACAAAGAGAGATGGGAATGGATAAAAAAAGAAAAAAGATAAAGAGAATAGATGAGTAGATGAGTATCATTTGGGAATGAATTCTGTTTGTAATATGTCTTGTGTTGAAAACACTTCGTACCTGGAGCTGGTGGTGTGTGTAAATATACTTCCTCACTGTATTCTCCGAAGCCGGCCTTATTGCAGCCTCTCACCCTCAGCACATACACACTGTCCATCTCCAGCCTGTCAATCACAGCGCAGGTCCCGGTGACCTCCTCCAATCTCTGCCAGCCCCAGCGAGCGGCAGCCAATCCCCCGTGTATCCCACCTCTTGCCCCGCCCCCTGGCACCACCCCACGCCGCCGGAACTCCACAGAAAAATGCCAGGCAGGAGAGGAGTCTTGAGGCAACCGCCAACAGAGGAACAGCTGGTCGTAGGCAAGGGTCCGCTGGGTGTCAATCACAGGAGCGAGAGGGGCTGATAGGATAGGTCACTTTCGGTTAGGGTTAGATTGTGACACTGCAGACTTTCTTTTTTGTCGTTAAAATTTGTTAATTTATAAAAATACAGAAACATTTTATTAAAAAAATTAAGATTCAGAAAGCTTAAAGGTGCAGTGTGTAACTTTTAGCGGCATCTAGCGGTGAGGTTGCGAATTGCAACCAACAGAAGTTACGGTGGCCGACAGGAAAATATGTCGTCGTCTGAGACTGCAGAGTAGCCAGTTAAGCAATGAGGTTTCTTTACAAAGATAAAGTAAGAAATTATGTTTACTTAATTATTCAGGGAAACGATATGTTATTTGTGAATATTATTGTTACTTGTTCTTCATTGTGTCTGTGTTTTATTCGCTGACTTTAGCTAGCTTCTTTGCACGAAGAACAACATAGTAACGAAACGCGTTTGTCCGTTCAGTGCTACTGTAAAAACATGTCGGCGCATTTCAATGTAAGGCGACCCGCGCTGTATGTAGATTAGACAGTTCATTATGTAAGGTCTTTATACACCACTAAAAACATAGTTATGCATATGATATTGCATTTCTATCAACAGATCCTCCTAAATATTACACAATGCACCTTTAAGGAAATCCCATAATAATTTAACCCTGTTGTATCTACACATTTATGTCTGATTATTAGAGTTTTCCTACCCTGAATGAAGTTCAGGTCTGTGAGGAGTTTGAGCTCTCTGGAAACATCAAGCTGGAAGTGACGGAACGAGGGATCAGCAGAGAGAGAGAAACGCTGCATAGATTCAATAGACTGGGCCAATCTGAGACAAAGAGAAATAACAGTCCAGTGTTTTCACATTTTGGCAACAGACATCAGAAATATCAGCAAGTCGTCCCACCTGTTGTGTGTTAATCTGGCTGAGTGCACAAAACTCGATGGGTCGTTTTCTTTGAGCAGCTCTTGAGTGAAAGCCATCAAGCCGGCGTGCTCCAGCAGGCTGCGTTTTTCAGCCACCTGATTGGCCAAGGCCTCTGCCCTTCTCTGCCGCGAGCTTTCCAGAGCCTGAGCCAGCATTGTCTGTCGCTCGGTCAGCAACGCCATTATCTCCTTCACGCAGTGAGAGAGCTGCTCTTTGGCTGATACGTTGTTCACCTGCATTCATGCACACAGACAATAGCTCAGCACATCAAACACCTGCGGTCCTTTTGTGATAGAGATGGAAAAGGTGGGCGTACCTCAGTTTGAGTGACAGCATTCTCCAGTTGAGTGATCTGAGTCAACACCATGTCCTGATTGGACAGAATGTAGTTCAGCTCCTTGGTGATCTTTTCCTAGGGTTTGCAAAAACACAATGTAAATGATTTTCAACTTTCTCTTTCTGAAATTAAGAGATTAATTTAATAATCTGACAAGATGTTGATATTTAAACAAATATGCATGGAAAACCAAAAGTGTGTTTTATTCATGCATTGATAATCATTCATATGGTACATTTACTGTATATAAAAATACACGTTCATCCCTGGAATGTTTTAGTGGCAAGAAAAATGCAGAATTACATCGCAATGCATTCCGTTTTTGTTCAGATTTTCAAAAGCTTTCAAAGTATTTATTGTTTCATGCTCAATGGATGATTCAATCATCATGGCCTATAATTAACACTCGCCAAGCGCCAAATGCAGCAAAAATTGGTGTCGGCGAGGATATGAAACAGTGTCAATCGCCAGTTTTATGAATTTTAACAATGCAAAAAGGTGAGAACATGAACTTGAATGACATGAGCTCTCTTTCCCGTCTTCTTAATATAAAATATGTCAAAATGCCCATCTTGGCAAGTATCATTGTAAACAACGTAGTCAGGTACTGTATGTCTTAACTGAACTTCAACAATTAAGAAATAAAACAGTATGTGCAACAGTATATAGGATCCGTGCATTAGCTCTTAAAGTGACAGCAGCCTAATATTAATTATCCTGTCTTTGTTTTTCATGTTAATCAAACAACAAAATATAAAGAACAATCACTCATTGCTATTGACTGAATAACATTTGTAACTTTAATAAGGGTTAATCTGTTTCATGGCTGGCAAAAATATTTATGGCTAGTAAATAAATTTTCTCTAGTCTCCAGCTACAACCATCATGGATAGGTGTGGCAAAAAGTTAGTTTTAGGACCTGTCTTCTTTAAATCTTGTGAAAATTGTCATCCTAAAGAAAAAGTAGCTCTGTTAGAGTAAACATACCTCACTACAGAAGAATCACCCACAATGGAGTGTGTTCACTGGTGATTTCCTGGCTTTCAAGAGTTTATAAACCATAGATCTAAGACATGCAATAAATACAGTTGCACATCACAGCTAAACAAACTGAACACCATTGTGCAAAACGTTTTTTGAGGGATAAACTCATCTGATCACATGACTTTTCTCCATTGTTCTAGCTTTTAAAAGGTGCTCCTTGCTCTAGTCTATAGTATATGATAAACTGTTTGGTACTGCATTGGCACTGCCATTAGGGGGCACTGTTATTTAATTAAAAAAAAAAGAGAAAACAGCTGTTTTTCTACATTTGTTTGTTTAGTTGCCCATCTTTAGATTTAAAAATGTGTTAAATCAATTTCTTTAGAAGAAAAAACATAACTTGATATGATACAGTCAGTTATTCCAGGTACACATTAAAATAGAGGTGAATTGAAAACATACCTTGAGACTCTGGTAGGCTTGGGTGACGGGCGCGATCTTGTGACCCGTATGGACTCGGCGCAGTTTACAAAGTGAACAAAGAAGCATCTGACAGGACTTACAGTAAAACTGCAGCCTCTCCTGATCATGTTCTGGACATGTCAACACCTAGAGATATGGAAAGAAACTTTATGATGCACTATGGATAAAATTTGCATCTGTATATCTAGTTTGCAAATATTCTGTTTCGCTTGGAAATGCGTCAAATTAGGGAAGTAAAATGGCTTGCGAATGCAGTTTCATGTTAAATAATTTGTTTTCAGATCCTGGACCTCAAGTTATGAGAGGTGATCGGGTGGAAGCGTCTCACCTTTGGCCTGAAGTTCAGGGTGGGCTGCACGTGTTCGTGCTGTGCGCGGGGAGTCCCCCAGGGGTGGTAGAGTTTGAAGCACTCGTTACAGAAGCTGGCTCTGCAGTCTGAACAGCCTTTAGTGGCCTCCAGGGCCTGTGGGGGTTTACAGAACTGACACATCACAGCCACACTGCCCAGACTCACTGTGTGTCTGTACCTAGAGAAAGCAAGTGAAAGAGGGAGATTCTACAGTGAGCGTTTCTTTGTTTGCCTGTATGCGGTTTTATTCATGCAGATATAGTAATCACACTGGGTAAGTATACTAAATATTTAGTACATTTGTGTACTAAATATTCTATTTAAGATTACTAGGTCACTAATCAAATAAGTTTAAACGCTGACATTCTATTCTATTCTATTCTATTCTATTCTATTCTATTCTATTCTATTCTATTTTATTCTATATTTAAGATTAATAGGTCACTAGTCATTAATCAAATAAGTAAATGAGTATTTAAATTATACTATATTTTATAACAAATATAATATTAATATGATATATAATATTAAATTATATTTTAGTCATTTATTAAATGCATTTAAAATTCTATTTAAAGGGATTGGACACCCAAAAAAAACATACAGGTTTGGAACAACCTGAGGATGAATAAATGACAAAATTTACATTTTGGGGTGAACTATCCCTTTAAGATTACTAGGTCAATAATCAAATAAGTAAATAATTATAAATGCATTAAATATACTATTATATTATATTATATTATATTATATTATATTATATTATATTATATTATATTATATTATATTATATTATATTATTATATTATATTATATTAAAATTGCATTACAGTTATGTAATATAATACAATACTGAATTGTGTAATTAAGATTATGTTTAGGATTACTAGACCACTAATCAAATAAAGAAAATTAGTATAAAAGCATTCATAAATTATTATAATACATTATAATTTCATTACAGTTATGTAATATAATACAATATTGAATTCTGTATTAAAGATTATGTTTAAGATTACTACATCACTAATCAAATAAGTAAATCAATATAAAAGTAAACTGCTCAAATTAAATAAAATATATATTGCACCCCATATCTTATAATGCCCAGATATTTTTATTATTATTATTATTTAAATTGCCTTGATATTTGTTGGACATTTATTGCATTTGCATCTATAATCTTTTTTTTCTGGATCACAACATTACCGGGAATATTTAAATGATGATTTACTATATTAATCTATTGCTTAAATGTATCATTGTACCTGTACACATTACTATATCAATATACTTTCTTTTTCTTCTTCTTTTTTTTTTGTATATTTGTCTTTGGTTCTTTCCTTTGTATAACTTACTTGTTGTGTTGTTAATAAATAAATAAAATAAATAATTGCTGAAATGATGTCATAATACATTACAAATATTATATATTTTATTACATTACATATAATTTTTACTTAAAGGTGGGGTATGTGATTTTCTTTTTTGACCAATTTTTTCAAAATCACTTGAAATCCTATTCCTAACCCACTTACTGAGTTAGAAGCACGGAAATGAAAATTAAGCAATTTAATCATCTGTGGAACGGGCAGGACTGGAAAAACTCCAGCCAATCATTTCCAAGACCACCTAGAATCATTGGACTGTAAGTGCGTCCATCAAACAGTGTTTCCCCACCCCCTCCCCCCATCCCCCTCGCACGCAATCCGCGCATGTCCCCTTCGTTTGCATCCTCAAAGATCGTGACCCAGTCACAGTAAATGCAAGTCGCCCCGGTACAGAGAGCGAGTAAGTGCAATCTCGCGCATCTGAGTTTTGCAGATGCATGATTGCGCATCCATGTTCTTCGAATGGGTGGAGTCAGGGCCAGCGTTGGAGGAAAGAAGGTAGGATCTTTGGAGCTGTGTATTTTCAAAATCTGCCGGCCGTTTTGCAAATCCCATACCCTACCTTTAAATGAATTTGAATGTGTGTATTACCTTTCTACAATTCTCTCCAGTGTAAGGTTCCTCATGCACTCGGCCAATCCTCTCTCACCTAGTTCTACATCTCGCCCACAGGGGGCGCAAGGGAAAAGCATGAGATTTGCAGGGCCTTCCTTTCGCCTGCGACCTGGATACGTCCCAGAGCCTAAACACATACATACATACATACAGTGAGATAAACTAAATAACATACACACAATGGAAAAAACTGAACAGCTGTATATATCAACCTGTTTACATTGACTTTGAAGATGACGCATACGGTTTCTTGTCTTTACTCACCTGAGCGCAACAGGCGATCCACGCGGTCAGACTTGGGCAAGGGTCTCCGCATCTGTCGCGGGGACCGCATGTTGGGGGTGGAAGCGGGCGAGTTGGGCTCCGGGGGAAGTTCGGGCTGGGGATACCCGCTCTGAACCAGCACCTCAGAGGCACACATGAGACACACGCTGTGCAGGCAGGGAAGTACAATTGGCTGCTTCACAATGTCCTTGCACACAGGACACTGCAATTCCAGCTCCATACTCTTCATATTGGACTGAAAAAGGAATAAAGGGGGGAAAAAAACGAGAAAGGTGAGCAGGAGCGGAAGAGATGGCAGGCAGAGATGTGGATGTAATTGCAATGGTTTTTATTAAATCGTACATCAAAATAACAAACACAAGAACCGGAAACCAGGGAACTGAAACATGCACCATCTAAAGACATCCACTGCAAAGTGCAAACAACTATTTAGAAGGAACAAAGCTAGCAAGACACACCTGAGGCCTGTTGCATGAAGCCGGTTTCAGTTGACACCAAGGTAAGTTTGAGATTAGTTTGAGCAAACTGTTTTTTCGGGCTCAAGAAGGTGGACTGTATTTTAGCAGTGTTTATAACTATTTCAACTTACACTACACTGCAAACCTGCTCCGGGGCAAGTTTATTCTGGGGTAGAGAACGCAAACCAAAACTGGACCAATCGCAAAACTCAGAGTTTGTTCAGCTATAGCGTCATGTGACAGGCCACAGGGAATAATCACACTCATCAACATGGAAAACTACAATGAACTACAAACATGGCACTAAGGACAGGAAGTAACACAAAAGTCCTAACAAGACATAGGGAACATATAACTGTCAAACAAAAAAATACAAACAAATATTATCAAATATTATTGTAGCCCAGTTTGTGCTGAATACAGACTTTATCCATTAATATGTTTAACTTCTCCAGGGGCCAAAACCCCTTCAGGGGTTTTGCCACAATATATTGCAATACAAAAATGCAACAATATGTATTGTGTACAGTTCACTCTAAATAAAGGTTGGACAGATTTAATTTAGCAACAAATATGATAAGGGTAAAGAGGTAAAAACAGAAGGGAACACATTTGAGCTTTCATGATTATTATTTAAAACTCTGGGGAGTTTACCCTTATCATATTTGTTGCTAAATTAAATCTGTCCAACCTTTATTTAGAGTGAACTGTACACAATACATATTGTTGCATTTTTGTATTCCAATATATTGTGGCACGTATACTGTTACACCCCTAACAGCTTAGCAAAAACGCTACAAATTGTATCAGTATGTTAATTCTCTGGGATAAACTGAAAATGCAGAGCATGGTACAGCCAGATAATTGTTAAAAATAGGTGCTGAAGTCATATTTGGGGCAGAATTATTGATCTCCGTGAAGAAATAAGATGTCTCTGTTGCACACTGAAAGAGGCAGATAAAATGAGTAAAGAGACTAGATTTTCATGCTGCCTGGTTGCTGAGAGAGACATGCACACCTTTATAAATAGCTGTCTCTGGTCCACTGCTAGTCTGCAATGCCATTTAAAAATGGATAGTGACCTGATGTTAATGATTTAAGCAGACAGCTGTGTGACATTGGAAGCTCTGTAAAGGCCACGTCAGCTTAAGAATGACCTTGTCCATCATAAACACACAGTATAGACATATTTCTGGTGACTGTTTGAAGACATGCTGAGCAAAAGCACCACAAACGGAGCTGCTTTTTTCCAATCATGCACGTATACAGAATTTGCCTCTCCACAACCACATATAACACATATTTGTAACAATGTTACAAATGAGTTTGAACCCTAGGCATTTTTTTAGTTGATTGATTCTGATAATCAAATTACCACAGTGCAAATACTACAAGGTTATCACTCGTAAACTAATTAGTTAACCACTGGCCTGCCTCATACAAGGGCAATGCCATCTTAAAATCCCTTATATCTTTGCATTAGACAAACATTTTTCCTTTAAATCGTAATTTAAAAATCAAAAAGCATGCGTTAGAAAGGCCTACAACAGCTTTCTTTATCATCACTCGGTCATTCAGCAATGTCAACAGGCCATATACGTCACTCCATCCCGCAATACGAAAGATTTAACGTGATTTTACTACAGTACAAAACCAACGCGACTGAGGTTTACCCCACAGAGATGACTGTAATACTGTATGTGCGGTTTGCTCGAGCTGTATTCGGCAGCGCCCTTACCTTCACCTGAAATCTGGGCGCCATTACGGGATCCTGCTGTCTTTACCTCATATGAGAGAGAGCACTGATGTCTCAAATCTGTGCGACTTACCGTGCACATATTTTATTGCAATGAATGAAACCCCTATTTGCAGTTTCCTGCCAGGTGAATGCATTAGGCTAACTCAGGAAGACACCGCATGCCATCGAAGCATCCACATGCACGATGCGGATTGCGGATACAAATCTTGAAAATGTAGCCTACCGTTTATGTTCCGTTTCGTCGCAGTAGACCATCCTATGTCAATGGGGAAATCTTCCTTTGGCCGCCATTGCCTCTTTCAGGTTGAAATGTAGGTTAGTAGGATGTCGCTACATCAGCACGCAACTGGAGAGATGCTTTCCAACGCGCTCGTCTCCTGCACGCATCCCGTTTCCGTGGCAACGAGCACGTCCTCCATCAGCAGCGATTACTGCTACCAGCCTACCTCAGGACGGCCCATGAGGACGGCCAATGTCACAACCTTTTTTTACAGTCTATGGTCACAACTTAGATTTTGCGTTTCTTGGTATCAGTGTATTTTAGTCAAACTGACAGTCCCTTCCAGTCGTTTTAAAACATCGGCATTGTAAAACACAAGCACTGTAAAAAAAAAAAAAAATTAAAAAAAAAGTGAAACTGTGCAGATGTTAGGCTACTCAAAGGGATAGTTCACTTAAAAATAAAATTTCGGTCATCATTTAGTCTACTCACCATCAAGTTGTTTCAAAACTGTATGAATTTGTATCTTCTTCTGAAAACAAAGGAAGATATTTTGAAGAATGTCGGTATTGTAACCAGACAGTTGATGGACCCCATTGACTTCCATAGTAGGAAAACAAAATACTATGGATTGGAAGGCAAATGGGGTCCATCAACTGTATGGTTATGGACATTCTTCAAAATATCTTCTTCAAATAGAAACTCATACAGGTTTAGAGCAACTTGAGGCTGAGTAAATGACGACAGATTTTTGTGTGTGTGTGTTTGTGAACTATCCCTTTAATAGCTAACACACAAAACAAGCTCTACACATTAATAAAAGAACGCGAATTTTACAGAACGTCCTTATTTAATTTAATTTAATTGTATTTGTTTATTTATTTGTAGATTACATTTAATAGATTACACTTTCATTAAAACATATGAAATTGTTTTGTAAAAAGTGCCATTATAATTGAGTTGGTTTTCCATGCACTTAAACTGTCTTGACCAGCAGGTGTCGACAGCCAGTGACTTCAATTTATTCAGAGTTTCGAAAAGCTTCGTTTCTCCCATCATTTTCAGAAGGGTTAAGAAACGCAGAAATCAAAAGAATACATTTTGTTTGATTTAATTTAATAATTTAATTGAATTTAGTAAAATAATATTTTGAATGATTCATCAGTATATAAAATCCTAAATCTAATATATATATATATATATACACTGTAAAAAATTATATGATCAATAAGTTATGACAACATATGTTTTTAACATTGCTTTTACTCACCAAAACAAGTCATGCAATTTTGAATTTTTTTACAAGTTACACAAAATTCAACTATTTTTATTAAATCAGTTTAATGTAATTTAAGTTCAACTTGAACATCCAAGTTTATTTTTAGAAAAAAATTAAAGGCAGCATTTTTTTGTATAGCCTAAATAAAAGATTGATATTTTTATTATATAGATTATATAGATTATATATATATATATATATATATATTGCACATATAGATTATATATTAATATATTATATATATTATATACAGATTATATATTTAAGATAAAAATGTATAAATATATATATATTTATTTATTTATTTTTAACAGGGAAAAGCAGTTACAAAAAATATATGCATACTAATATACTATATACCTCTTCCATTTTACAACAAAAATCAGTCATATCTATTACATCAGTTAGGCTAACTTTTTCAATTACAGAGAAGTTTTCTTAACTTGACGTTCTTTATAGAAATTAAAGAATCATAAAAAAATCAGTCAGTGGAATCCGATCTAATATTTGGTACAACTCATTTATTTTACTTTATGTATGTGATATATTTTCCAAATCGTGTAAGCATTTTAATTGCATTGTCTAGCTCTATATAGAAATGTGTTCTGCTGTAGTTTAATTCAGAGATATAAACAAATGTGAAAAAAAAATCTAATCATTGGTCCAATTCACGATGTTGGAATGTTGTGGGTGAGGGTGTTGCCGTTGCTAAGACATTTTTCAGCATACTGCTTTTGGATACTAGTAAGCGATGTGGCAGGCATTATAAAGCTTGGCCGATATGAATATGCAGTTAATGTCTGCTCATAAAAATATATATATATATGTATGCGATTTCTGGTGTTTCAATACATTGCTTTTGCTTCTTTCTTCTCTGAGAAAATCAATAATATCAGAAAGGTGATCAGCTCATCCTTGAGTTGCGCTGGTGTCAGGCAGATCAGACAACAGCCCGAGAAAGTAGCAACTATGTCTGATTTCGAAGAAATTGATGGCAAAATTTTGGAAGAAACCGTACAGCACCTAAAAACATCAACCTGCGCCCTTGACGCACTTCCCACATCTTTTTTCAAAAATGTGTTACACAGCTTAGAAGCAGATCTCCTAGAAGTGGTAAATGCCTCACTTCTCTCTGGGAGTTTTCCGACCTCCCTGAAAACTGCTGTTGTCAAGCCCCTCCTGAAAAAGAGCAATCTGGATAAGACCATATTAAACAACTATAGAGCGATCTCAAATCTTCCTTTCATAGGCAAGATCATTGAAAAAGTTGTGTTCAATCAGCTGAACAAATTCTTAAGCTCGAATGGATACTTTGACCATTTTCAATCTGGTTTCCGACCGCACCACAGTACAGAGACAGCGCTCATAAAAATAATAAATGATATTCGCTTAAATACTGATACAGGCAAATTATCAGTGCTGCTACTACTCGACCTCAGTGCTGCATTTGACACTGTCGATCACAAAATACTTCTTGACAGGCTGGAAAACTGGGTCGGGCTTTCTGGGATAGTCCTAAAATGGTTCAGGTCATACTTATAGGAGGCAGAGGTTATTATGTGAGTATAGGAGACCATAAGTCTGAGTGGACATCCATGACATGCGGAGTCCCGCAAGGCTCAATTCTTGCGCCACTCCTATTCAACCTGTACATGCTCCCAATGAGCCAAATAATGAGAAAGAACCAAATCGCTTACCACAGCTATGCAGACGACACACAGCTCTACTTAGCCCTATCGCCTAACGATTACAGCCCCATTAACTCCCTGTTCCAATGCATTGATGAAGTAAACAATTGGATGTGCCAAAACTTTCTTCAGTCAAACAAAGACAAAACTGAAGTCATTGCGTTTGGAAACAAAGATGAAGTTCTCAAGGTGAACGCATACCTTCAGTCTAGGGGTCAAACAACTAAAAATCAAGTCAGGAATCTGGGTGTGTCTCTAGAGTCAGACCTTAGTTTCAGTAGTCATGTCAGAGCAATAACTAAATCAGCATATTATCACCTGAAAAATATTGCAAGAGTTAGATGCTTTGTTTCCAGTCAAGACTTAGAAAAACTTGTGCATGCTTTCATCACCAGTAGGGTGGATTATTGTAATGGACTTCTCACTGGCCTTCCCAAAAAGACCATAAGACAGTTGCAGCTCATACAGAACGCTGCTGCTAGGATTCTGAGCAGAACCAGAAAATATGAACACATCACACCAGTCCTCAGGTCTTTACACTGGCTGCCAGTTACATTTAGGATTGATTTTAAAGTATTATTACTGGTATATAAATCATTCAATGGCCTAGGACCTCAATACATTGCAGATATGCTCAGTGAATATAAACCCAACAGATGACTCAGATCATTAGGATCACATCGGCTAGAAATACCAAGGGTTCACTCTAAGCATGGCGAGTCCGCTTTTAGCTACTATGCCAGCCGCAGCTGGAACCAGCTTCCAGAAGAGATCCGATGTGCTCCTACAGTAGTCACATTCAAATCCAGACTCAAAACACTTCTGTTTAGCTGTGCATTTACTGAATGAGCACTGTGCCACTGTTCGTCCGACTGTTTGCACTGTATTTTATTTTATGTTTTAATTATTCTGATTTCATTTGATTATTTCTGTATTTTATCTTTTATTCTAAACTGTTTTAATTATTCTGATTTCTTTTGATTATTTTAATTTCTTCTATGTAAAGCACTTTGAATTACCATTGTGTATGAAATGTGCTATATAAATAAACTTGCCTTGCCTTGCCTTGCCTTGCCATTGCTGTGCACCTTGAGTTAATTAATAGATATTGAACACACAAAGTCCGCTTAACTCACACACATTGGTATGCTGTGCTGTAATGAATTGCTCAACTTCCCTGATAAGAGCTTCTCCTGCCCATGGGCTCGGCCGGAGCCTATAAATTCTTGAGAGAGATATCTAGCACTTCTCAAATTCTTCACTCAGACGCCCAAACGGTAAGCTCTTCATTATGTGCGTTTAACTGCATTGTCTAGATCGGTTGTGTTAATATTAGATTCATATCGGCCTTCTATAGTGCTGGACCAGAGCAGTTTGCAGCCATGCCTTCCCAACTAGAGACTGCCATGGAATCCCTCATCATGGTATTCCACCGGTACGCTGGAAAAGAGGGCAGGAGCGGCACCCTGACCCGCCGTGAACTCAGACTCCTGATGGAGAACGAGCTCTCTGGGTTTCTCAAGGTGAAGATCTTCTGTCATTCGCTTTCACAAACTTCATTTTCTATAGGAAATGCAGACCAGATTGAAGTTTTCTCTCGTTTCTTTAACACATTTCACTCTCTTTTCTTTTCCTACAGTCTCAGAAGGATCCGACCACCATAGACCGAATCATGAAGGACTTGGATGCCAATGGGGATGGAGAGGTGAACTTTGAGGAGTTTGTGTCTTTGGTTGTGGGTTTGTCCATCGCCTGTGAGGCCTGCTACAGGGCGCAGTTAACAAAAACACAAAGCTGGAACCTATGAGTTTGTGTTGATGTGTGTACGTCAGTATCCAATGAAAAACAATAAAAACTACTTTTGCTGCCAGGTTAAAGTACAGTGGGTGTGTATGACAGGACTTAACGCTCTTTGGCCTACAAACAGTATTATTTGAGCTTTAATTAAACATGTCTGTGCTAAAAGCTAAATGTTTTTTGTTTAAAATAAAGCTTTCTAAAGTCTTCATGTGCAGAACTTTATTATTGTAGATTGCAACACATACGTCTCTCTCTCTCTCTCTCTCTCTCTCTCTCTCTCTCTCTCTCTCTCTCTCTCTCTCTCTCTCTCTCTCTTTCTCTTAACCTCATTGTCACAATACTCTTAAGGTGTGTCCAGCATTGTATCAAACCACTGTTAATGGTTAATGCGAACACAAGGCTGCTCAGTTGGAAAAAAAATTATGGAAGTTAGAACTCAATTAGAATGTAACATTCTTACACAGAAAACTTTTTATAAAAAAAAAAGAACATCATATAATGATAATAACTGAGTTAATATAAACGTTAAGCATTGATGTGAATTACTATTTGTAACCTAATCGTTTGCAACGGTAAAGGAAGGTAAAGTAATTGTTTTTTATATCATAATTTTTATATCCAATCCATATTTCTGCAAGTTACAGACATTTTGGTGTCATAATTTCACATAAGATTAAAAATTATTTAGACTTTTTTTCTTTGGCACATGTTGTCATTTGTCACAAGCAAGCAAAGTTCCAAAAACTATTTCTTGCAGAAACCTGTAATTTTGTGGCTTCCTCATGGTCAATTTAGCATTTTAGTATACATAATATATAATATTATATACTGTTAAAACTATACTACTACTACTACTACCACCACTATGATTGTAACTGTTGTGTTATGTTTAGTTCCTGTTCCCTTTGTTAGTTCTTAGTAGTTGATTATCTAGTTTCCTTTGTTTGGATTGTAGATACTCGTGTTTGAATTATTCTTGGTCGGTTCTCGTTTGTGAATGTGTGGTTAGCTTTTCTCCTGTGATATCCTGTATTTTGATTTTGTAAATAAAGAATATATAGATTCTGGAATATTCCCTTCATCTTCATCTTCATCTTCGTGCTTGTTTGCAACCACACTGGTGACAGAAGAACCGGCCCTCAAAACGAGTAAAACAAAAGAAAAAAGATGTATCTGCACAGCTGTTCATCTCCTTCTCCTCACCCAAGATTATCCCACCCTGGAGGACCATAGTGAGTTTTTGGACCTTACACATTACCCCAACAGTGCACTTATTTATTTTTTCTATATTTTATATTATTTTCTATATTTTATTTTTTATTAAATTCTCAAATCAAGCAACTAACTCCCCTGACGGATGATGGTTCATGAGGGGGGTTTAAGGATTCTGCTGGTTCCAGCAGAGTGTTCTTTGTTGCCGCTGGTCCTGACCAGTCTCCCACTCCATTCTCCTCTGACAATGCCATTCAGTTCCTCAGCCCCACTGGCTCTCGGCTCCTACATCAGTGGCTCCACTCAGCTACTCGGATTCGCCTTGGGCTTCCAGGTATGCAGCTCCACCCTGTTGTGCCGACCCCCTAGCTCCACCTCGGGCCTTTGAGCCCCCGAGCCCCAGACTCCATCTTGGCCCTCGACTCCAACCCATCAGCTCCACCATGGGCCATCATCCCTTGGGCTCGCCCAGGCTCTTTCATCCCACTGTCTCCACTTTGCTCCATTGTCGCCATGGCTTGGCCTCGGATGTCTAGGTCTCCTGCTACGCCTCGACCATCCACCCCGCTGGCTCCGAGGGTTCCTCCTTCCATCTGGTAGTACCATTGTCCTCACTCCAACAGGCTCTGCCCCGGGCTGCTGAGCCCCAGTCACCTCAGTCCTGTAAGCCTCTGGCTTTTCATCTTTGTGCTCTTTTGCAACCACACTGGTGACAATAATAATAATAATAATAATAATAATAATAATAATAATAATAATAATAATAATAATAATAAAGATAAATAAATGGGATTAAAAATTAAGCGTTCTCGACAGGCCCAAGACAAATATGTATAAGATCTTATTATACATCCTGGTTGTTCTCATTGCCATAATATTATATTCTTGTTTACTTACACTGGGCTTTGCCAATGTTGCTGAAATTCTGACAGTTAGCCACCTTGTTTGCACTGCTAAAAACACATAGCAAACCACCCTGTGAGCAAAGACATTTCCTTCTCCAAATGGTTCGTATGTTTTCTTTTATGCCACAAGAGGGCAGGAAAGACCTGTACACGCTCCAAACTTTTCAGACATGCATAGAAAAATAACATAATATGATAAAGTGCTATACTGTTCGAACTGTGGTAACAAATCAAAGATGATGCTCTAACAAACAACTCAATGGATGATTGTCATAGTTTGGACATTGCTGTTTTATCCAAATGTATGTTTTGTCAAAATGTATGTCATTTATTTATTGTATTATTATGTCAGATCACACATAGGCTGCATTGCCATCTAAATTGCCAAAATACACCACTTATTCTTACTAATGTATGACTGGGCATAAAGTCGGCTACAGGGAAGACTAGGGCTAGTTGTTTCACTTTAGTCCAGTGAAAATTTCTAATTTGACCCGCTACCCCAATGATGTATGTTGTTAACATAAATAAAGAGTTACATTTTGACAAATGTAAAATAATAATAATAAACAATATTAAAAAAAATGTTCTGGACAAAAATATGACAACTTGCCCCAATATATGAAAAAAAATATTCTAGAATCTGAAAATAAAGATCTGAAACTGAAAGTTGACTCTTGTCAGAATTTATGTCCGTGTAGTTTTGTTTACACAACAGCTGTTGCAAAAATATAATGTTACCCTGGTAATATTTTGGTATGCTACATCATCATGTCACTTTTTATTTGCTGTCATGGTAAAAACACTAGTGATTGCAGATTCTTCCATGCAAACCATCATTCACCTGTGCCTCGTACTGTTAGTCTGTTAAAGGATATCCTCTTACATAATTCACCAAATAAACTGACAACCTCCACAAGAGGCTCTCCGTCCTCCTCTAAACACACTGGAGTCGGACACAGTCTGTGAAAGTGAAAGAAGTCTTGTGATGATTGGGCGGGTCACGCGTATTTCTGGCTTGTTGTTTTGAAGGCCTCCGGGAGGAGAGGGGGTGAAAAGCGAGTTAAAGATGGCGGAAAGCGAAGGAGATGAGACTGCTCGGCCCGCTCCTCCGTCACTGCTGCCCACAGCACCCCGCGTTAACGGATCGGGGATGCTCGGTTCTGGTAGCCAGACCCCGACCTTGGTGACTTCGGGTCCGCGCGTGGTACGGATAATAAAGTCAGAATCTGGATACGGATTCAATGTCCGCGGTCAAGTGAGTGAAGGCGGCCAACTGCGGAGCATTAACGGGGAGCTGTACGCTCCTCTCCAGCATGTAAGCGCCGTGCTACCCGGGGGTGCGGCGGACCGGGCCGGTATCGTGAAAGGAGACAGAATACTAGAGGTGTAAGTCTTTTATTTTCCACTTTACTTCTCATTTTAGCCTGTGAATAATTTGCTCTACTGTCAGTCTGTTTGACACACAGTCACTGGTGGCTTTGCGTTATTTTTACACATTAGCATTGGACTTGTTTAAGCTTTCGTGGCCGTGCATGCCAACACATCCCTGCTAATGCAATAAACAGATCATTTATTATGTAAGGTTTGAGCAGATAACACGTACTGGAAGTTCTCAAACGCAGAACGGTTGTTGTGCAACAGGGTCATCATCGCCGTGTATTCAATAATTCGTGTGTGCTACTATATAGCCAGCTTGCTTATGTTTCATTTAAATCCAGAAGAGTCTCTCACTCAGTGACTTGTTGATGCCTGACAGTTGCATAATCACATGCTGTCATATTGATATCTTTGATATTGATCTCAGCCTATGATCTCAGCTGATAAATGTAGTTCTTGACAAGTTAGCATCCTAAATTGTGCCTGATCTGAGCGCTATCCTGGCCTGGGAAGTGCATAAGATTGACCATTTTAAAAAATGTAGTGTTCAACCGATATGTGTTTTTAAAATGTCTAATACCTATAAAATATTCTGTATTATATGTGGTCGAACTAATGCACATAAAGTAGCAAATAAGATTACATAAAAGTTACAAATTTAAAGAAGCACATAGTTTACATTATATATATATATATATATATATATGTGTGTGTGTGTGTGTGTGTGTGTGTTATACTTTTAGTGAACGTTGTATAGGTAAAAATGGTTTAATACCATCACATACACTATTGTTCAAACGTTTCGTCGGTAAGAAAATAAGTCACTTATGCTCACCAAAACTGCATTTATTTGATCAGTAAAAACTGTAATATTGTGAAATATTATTACGATTTAAAATAATTGTTTTCTATTTTCATATGTTTTAAACTGTAATTTATTCTTGTGATGGCTAAGCTAAATCTTCAGTATCATTACTCCAGTCTTCACTTCAGCGTCACATAATCTTCAGAAATCATTCTAATATGCTGATTTGATCCCCAACATATCTTACTATTATCAATGTTGAAAACAGTTGAGCTGCTTAATATATGTGTGCAAACTGTAATGCATAATTTTTTTTCACGATTCTTTGATGAATATCAAGATCCGAAAGAACAGCATTTATTTAAAATAGAAATCTTTTGTAACATTATAAATGTCTTTTTTCACTTTTGATCAATATAATGTGCCCTTGACTCCTTGAATAAAAGCATAAATTTATTTTTTTTAAATCTTACTGAACCCAAACTTTTAAACAGTAATGCATATGCCAGCCTATTACATGTCAGTTGCCTTGATTAAGATGTATTAGCATATTACATATCAGTATTATATTGGCTGCTGTGCTCTAGTTATTGGCAGTGGGCATAAAAACATGTCAACCACCAATAATATTTACTCAAATTTCACCAGAGAATATTTGAAAATGTGCACTATTGATAAGGCTGTCAGTAAGTTTGACATTAGGCAGAAAGAGGATCTTATTACGTGTTAACATTGAGAACAGGTTTTAGAAAGTATCATTCATTCTTCAGTGAATATTTTACAGATCTGCTTTGCATGTTAATTCATAAAGATTATATAGCCTATGTATAGAGCCACGCCACTGGTCATAGTTATTTGGAGGTGTGACGGGTAACATGATCAGCATTATAAAACTGAGACGTATTGGTGTCAATGTTTTATCTTATGAGAAAATAAGAAGTTGTATTAGGATTCACAAGGTCCACAGAATGTGGTGCCGTTCTTCACAATGTCAGTTTCAGTCAATAAACTCACATGCTGGTGGTGTGCTGTTGTCGGTTTCACTCAAACCACTTTTCTCAGACAGTCTATCTCTGAACTCAATGTGTGGCCATCTACATTGTGTGTATTAGATCAACTCTGGCTCTGGGCATGTGTGTGTGTGTAAACAAAGAAATCATTAATGTAGGCTACTGCACACTAATGTCAGGAGACTAGAAATACAAATGATGCTAAACTCCTCTACAGTTATTTTTATCACTCATTGTTCTCTTTAAAACTTCACATTTACTCAAAATGAATATCTGAGTCAGTAATGTGTTTGATTTTGCTAATTTTATCCCATTGAAAATGTCATGAAAACATTTACCCCTCCCTGAAAGGAAGGAAATGCAAAAGGTTATTAGGGACATGAAGGTTGTTACTTACTTAGCCTTGGTCAAGTTTACTTTAACAAGTTCATTTAAAACACATTAATTTACCTCTAATTCACTGGAAATTCTTGAGGAGCGTCTTTAGGAACATGATAAATATTTTGGTTAGTATGTGTTTTTTTTTTTTTTAAGGTCAATTGTTGAGCGATGCTGCTAAATAGTCTTTTTAAACAAATCAGCTTTGAAAACTTATTTTTTTTCCATGGTTTTGGTTGTTAGGGTTATCAAACGTACTGGTACTACCGGTACCAGTCAGTACTAAAAGCAAAAGTTGATGTCACCAGCATTTCTGCAGTACCAGTAGTACGAGTACCCGGTATATTTGAATAGATGTGTTTGTTTGACCGCTGTCTGAGCATGAATTAATGTGATTTTACAAAGTAGAACAACATTTCAATAAACCTATCCGATTTTAGGGATAGTTTTTTTAGTTAATATCAAGTTTAGGCTTACAAACAAGGTGCTTATTTCCCTCTGATTTTAGGGATAAATTATGTGTCTGGTTAGGTGTAGGGATAGGGTTAGGACTATGTTTTTGGACATGAATGTTGTTCAATAGATTTTTGATCTAGGAACGTGTCTTGGCAAAATCAAATGCATCATGTTTTTTGTTTTTACAAGCGTTGAGCATTGTAGCCAATCACAATCATATCTGTTGAGCATGTGAACAAGGTGGCCTATCAGAGGTGCTAAGAGTAAGTTATTCACAATTCACTTAACACCACTGAAAATGCAACAGGATTTGTTTTGTTCAATAATGAATCCTTTCATTATAACCAATAAAGGGAAAACATGATGTAAATAAGAGATTCATTGTGCAGTTTCTGGATTGACAACTGTACTTAAATGGGCGATTGAATCTAAACTGCGATGATTGGCCATGATAACCAATGGAAGAGACAAAACAGGACAAAATATTTTGAAGTTAGTACTTAAATCAGCAGTTTTTGCTCTAGAAAATTGGTACCAAGAATGTAAAATTTTACTGGAATTTGTATCGGCTGAAATTTTGGTACTGTGCCAAACCCTAGTTGTTATTTTGTTAATCAATGTGAATGTTATACATTATATCTCACATGCTAAGTGTTGCATCTGGACCCTTTTAAAGAATCTACAGGCCATTTGTGATGAATAAATGGGAACTGGAACTTTCAAGAATTTTTTTTTTTTGTAGTGCTTTGACATGACTTCTTTTTTTTTTTTTTTCTAGTACGTAAAAGGTTTCATTAGCCCAAGGCTGATTTCCTGAGGAACTCCTTTAAGGAAGAAGGAGTGGGTTCACAAACCAAGGCTGAGTTTGTTTATGAGCTGTTTTCCATTTACAGTCTTTGGTGAGCGTCGTCCCTGTCTTCAGTTCAATGATATAAACTTGAATACGTTTAACAAGGAAAAGAAAATCAATATGGTATCATCTTTAGAATTATATCAGTACTTCCATTCTGAAATGAGGAAGTATATGGGAATCATTGCAGTTATTAGCTGGTCATGTGAATGTCATGTTACACAACAGTTTGTTCCTGTTCCAAACTCATTGTTCAGCATGTTCAAGTCTTAAACTATGTGATTTTATATTGAATTGGATGACATTGGCATAGATTTGTGGTATGGACAGTTGGGATTTAGGATAAGAGACCCCATTATAATCCGTATCAATATTTCTGGTGATTATGACAGAGAATTTAAGTTATGACAGAGAATACAAGCACCATATATTTCTCCTTTGTTTTGTTTTGTTATAAAGACACTATGCCATGGATGAATTTATTTGTATGTTTTTTTCCTATTAATAATGTAAATGAATTATACCAGAAGAGCCTTGCATTTTTTATTTCCCTACACTTTTAATGTAATCAAATCACTAATGTCTTTCCTTCTGTGGTAGTGTAGAAAGCTGGTCTGTCAGCTTTGTCTACCCTCATTTTTGCATGGCGTCATGAAATATACCTCCCCGTTACTGTCTCTCCTCCATCTGTCACCTGGTTTATGAATAAGTGATGGTGGTAATAATAATAAGTGACGGGCAGGTGGCATGTGCTATATGTGTCATTGTTGGTGGGATCATGTTCATATACAAACAATAATTCATAAATAAATGGAGAGATCCCGGTGACCCTCAACCTTTCATTAGCTGAAAAACACTGTAAACCAGCTGCAAAAAAAACAGAGAATTTTGATAAAAAAATAAAAAAAAACATCAGCAGTTCCCTATTTGAAATGTAAACCTTTGGTTAATAGACTACTCTAGGTTTCATTTCCATTAATTGTAAAATGGCTTATTACACCAGTTTAAAGAGAGTAACCTTCGCTTTAATGGTGAAGAAAAACATTGTTTGGATGGTTTTATTATTGAAGATCTCATTGCTTAATGCAGATGTCCAACTAAAACGGTATGCTAAAGGGCTGATTTACTTGCAAATCACAATTAAATGTTTAAAATAAAGCCAATTTTTGCTTTGTGTGGTCAAATGTGTTCCCTCAACACCAATGAGATTTTGAATATCTATAGACCTACAGTGCCATTCAAAAAGTGTGGGGTTTGAATTAATATTTTTATTCAGGAAAAGATGCATTCAATTAATCAGAAGTGGCAGTAAAGACATTAATAATGTTACAAGAAATTAACATCAACACAAATAAATGCTGTGCTTTTGAACTTTCTATCCATCAGTGAATCCTGAAAAGAAATTAAGCAGCACAATTGTTTTCAACTTTGATAATAATAAGAAATGTTGAGCATCAAAACAGCATATTGGAATGATTTCTGAAGAATCATGTGACCCTGAAGACTGGAGTAATTGCTGAAGAATATTCAGCGTGCCATATCAGAAATAAATTACAACTTTAAATATATTAAAACGTTATTTTAAATTGTACTAGTATTTCAGTGTTTTACAGTATTTTTGTTCAAATATGAATCCTTGATGAGTATGAGAGACTTCCTTTCAAAATCAGTCAAAAAAAGATGAACCGGCCCCAAACCGTCTTAATATTTCACCCCTGTAACATGAGACACTTTTTTCCGTTTCTCCTGCAGTAACAGAGTGAGCGTGGAGGGGGCGACGCACAAGCAGGTAGTGGATCTGATCAGGGCCGGAGAGAGGGAGCTGGTGTTGACCGTGCTCTCTGTCCCGGCACAGGAAGGTGACGGACTTGATGCCGGAGAAGAAAGTGCTGTGCAGCCCAGTTACGACTACAGCGACAAGCAGGCCGTCCCCATTTCAGTCCCCACATACAAACATGTGGAACAGCACTCCGAGAAGTTTGTGGTGAGTTGCGCAGAAAGCATAAAAGCTTTTTCTTTTTTTGGCTGTTTAGTGCTAATAATCTTTGTTTCCTCCTGTCTTAGGCGTATAACGTGTACATGTCCGGCAGGCAGATGTGCTCGAAGCGTTACCGGGAGTTCGCAATACTTCATCAGAACCTGAAGAGAGAGTTTTCCAGCTACACTTTCCCGAAACTGCCAGGGAAGTGGCCCTTCTCTCTGTCTGAACAACAGCTGGATGCTCGCAGGAGAGGATTGGAGGAATACATGGAGAAAGGTGAGAGAGAGGAGGACATTAAGGCCCGGTTTTACAGACAGGGCTTAGATTAAGCCAGGATTAGGCCTTAGTTCAGTTGGGATAACCACAAACCTGTCTTAAATCCCCAAAGGTAAGATGTTTAATGAATTGATTTGGTTGTTTCAAAGATTAAGCATTACAACATAACACTAGCTACATATATAATACTAGTATGAGTGACACGGATCGATTATTGAAATAGTGATCACTTCTTGAGGAGGTACATGATGCGTTCACTCTAGCTAGAACTAGCGACAGATACAGGACACATTCACTCTATAGAAAGTGCAAAAAGACGTTATGCTACTTCTTGAGACAGGCTCTTTTAAAATATCTATTTTAACTTGACACGGTGCATTAAAAACATGGCGCTGACTGATTAACTCCCTTCAAGCCAGTCATGACCATAATAGTCTGCACTTTTATAATGATAACTACAGCAATCTGCAGGCAGAGCAAAAATAGAAGTTTTGAGGTGTTTTTTTTTTTCAGTGAGCCTTTCAATAACACCAAAGCCTCTCAAAAAATGTGTTGTTCTTAAGAATTTTTGAAGAATTGCACTTAGGAACATTCTTATGAACTTCTTAAGGATTTTCTTAACTTCTTTCTCAAGAAGATTTATGTGAATCTGGCCCCTGATTTTAAAGTCCTAATTTTATTGATTTGTTTTTTACTTTTATTACAGATGATTTATATTTGTTCAAGGATGTTTTTGTATAGTCATCTTTGCAGTAAGCCACCATGGATGTGGTTTTGTACACTTGCTCATAGATGCATGAAACGTACTTCTGCTGAGCTCTACATAAATATATATCCTCTCCGTCTCTTAACTTCTTTCTCTTTTTAGTCTGCTCAGTGCGGATCATAGGTGAGAGTGACATTATGCAAGAATTCCTGTCTGAATCAAACGAGGTGAGTATGTGTGTGTGCAAAACCTGAAGATCTGTGTGGTAGTGGTTTTGCTCAACGACTCTGTTTAACATGCGCTTCGTGTTATAGAACCACAACAGCATAACCGATGTCGAGTTACGGATAGCGCTGCCTGATAAAACCACAGCCTCAGTGAGAGTCCGAAAGAATAGCACCACTGACCAGGTTTACCAGGTAAAATGTCATATGTTCATGCAACACAGTCTGACTATTTAAAGGATCATTACCTCTAATTTTACTTGATATTTTGATATTTAAGAGGTTTTGTAGCATTAAAGCATCCTGCAAGTTTCATAGCTTAAAACGTCATCTCCATTATAAACAAAGCATTTATTTATTAAAACTCCAAAAACTGCTTGTTTGGATGTTGTGGGATCTGTGATGTCACATGGGTTCACAATTCTAACAGTACTACATATACATTTGCATATATTTTTTTCCTACATTTATTTATTTTGTGCAAAAAAGTGAACCTCTCAATGAACATTTTTAAAATGATAAAATTCCATGTCATGACCCCTTTATATATCAACTCAATTACCTCAACAACAGCTCATCCTAGACATAAACAAGTATCCTTTTCCCTTTTCAGGCTCTTGTCATGAAGGTTGGGATGGACAGTATGATGGCCAGTTACTTTGCTCTCTTCGAAGTTATTAACCACTCATTTGGTGAGTAATGGCTCTATTTTCCTTCAAGTGTCTGTGTTCTGAGTTTGCCTCCACAGGAAGGGAAGAAAGCATTTAGATATTCACTGAGGAAAGCAAGTTGACCTTGTTATGAAGTCAAAAGTAATTGCGCTTATGATTCTTTTTAACCGTGATTAAACTGCCGCTTTGTGATCTTTTCTTAATCAAACGAACATTGTTTTGCCCCAGCTGGCAAGCTCTGATAAGGTGCTACTGAGCTCATAAGGACTTTGGGCCTTGTTAATGAAACATGAACAGAACAGATTTCTGTGTAAATCCTTCGCAAAACCCTTCGTGCATGCGTTTATAGAAGAATGTTTGGTCACACTTTAGTTAGGGGAACACATATACACAATTAACTATGACTTTTGCCTCAATAAACTCCTAATTTACTCTTAATCAATAGTTAGTATGGTAGTTGTTGTAGTGGTTAATTTAAGTATTAAGGGATGTAGAATATGGTCATGCAGAATAAGGCATTAATGTGTGCTTTATAAGTACTAACAAACAGCCAATATGCTAGTAATATGCAAGGTAATAATCAACAAGTTAATGGTGAGACTTGGTACCCAAACTAAAGTCTTACCGAATGTTTTTGTCTGTAAAAATACACATGCAGTTATGCCACATTTTACGGCTAGAGGGTTTTAAATATCAAATATTGAGTTGAAACCTGTAACTTCTATGGGGCTTTCAGGCTTCAAAAAGGAAGAAAACTTATATTCCAAGTCATACGATAGCTTTGTGTCAAACAGATCAAAATTTAAGTTGTCGGTGAAAGTCTACCCCTCCATTGAGTTGATAACCAGAATCATCAGATAAATCAAATGTTTGGGGCCAGTAAGATTTCCTCAATGTTACTTATGCTCACCAAGGCTGTATTTATTTAATCAAAAATACACTAAAACTGTAATGTATTGAAATATTGTTACAATTTAAAATAAGTGTTTTCTATTTTAATATATAGTTTAAAATGTTATACTTCTGTGTTGGCAAAGCTGAATTGTCAGCATCATTACCTCAGTCTTTGGTGTCACATGATCCTACAGAAATCGTTTTTTTTTTAAATATATTTTTTTTCAACATTATAAATTTCTTCACTGCCAGTTTATTGTGTCCTTGCTAAATAAAAGTCATTTATATTTTAAAAAATGTTACTTGACCCTAAACTTTGAACAGTAGTGTACCTATGGCAGATTTTCAGTGTATATTACAATATTTAATTATTTTCCTCATATAAAGATATTAAATTTACCATTAAACGCTAAACTGTTTGCAATATTTACTGAAAATCTTTTTCTGTTCTGTCACTTGCACTTTTCTTCCTAAAGTGCGCAAATTGGCTCCTAATGAGTTTCCGCACAAGCTGTATGTTCAGAACTACACGTCAGCTGTCCCTGGGACGTGTCTCACGGTGCGCAAGTGGCTCTTCAGCACACAGGAAGAGGAACTGCTGCGGGACAACCCACTGGCCCTGCACTACTGCTTCCATCAGGTCAGTCCGGGTTATTGTCAATTCTCTCCTTTATCGCAGATAAAGTCATTTATAGTGTCTCCAGACACTATAACATGGTCATTATGGCATTAATAAATATAAACACGTCGCACATTACGGTAATTGCAGACCATAAACCGCGCAAATGAACTTTGAACAGCTAGCAGGTTGTCAGGTTAATGCATCATCTAATGCCACACATGCTTGCTTTGTTTTACTTTACGTTTATGTGGCAGAGAAACAAGCGCACAGCCATCCTTAGAATTTTGTTTAAACTTCCCCTTTTGCATTAGCTCCGTCTATGGCATCGCTGTCGGAAAACTAATTAGCTGGAGAAGTGGATTTACGTATCGTAGAGTTAACGAAAGTTATCATGAGCATTGTAATGTTTGCAGCGAATATCTTAACAAATGGAAGATTTTAAAAGAGTGGTTCATTTATAAATCCGTAAGATCTTACCTTCATGCTGTGGAAATACAAACCAGAAGATATAGATGACAGCGCTGAAAAGGGGCGGGGCTACATAAACTCTATGAATGAATGAATGAATGAATGAAGTCATTAATGACGTGCTTTCAAACGGTTCTTCAGCTCATTTACTCGCACCCGTCAGAGCTGTTCATCTCTTACATTCTGTGTTTTGGTCTCTTTTCTTCAGGCACAGGATGATGTGAAGAAGGGATTCATTAAAGCAGAGGATAAAGCGTACCAGCTCCAGAAACTAGCAGAACAGAGAAAGATGACAACGGTCTCTCATACTTTCAAATAGAGTGCTTCATTTAAATGCTATTTATCTTTTCATTAAAACCCTGTCAATAATGTGTCCAGGTCACATTTCACCTAAAAAATTAAATTAAAAGAAATTATTTTAATAGTAATAAAATCAAGCATATTTTGGGGGGCATTTAAAAAAAATATTGCACTGTAACATTTAGTTTTCAATACATTTCCATTAGTATTATTCCATTTAGTATTATTTATATACTTTTACAGTTTCCTATATTTTTATATCCTTCAGTTTAATTTTTAGTAATTCGTTTTTTTTCCCTATTATTTTGGTTTTTAAATGTCTACTAATAGTGATTTAATAATTTTAGCATTTCAACTTTTATTTCAGTTTTTTTCCAAGGCAACATTTTTAATTTTCATTTAAAGTTTTCTATGAATTATTTATATTTTCTTTCAGCTTTGTTTTTTTTTTTTATAACATTGGGTACCAAACAAAAATGTTAATTGGTCTAAGATAGACTTCATTGTATGTTTTTTTTCTTATTTTGGGATGAAATGTAACCTGGACACTTTACATATTATTAATAGATTTTGCTTTGCGACAAAAAAGGTAAAGGCATTTTGTCTGAACACAAAATTTCCCCCTTCTTTTCTGTGATCTTTCTCTCACAGTATCTGAGTCTTTTGCGCTCATGTGAGGGATATAACGAGTTGACTTTCCCTCACTGTGCATGTGACTCGCGGAGGAAAGGTCATGTGATCACGGCCATCAGCATGAAGCATTTCAAACTACACGCCTGCACAGAGGACGGCACTCTTGAGGTGAGCGAAAGATGCTCAGAATGTACAGACATAACCTAGAGGCGTAGAATTGGCCGTATGAGAACATGTTTGATTTGTTCGCCCATACTAACACTTTATCTTTGACTCACAGAATCAGGTGATTGTGTTCGAATGGTCAGAGATGCAAAGGTGGGACACAGATGAGGAGGGAATGGCCTTCTGCTTTGAGTATGTGCGGGGAGAAAAGAAACCTCGTTGGGTCAAAATATTCACTCCTTATGTAAGTCACCCCAGAATGAAAATGATTGCTTCATTATTTACCTTCTGAATTATGTTTCTCAGAACATTTTGAACAGGAATAAGCCCTGGTTGTGTGTGTTTGTGTTCCCTTCTCCAGTTTAACTACATGCACGAGTGCTTTGAGAGGATTTTCTGTGAGCTCAAATGGAGGAAAGAGGTATTAATAATTTGCACACATTTCTGTTTTAACTTCTTTGCCTTTTTTGTCATTTGTTAATGAGTTTCTCTCTGATATGTTAAAGGTTGAAGAGGAGGCCTCAGACAAAGGCAATAAGAACTGTAGTAATAATGGTAAGAGAACCTTTTGCCCTCATTTTATCACACACACACAAGTTAATGGGATTTTTTCAAGCATACTCATGTGATGATCATACTCACACAGAAACCTGTAATACTGGTTCATACTTACCACACTTACATTTTAGTATGAGTACAAAGTCACATGTCATGCGTGTGATGCTCATTACACCCAACAGTGCATAAAATGAACCCTGCACCTTCTCGGATGATCAAGTAATGGAAATGTATTCCTTAATTATGTAAAACAAAATGCAGGAAACATTGATTCAAATGCAATGTAGGCTATCATTGATTGGAAATACTCGAGCAAATGTGCTTTTTATTATTGAACACTGTTTTATTCATTGAGCAAATAATATATTCGCAAATTTCAGCTGTGCTCCTGTAAAGTAAACATTTGAAATAATACTATAACTTTTTTTGTATTTTTCTGTACTGAATGAATTTAATCTGAACTGTTGTGGTATGAACTGAAATTAATTTAATAAATAATGTATTCATCTATTTTGTATTATTCATTGATAAAAAAATTATAATGTACAATATATAAAATATATATTTAATTTATACATTTTAAAAATAGTAATTTTTATGATTTGTAAATTTAGGCTATGATTAATTTACATGGCTTGTTAAATGATAATATATATATATAAATATATATATATTTATATAATATATATATATATATATATATATATATACACACACGTGTGTGTGTGTGTGTGTGTGTGTGTGTGTGTGTGTGTGTGTGTGTGTGTGTGTGTGTGTGTGTTAAAATTGGAGAAAAATTATGCACCTTTTATATATAGTTAAATATATATATTTTTTTTTTTAGTGCTGTCAAGTCAATTAAAGGTGCTCTAAGCGATGTCACGCGTTTTTAGGCCAATACCTTTTTTGTCACATACAGCAAACATCTCCTCACTTTCCGCTAGCTGCCTGTCCCCTGAACACACTGTAAAAACACGCGGTCCCTGCAGAGACCGCTCTAAGGCTCTAAAAACGGCAACAAAAACAAACTGGGCTAACCCGCACCACGAAACATAACAAACTGTTCCAGCCAATAACTGACAAGAAGGATTTGGGGGTGGGGTTTGGGGGGTTAGTGCGCGGATGAGGAGGAGGGAGGGTCTAGCTAGCCTCCGTTTTGTTTGACAATACTTCGAACGTCAACAAGAATTGATGTCACCCTACATCGCTTAGAGCACCTTTAATTGCGATTAATCCCATCTAACATAAAAGTTTGCATGCGTGAGTGTGTGTTTATTTTTACACAAGAGTAGTATTCATTGTTGTGAGCCCAAGTTGCCCCATTCTAGGCCATTAAAAATGACTGGTGTGTACTCTATTGGGAATGTAATTCCCCTAACACTAAATGTGATTTTAAATTTAGTGAACCTGTAAAACAGAAGGCAGAATTTATTGAATCCATAGGCATAGGGGATTTAAGATTTTTAAAAAAGCTTTACAAACCCTTTTAAATGTTTAGTAAAGCTAATGAAACACTTCTGTATTGCAGATTACATCTCGCCGCTGGAGCAACAGAAGGGATGGTGCCACCTAGGGGGCGAGATTGCCACTTCCTAAAACCCCTCTCTAGACCCCTGTGGAACAGCATGAATTGCGCTGGATCATCACACTTGAGCAGACCACCATAATGACCATGTTACCACGGCAACACCACAGCGACACCATAACAACCACGTTTCCACGGAGACAAAAGTGTGCCTTTCAGATGCAGAGCTTTCCATATGGCAACCACAGCAACGCAAAATTCCATTATCATGGTAAAGCAGAGGCTGCAGGGATGTTTCACCCCAGATCAAGAGCACCAATGGGTTCTGCTGTCATTTCATCAATAGATACTTTAAACTTGCTTAAGTACATGTAAAATAATACATAGGATGAAGTCGAAAGATCTTCCACATCATTGGTTTAGGAGACAAGCTATTCTTTAAGTCTACTGGCTGGATTTTGGAAAGCATTAGCTAAGGTAGAGCTGAATCCGCACTGTTATCAGGGCAACGTAGTAACAAATGACCACTTTGTGATTTAGAATGGCAAGCCGCTATCACAATTGTTTGACTAAACTATATATATGGGAGGGGGACGACATGCCTTAACAAAAACAAAATATTAATTTGTGTATCAAGGTCACCATACAAAAAAAATTAGTGTGGGATCTCACTAAACTAATATTGTGATGGCATTATTGCTTAATTTTCTCAGTATTGCTGACCAAAATGAGCTCTTATTAATTTTATTTCAATTAAATGAGGAGAAAACAAGTCTGTAGGAGCAGTGACATGGGAAGTGTGTGTGATTGTGTAGTGAAGGACAGGAGTGTTTATGAACTTAACCTTAAAGGGATAGTTCAACCAAAAATGAGAATTGTCACCATTTACTCACCCTTAAGTTTTCATACAGGGTTTTACTTTTAACAACTTGAGGGTGAGTAAATTACGTTTCGGAGTAAACTATCCCTTTAATGTTAAGTGTAGTTGACACAAGCGACCTGTAGGGGGCCTCCGTATCAAACACAGAAGCAGCTGCACTCACAGGTTTATTTCTGTTCAGTTTATGTGTTGGCCTCTGAGGGAACATCATCGAGTGAGTCCTCGTCTGAGTTTGTTTTTGTGTTATTTATTGTTCGAGACTGCAGAGGCTTCCCTCACAGAGAGACAACAGCACCTGCTGACAAGATCTGAACGGGGAAAACGAGAGACAGACTGAGAATATTGTGATCTCAGTCCTCTCATACGTTTTCTAGAATAAGATCTTAGAAAGCAAAAGGCAACTAGTCTCAAACTCGTCCAAATTCCCCACAGTGTGCTAGAATAACAGCCAGTTAATTTTTTTTTTTTTTTTTTTTTTTTTTTTGTAGTGGTCTACATTAGCTATTTTCTCATGTAACTCTCTTCTTTTAATGCATAGTAGAGAACTAGAGCTTAAAAAATGGTATAGCAAAAAAGATATACCATAAAGGACCTTGGTTGCCCCCCTCATCACAGGACAAGGCACAGCTTAACATTTTCTTAACAGACATGCATGCTTAATGCAAGTCAGAAGCTTTCACCATTCCATTCCAGCACAATACTGTGATAAATGAGCTTATCCTCATCCAAATGCTTAAGCCACCTTGGCTACGATACCTTGATCAATAAGTGAGTTTGTATAGTGTGTGTGTGTGTGTGTGTGTGTGTGTGTGTGTGCGTCATCAAATTGCTCTCTGGTTAGAGTAAAGGCTCCTATTACCACAGCACGGTAGCATCTGTGGTCTAAGTGTATTTACAAAAATTTGATTTGTCTTCAGTCCTGATTATTTCCATATTTGATTAGTTCAGACAGTTTATCAATGTGAATGAAAAAAAAAAAAGTTCGGCTTATGTGTTTTACGGTCGTGTAATTTTGTCCTTTTGTCAGGAGTGCAGGTGCGACACTTTTTGTATTGTCTGGAAAACGTCAAAAGTGTTCCACCTAGTAATGTTCACCAGCGCTATAATATTAATTGTTTGGTCAGTGTTTCTTATTTTGTGTCAATGTGCCGGGAGGGAAGAATATGAATGTACCAGAATGTATTTATAACATGGATGATTATTTGTTTGTTTGTTTTTTTTGTCATTAACTTGAACTTCAACCATTAAAGATCATCATAACTCTTCAGTTTAAAACTTAAGACACTAACATACTCTTTTCCTTCCACTGAGTGTTTTCTTAACTTTTGGCCCAACTTGAAAGTATTATTAATGTTTTGAGTGTTTTCCCCAAAATTGGTATGTTGGGATGAATACTGTCAAGTTTAACGGCTATTTGTTTGTGTTCTGTGCTTCATCTGTAAATCTTACTGCTTATGTGTAGTACTGACAGAGTCTTTGTAGCTTTTCTGACTGAAAACGTTAATTTATTTTTCTGCTAAATCGAGGAGATTGAAACAAGGCCTGTGCTGTGGTGGGTTTAGGAAGGGGCTTTGTATGACAAAAGATATAATGCATACGTGAAGGAGATAAACAGGCGTGCATTATTTCATGTAGCCTAGATAATGGCATAAATTAACAATAACGGGATACAATAGTTTTATATCTGAAATGTGTGAACGTTAAACTAACCAGAGTTATAAAAAAATAAAAACTTTGAGAAACATCATGTAGGTTGAAACATTGTAACATACTATTTTAAATAAAATTACCTATTGGAAAAAAAAACATTATTTATTGTTTTATTTCTCTTGTGCAGGCCTTTTTTGCAACATAACTGATATCACTTAGCAGGCAAACGTGAATGTCTCATGTGACATTCCTCGTCCAATTGCATTATTGAATTAAAAGGACACTATGTATACATTTTTTTTTTTTTAAATCATTTCAAAATTAGTCAATACATCATCCATCCTTCTTCCAAACGTGTTTTTGTCTTACACTGAATTCAAAATTGTAAGCCTGTTATAGACAGGTTTCTTGTATACAAACAATACTGGATTCAGGGGCAAAACCGGGAGGTAACGGTCATTTATGCTGAGAAAAGAGGTGAATGCAAATATCTGAAGGTAGCCTACAACATTTGTTCTGCCAAATTATTTATCACCATCAATGAACCCCAAAAGAGAATAGTATATCGTTTTTTAAACAGTAAGGGAAAGTGGGGTGAGTTGTGCCAGTTTTTACTCAAAGTGACTTTAAAGTGAGGCCATGACAGTAATGCCTTCAACTTAAGGATACATATATTTCACGATGTGGTGCATCCCTGAGAACAATAACTTTGGAACTGGAATAAATTGTTTCAGAATATAGCTTTTAGGGAAAAAGTGGTCTCGTGGCACAACTTGCCCCTGGTGCGGGGTAAGTTGTGCCTTTTGGGGAATACGTTGGGGTAAATTGTGCTAGTGATTTCTGAAGTAAAACAGAACATTTTAATGTTATGAACTGTAATGCTATATGGAAGCAAGACAAATTCAATACAAAATTACTCATTTAAGGTTTATTTAGATATTGTCACCCTATTAAACTGTTGGAATAAGTGATATTTTGTAGTTTTTGGGAAAACACAAAAAACTTAAACACTCAATAAATGATATTTGTGAATCATTTCAGGCAAAAGGGCTTTTGCAATAGATGCCTGTTGACACATAGAACGCTGTCTGTCAATTATGTAACATATAAGAATAAAGTGTCTAGGCTCATTTCTAAACATCCTATTGTGACTTAGGCCACTTAAAAACTTAATAAAACTTCTCATAGTGCCAGCTCAAAACTGAAATCAGTGTTAGCTAAATCAAACAGATGGCAGGTAGGCCTAAGTCAAACACTGATGAGGCATGCCCATCTCCTCACTTCTCCAGATTATTCCCTGTGAGTATGTAGGTCTTTCCCTGTTGCACCTCTTTCACGCCGCGGTCCAACTCCACAAGAGGAGTTGAAGCCCTGTCTGTTTTCCATTTATAAGTGAGTGACATGATGGGTTTTAGTCTAAAATTGGCTGTGCCACTGGCACAACTTAACCCAGGCCCTTTGGCACAAATCACCCCAGAGTTCTGATTTCAAGTTTGAAAAACTAGCATGATCCAGCAGTTAAGAGCTAACATAATGCTAACTCTATAGACTCAGTGTGTAGCCTGCTAAAGCACTAAAACGTGTGAAATGTTTTCAAACTTGTGGAGCCCGATCTCATGAAAGTGCGTATCAATAGAACAAATGTTATTTTTAGTGCCATTTATACGCCTAAAAGAGTTTTTGCGTGTATATGATACGCACTTTATGGCGTCTAATACGCACGTACCCCCCTCCCCTCAACCCCTAATCCTAACCAAGGGGATTTCAGTGCGTAGCATATACACGCAAAACCATTTTTGGCGTATAAATGGCACGAGAAATAACATTCGTGGTATAGATATGCACTGTCATGAGACTGTGTTGATTGTTCAGACACTACAATCAAAAAACCTTAAAAATAGAAATTTTACTTTGAAATGTCTTGCTCTTTTTTTTAGCTAAAATGTGCTAAACTCTCATGCCATGTGTCTCTCTTCTTTGGAGGATGAGTATGGATGGCTTTTTAATATTATGTGGTCACATGACCAATTTCTTCTATGGTTTTCAGAAACAAGGGGTGGATCTACTTCCCCCTGGCACAAATCAGGGGGGCACATACATCATAACACTTGGTCATGTCGCTCTGAAAATGTGAATAAAAGCCTATGTAAATGTGTTCAGCGTATAAAGTGATCGTGTTTCTTCATTCATTTTGGACTAAACCGCTGGATTCATATGGATTCGTTTTACGATCTATTTATGAACTTTTTTAATTAAAAATATCTTCATTTGTGTTCCGAAGATAAACAAAAGTCTTATGGGTTTGGAACGACATGACGATAAGTAATAAATGACAGAATTTTCATTTTTGGCTCATACGCTTCATTATGTACCCTGTCAAAGATGTTTGTTGAAGTCAAATGGTCTGAGAATGTTTCAAGACAACCTGATCACCTTAGATGATTATTTAAAATAAATATGATGAAACAATAAAAGAAAGCAAAATTCCATAAAGAAATTATCCGGTAGCCTATTCATAATCAGAATAAATCTCGTACCTGTGATCCTGCAATTGCCTCTGGAATTAAATAGTACCAATTTGTACCCTTGTCTCTCATGCGCAACCACTTGCTCAAGCCAGCTAAATACTTCAATGAATTTCATTTATTTACTATCACAAGGACTCATTCTGCTGAATGACAATATGAACAGAGGCTTATAGGCAGATGTGGTTTCAGTCATAGGTTTCAGATTTGAGCTGATAAAGTGCAAAAGAAGAAGCTATGATTTGCAAAATTAACTAGATATTTAAGCCTGATCTAAACCAGAGTTAAGTGTAATTGTCCAAACTTGGACCCAATGCAAAAGGATTGTAAATTTTCCTGTCACTAACAAGTAAATAAATGGACATAGAACTTTGTTTTGAGTTTAAATGATTTTATGTGAAATGATACGTCAGTCATGAAACAAGCCACAAAAAACAACTTTAAGATCTAAAAATAAATTCGAATTAAAAATATCACTATACTGTAGTCGTGTGAAAAAGAAATTACACCCTATTTAATTTTTACGGTTTTATGTATCAGGACATAAAAAATCATCTGGTCCTTTGCAGGTCTTAAAATTAGGTAAATACAACCTCAGATGAAGAACAACACATGACATATTACACTGTGTCATTATTTATTTAACAAAAACTTGGACAAAATAGAGAAGCCATGAGTGACAAACAAAGTACACCCTTACTGCTTCCACCAAGAGCAGTCAGGCACTGCTAATCAAATGTATTTGATTAATTGATCATCAGTGTTATCACCTCTATAAAAGCCGAAGTTTTGTCCGTTTGCTGGTCTGGAGCATTCAGGTGTGTGTTAACACAATGCCAAGGAGGAAAGACATAAGCAATGATCTTAGAGAAGCAATTGTTGCTGCCCATCAATCTGAGAAGGGTTTAACGGCTATTTCCAAACAATTCAAAAGTCCATTATTCTACAGTAAGGAAGATTATTCAAAAGTGGAAAACATTCAAGACAGTTGCGAATCTTCCCAGGAGTGGACGTCCCAGAAAATTCACCCCAAGGTCAGACCGTGCAATGCTTAGAGAAATCGCGAAACACCCAAGAACTACAACTCAGACTCCACAGGCCTCAGTTAACATGGTAAATATTAAAGTTAATGACAGTACAATTTAAAAAAGACAGGTCAGGTATGGCATGTTTGGAAGGGTTGCCATTGGAGAAAGCTTCTTCTCTCTAAAAAGAACATGTCAGCACAGCTAAACATCCTTTGGACAGACGAGACCAAAGTGGAGATGTTTGGCCATTTAATGCACAGCGCCAAGTTAGGCGAAAACTAAACACAGCAAATAAGCACAAACACCAGAATGTGTTTACACTAGAAAAAATCTACACCAGAATGCCTGAAAAAGAAAGGAAGCAAGCTGTTGCAATGGCCCAGTCAAAGTCCTCAACCCGACTGAAATGTTGTGAAAGGACCTTAACAGAGCTGTGCATAAACACAAACCTCAATGAACTGAAGCAACGTTGTAAAGAACAGCGGGCCAAAATTCCTCCAGAACGATGCGAGAGACTGATGCTGTCATACAGAATACGATTACTTCACGTTATTGCTGCTAAAAGTAGCTCTACAGGCAGTTGAATCATAGGGTGTACTTAGTTTGTCACCCACAGCTTTTCCATTTTAGCTTTATTTTCGTTAAATAAATGATGACACAGTGTAATATGTCATGTGTTGTTGTTCATCTGAGATTGTATTTACATCATTTTAAGGCCTGCTAACAACCTGATGATTTGTATTATGTTCTGATATGTAAAACCATAAAATTCTAAAGGATGTGCTTCCTTTTCACATAAGGCGTCTGGGTTATTTTATTATCATTGATATAGAATACACTGAAATTGATTAAATCAGGTTTTAATCAGTCTGACTCCTGCTAGATTTCAGAACAGAGACCGAATCAACATCTGATTCACTGACTGAGCTGCGAGGTATCATTGTGTTCAGTGATGTCAATATTGATATGAAGAAAGACAATTTTATACATATAAAATTATATATATATATATATATATATAATACAACTCAAACAAAAGTAACTGAAATAGCTGAACACAACAAATGTTTCAAGTGGTTTGCCCAAATTCAACTGAAAAACAGGTGTTGTCTCAAGCACACCTGATGCAACAACATGAGCTTCATTAGTTGAGCTACAACACATGAAATATCTGAACTGGCTAGGTTTGTTGAGTGTCAAGTTTGACTGCATGTTATAGTCAAAAGAATGGTCCAAAAAGTTTAGAGAAGATATCATCGCTCTTCACAAACAAGAAACAGGATACAAAAAGATAGCGAACTACCTGGACGGGACAGAAAAGGGAAGCTATTAATGGCTGCAACCAGATTTCTGAGAAGGCAGTTTCAGAGAAACTTGAGTGACTGCAAAAGACCTGCAGCAAGACTTGGTTGCAACAGGCACTGAGGTTTCAGCTTGGGCTGTAAGGTGTGCACTAAACACATGCCGTTTCCATGCCAGAACTCCAAGACGTAAACCATTACTAACCAAAAGAACAAGTAACAGAGAACAAGTGCTCAAAATCATATAAATAAGCCACAGAAGTTTTGGGATTCTGTTGATTCAAAAGTTCTGGAACTTTTCGGCCCTATGGATCAGCGGTATGTCTGAGGAAGAATGAAGCATATGCTGGAAAGAACACTCTGCCTACAGTTAAGCATGGTGGGGCTCAGTGATGCTCTGGGGCTGCTTTGCATCCTCTGGCACTGGAAACCTGCAGTGTGTGGAAGGCAAGATGGATGTATTGAAGTATCAGGAAATCCTTGGAGAAAACGTCATGCTGTCAGTGAGGAAACTGAAGCTTGGGCGTCGATGGACCTTCCAACAGGACAATGATCCCAAGCATACCACAAATTCCACCAAGGCTTGGTTGCAGAAGAAGTCCTGAAAGATTCTACAGTGGCCATCACAGTCACCTGACTTAAACCCCATAGAAAATATCTGGTGGGATTTGAAGGCGGCGGTTGCAGCACGCAAACCCAAGAATATTACTGAACTGGAGGCCATTGCTCATGAGGAATGGGTTAAGATTCCTCAGAAACGCTGCCAGAAGCTTGTGTCTGGTTATACATCTCGTTTGCAGCAGGTCATAACAGCAAAAGGGTGCTCTACTAGTATTAAAGATTATTGCCATACTTGCCGAGGGGTTGAATAATTCTGAGACTGCTGAAGTCATTTAAAGGTGCATTTTCAGTTGAATTTGGGGAAACCATTTGTTGTGTTGAACTATTTCAATTACTTTTACAATGGGGGTTGAATAATTACGATTACCACTGTATATATTGACAATTATATAAATATAGTCAGTCACAGTGATAACATTACGGGGTAAATAGCTGCATCTTCAGCATTACATGACTTTTTACACTGTAACCCATGGTCTGCACATAAACATAGGCACGTAAAAGCTTTAGCACGCTCCGCCCACTATTTACATACATAATTACATCATCATAAAACCACTGTAAAGCTTAGAGGGATCGAGAATGTAATAAATTGCCATCGCAGGCTCGAAGGATGAAGCTGTCCATGGGGTTAGAGGGAATCAATACAGCTCTAAACTGCAACGATCCGCAGAGGTCAAACTGGATGAAGTGTCGGTCCACTTTACCTCAGGTCTCAGCTGTCTGAAGAGTGCTTGTGCGCCTTTGCCTGTAAGTGGCTGATGCTTGAAAGAGTAGAGTCCAAAGTAGGGAACTCTGTTTGAGAGACCAAAGTGGTCTCAAAAGGCCACTTGTGGTCACTCCGGTGGACTGAAGGTGTCTTAGTGAGCTAGAACAGTGCTAACGAATGCTCCCATGAGAAAACAGTCATCAATCTAATCCAAGAAGCATTCTGACTGCATCTCTATTTTATTACGTTTGCATGTTACAGTAGTGGTGTTCGCTATACGCTTATGAATAATTATATGATAAACATTAATAATAATAAAACAACTAAAAGATTTGTATTTTAAAGTATTAATATTATTATTAATATAATGAAACTGTATATTAATAACAATATAATAAGAATAAGAATATATTGTAATATAAAATAATAATAAATTATATGTAAAAGGTTTTAAGTATTTTTAATAATAAATGTAAAATGAAAAAATACATTTAAAATTTAAACTAAACAATTTGTCATTCTGCATTCTAAACATGAAAACTCATAATCGTAGTATTTTATTCTATTAAATGAATAAAATATTTATTCTATATAAAAAATTTTATTATTATTTATATATATATATATATATATATATATTATTTTTATTATTTTTTTTTTTTTTTTATTATATCCTTTATTTATTATTTTATTTATGCAGATACGATACCAAAAATATAGTGTCACCTTGCTTCACCCCAAAATGCATGAACACACAATGCAAGAGTGGATATGTCTGTATCATAACTTAAAGTAAATATTTTTCAAGTAATATTTTACACATTTAAAATGTGTCAATCATATATCATATTTGGGCATTAAAAAGCTTGAAACCATCTGATTTACTGTACACTTAAATTCTGTCTTTATCTCTTTATGTCTTCTATCTTTATGCATTTCTTCCAATTTCATTTACAGACCTGCATCTTTATCCCAAAACAGCCCATCCCATTACCTCAATCACTCTCTCTCTCTCTCCCTCGTCATTATTATCGATCATACCCATCTTACCCTGTTAATTAAAAGCCATTGATCGCCGGCTACACGCCAGCAATATCGTGGACGGCGTCACAGGAGGAGCCATTCAGAGATCAGCCGATATGTGTTTGTATGTCAGTGACTTTAAGAGGGACGTTGAATGACAACTGGAAAAAAAGAAGAAACATGATGAACACTAAATGTTAGTCTAAATGTTCATGCACCTTCAAATATTATCCTTTCATGGGACCAGTTTCCTTGTTATCAGCTTGTTCTCTTGCCTAAATTAATCTGATTTTAAACTGACTTTTAAGCATTTAAGCATCATTAAGGAGTCTCAAGATGTAATTTCACACTTTGTCGCACCTTTATTTCCATTTTCATATCTTAGATATTCATAAATCATATCAATCTTTTCCGTTACATTCGTGTCTTTATCTTTCTCACACACTAAGAGACCGATCTATCAATCTTCTACCCACAGCTCCCTCATTCATGCTCAAATGCACACAAGTTTCACCTTCACACAATCCTAGTTCAGTCCTTCCCCAGCTCATATAATCATCATCTCTGCCATATCTCTGCAAAAACATGTGTGCCATGTTCACCTTTATTTGCCACACGCCCACTCTTAATACCCTATATCCTCTTTTTCTCCATCTGAGTGAGCACGGTAAATCTGGACAAGTCAATGTGCCAGCACAGCACATTCACGGAGAGAGGCGAGTGAATTACTCTGGCAGACGAGCCATGGCTGCCGCAGTAATGGTAGACACACGCAATCTTTATTCATTGATGCACTGACTGAGTGCCATAGTGCATGTTGGGATAGGAAATTGAGCTATATAGAATTTCTTAAATGCTGAACTCTGTGGGGATATTGTGGCTTGCATTTTCATAATGTTGTCAAAATTGCAATCAAAGTGGACATTCACTTATCTAATCTGGCATTTTTGGCCCAACATCCTGAAAACGCTGTCAAAGCATCAGAATTTTGGAGTTAGAAGCTGTACTATAACAAAATAGAAATTTGTGGATGAAAATGTATGTAGTTTCACTGGCCAAATCATACTAGAGCTTAATTTATCAACTTAATTTGACTTCTACTGTCACAAAGCAAGTTTTAGTGAAATTCCCAATGTGATCATTTTTAAGTTAAGTGATTAAAGAGATTCTTCAACACTTTTATATAATTAATTCATAAAGTAAAATTTGTATTATTGTATGAATACATGTTATCAGATAAGGATGTTCTAAAGTTTTCAAACAATATTAAAGGTACAATATGTAACATTTTATATTGACTCATTTTAATTAGTCAATATAACATCAATCTTTCCAAAACATGTTTTTGTCTTACCCTGATTCACTATGGTACACCTATTATAAGTGTTTATATTTGGATGTTTTTCTGCGGGGAAATTGTGCATATACGTCACTCGCCCCTGCGTGTCTCATAGAGGAAAGTTGCTCCGGCTGTTTTGACACATGTATGGTGTGGGAGTGCCATAGATTCATTCTCACAACGAGAGAGAAACATGGAGCTGCTAAATCTCAAACAGAGGAGATTCTGCTGGCAAAAAGAGATTGTGACAGAGCTTGTGATAAAATGAGAATCAACATTGGCTTGGCTTTTTGGGGATGGCGAGAACTGAGGGATTTGAAATGTTGTAAAAGCGATGCGAAGATGGCATTTTTATTATTCAACAGGTGAGTAAGGTATTATATTGAACAGATAAATTGCCATATGTAGCTCTCTAACAGAGTTCAACAGATTTGTTGTAGCTCTGTGCTGGAATTAATTTTCAAGGAAGGAAGTACCGTGTCTATTAATGTGTATAGCCACAGTAACGTCTTCAGCTTGTCAGCTTGAGATCGTTTCCATCTGCATCTGCAGTGGTTATATCTCTTAAGCCTTGTAGTAAATGTTTTAAGAGCAGTAGGATAATCTCTCTTTTTTTGTTATAAGAACCATATTCATTCGCAAAGTCACGCAGAGCCGAAGCACAACCAAAACAATGTTCTTCTGCAAAATGCATGCAGTTTTGTTTTTTAACCGTTAGAGGGCCAAAAGTTACATAGTGTACCTTTTGAACTCAATCAATCAAAATGTCTTGCTTGATTGCCCTTGATTTATAGAATGATAATATAATTTAATTAAATCTAATAATACCATATTTAATTACAGGTCAGTAACAATTGTAGTTGGTAACATTTTGTTTGTGTTGTTTGTAGTGTTATGGCAGTTCAGGTGTGCGCAATGAGCAACTGCTTTCCCTCGTAAATCCACCTAAGGCCTGAGACACTGCCCTCTCTCCCAACCATTAACTTTCCACTCTCCCTTGCTCCATCCCTCCTTCATGAACGAGTGATCAATTGAAACTTTGTCCAGCCGGGACTGCACGTCAGCATTTCCCCAACTCTGTCTGTTCAGCGTTCTAAATTTCCTATTGGTATGCTTTGGTCCCTAGAATACTACCATACTACATACTACAATTGTAGCAGGATATAGTATATTCAATCTCTTGCATAAGGGCCGCTTCACTTTTGTCTAGTGCTGCATCTCGTAAAAGCTGATTTTTTTATTTTTTATTATTTCTTATTTAGATGACCAGCTTCTATATTAATCGAATTGTAGGAAATATGAACACAGAAAAATATCAAAGGGTCCTATTATGCTCATTTACAGGTTCATGGTTTTGTTTATGGGGTCTACTAGAATACGTTTTGTGCAGCACCTGTTTTTACCCTCTGTCAGAACAACACAGTCTCACTTCCCTACTCGTCAAATGTCTGACGCATGGCCAAGGACCCTTGGCGTCAAGTTTCAATGAAAAAGGGGTACCCTTGACGTTGTTTTTCGACGCGGTGGTCCGTCAGATAGACATTCATGTTAATTCCTCATCGTCGGATTTAGACGAAAGTTAATCAACCGTCCATCAACGGTGATGCCGTCACTTAATGTGACGCTGATGCCGTCACTTTATGCGACTGTTGGTCTCGTAATTTAATGGTCACGTAATTCAATCTATTGATTCGTGACACGGATTTATTTATTTAGCCTATTTATTTCGTTATTTTCGTGATATCAGCACGTTTTTTAAACTAATGTATTTCAATGGGAAGCATCTTTCGTGATCACAACACGATTCTTCCTGCCTGTCAAGGCTGAAGCAGAGAAGCTGTTTAATCAACATTTATTCACGAGGTCTTATCATGGTTTATGTATTTATTTTAATGTTGTTATTTCGGTCTTATTGCCAGGGAAGCTGGATTGCTTTGCTTTTTATTGATATTTAAAAAATTATATTTTATAGGAAATCGCGCTGAAGAAGTCCGATCACATCGCGATATTTGGCATTAGTTCAAGTCAGTGCTATAGAGAGATATACAGGTCCTTCTCAAAAAATTAGCATATTGTGATAAAGTTTATTATTTATTATTTTCCATAACTTTCATATATTTTAGATTCATTGCACACCAACTGAAATATTTCAGGTCTTTTATTGTTTTAATACTGATGATTTTGGCATACAGCTCACGAAAACCCAAAATTCCTATCTCAAAAAATTAGCATATTTCATCTGACCAATAAAAGAAGTGTTTTTAATACAAAAAAAGTCAACCTTCCAATAATTATGTTCAGTTATGCACTCAATACTTGGTCGGGAATCCTTTTGCAGAAATGACTGCTTCAATGCGGCGTGGCATGGAGGCAATCAGCCTGTGGCACTGCTGAGGTGTTATGGAGGCCCAAGATGCTTCGATAGCGGCCTTAAGCACATCCAGAGTTTAAGCTCATTTACCAGTGGTTTTGGCACTGTGAGCAGGTGCCAGGTCGTGCTGAAAAATGAAATCTTCATCTGGACAGCAGTCAGGTTGGCAGTCTTACCCATGATTGCGGTTTTGAGTAATGAAACAGGCTGGGAGTTTTTAAAAGCCTCAGGAATCTTTTGCAGGTGTTTAGAGTTAATTAGTTGATTCAAATGATTAGGTTAATAGCTCGTTTAGAGACCCTTTTCATGATATGCAAATTTTTTGAGATTGGAATTGGAATTGAATCCAATGGAATTTTGGGTTTTCATGAGCTGTATGCCAAAATCATCAGTATTAAAACAATAAAAGACCTGAAATATTTCAGTTGGTGTGCAATGAATCTAAAATATATGAAAGTTAAATTTTTATCATTACATCATGGAAAATAATGAACTTTATCACAATATGCTAATTTTTTTAGAAGGACCTGTATACGAGTATACTATATAAATATGTACGAGTATTGTACGAATTTGACAACTTGTTAAATCATGTGAATTATGAACTATGTTCGTACTGACTGGGCTATGGGTTTTGTAAGAAAAGGTTTAAGAAACAAGAAATGCTTTTATAAAATGTTTGATTTAGGGTTAAAACCAACACATGCATACCATTGTGAATATTTGCCTTTGCAGCTGTCCATCTCCTCGGTTTCCTTCTCCTCAAACAATAATGAGCTGACTGAGTCCGAAAGGCCCTGTTGGTCTTTTCAGCTGAAAAAAGAGAAAAGAAAATATCATTATGTATAATATACAGGATTATTTAAAAGGAAAAAGTACTGATTTAACTTACAAATATTGGATGTTACATTATTAAGCATTAAAAGCATGCTAAGTGTTGTGGTTAATATGCATTTACAACAAACATCACTATAAAACTACCAATACTGAGGTAAAAGCATGGTAAGTTTTGTGGTTACTGTCCTTTTCTACACCCATCACAGTAAAACTAATGTTACTGAGGTTTAAAGCATGGTAAGTTGTGTGGTTACTGTCCTTTTACCATACAGTAAAACTAGGGTTTCTGTAGTAAAAGTGAAAGTAAGTGTTGTGGTTACTGTGTATTTACAATAAGCATCACATTAAAACTACCAATAGTGTGGTAAAAACATGGTGAGTTTCGTGATTATGGTCTTTTTCCTATCACAGTAAAACTAATGTTACTGTGGTAAAAGCATGGTAAGTGTTATTTTTACTGTGCTTCTACTACAAATACAACTTTGGTACTTATTGTACTACTTTAAACCTGATATGAATATGACTAACTTATTAAAGTTCTTATTAAAGGCCTATAACGTCACGTGACAGACAGCTGTTTAATCACGCTGTTTTGAATTAGAAAGCAATGAAACGTAAAACCTCTGTAGATATGACAGAAATAATGCAGTGACGTGAGCTGATCTGATTAATATCGTTAGCCTATATCAAACATTATTAGGACAGCGTATTTACGACTACTTACCAACATCTGGCACACGTGAACTAATGCCAAATATCGCGATGTGATCGGACTTCTTCAGCGCGATTTCCTACTGATAAAATATAATTTTTAAAATATCAATAAAAAGCAAAGCAATCCAGCTTCCCTGGCAATAAGACTGAAATAACAACATTAAAATAAATACATAAACCATGATAAGACCTCGTGAATAAATGTTGATTAAACAGCTTCTCTGCTGCAGCCTTGACAGGCAGAAAGAATCGTGTTGTGATCACGAAAGATGCTTCCCATTGAAATACATTAGTTTAAAAAACGTGCTGATATCACGAAAATAACGAAATAAATAGGCTAAATAAATAAATCCGTGTCACAAATCAATAGATTAAATTACGTGACCATTAAATTACGAGACCAACAGTCGCATAAAGTGACGGCATCAGCGTCACATTAAGTGACGGTATCACCGTTGCTGGACAGTTGATTAACTTTCGTCTAAATCCGACGATGAGGAATTAACATGAATGTCTATCTGACGGACCACCGCGTCGAAAAACAACGTCAAGTGTCCCCCTTTTTCGTTGAAACTTGACGCCAGGGGTCCTTGGCCATGCGAGTCGGGACTGAGACTGTGTTGGTCAGAACACAGTTTTAGTTTCGGTTTCTTTAAAAACCTGCCTTCAGTCTGCTCTGATTGGTCAGCCGGCCCTTAGACTGTTGTGATTGGTTTTCCGCTTAAAGTGTGTCAGAAATGTAACGCCCTTGCCATAATTGGTGAGTATCAGCTTCCTGAAGCACTGTAAACACTACCGTAACTATGGCATCAGTTTTGCCATATCAGTTTGAGCCCGAGTCCGTTAATGAGTCAAGAAGAGCAAACTGATCAACCCGAATGACCTTTGCTAGCACTAATTGTACAGAGGTGGAGAAAACAGTGTCTCTAGGACATGGCAACAACATAGGGTTGGGCATCGTTAGAACTTTAACAATTTCCATTCCGCTATTCGATTCTGATTCTTATCGATTCCTAATTTAGATTCCAATAACGTTAAAAAAAAAATAGATATGCTTCAAATTTATTCTAAGTCTTATTGCAAAACATTTCATCGTGGCTGAATACCATGAACAAAAATCAACAGGCTTAAGAACACTTACACTTAAAAATACCATCGCAAAAACAACTAGCCTAACAAATATGAATTTCAAGCATTATATAAGACAAGTAAACATTAAAAAGAACAAAAAATGAGCAATCGCTCAAATAAATACAACTGAACAAAGATACAATTGAAATTTAACAGTGTTTTAAGATTTTTATAGGTATTCAGGTACAGAAACTGTAATCAAATGTAAAATAACACTGCACTTTATGAAAACAAAAAACATTACAAATATAGTTACAAAGGTTATTCGGTCAAGAACAGTGCCTGAATTTTCTCTTTGTCTTGTTGTTTGATTAAATCATATTAAAATCCCTTTTTCTTTGGATGTGTGTGCAGCAGACAACATCGCGCGAGTCTTTTGCACTTGAATGGGTTAAAATCACATTAAAATGCACACACAGGAACACAGGATGAGCAGAAATGAAATGTGCGTTTCTTACCGAAGTTCTTGGACATATGGAACCGGTTCTCGACCAATCCCTACTACTAACGCAATTCAACCAGGCCTCGCCCCCATTATTTGCGTATGCCTTGGGCAGGAATTATTTTAATGAGGACTATTGTGATTTGTACATTCCCAGAAGAACACTGAAGAATTGAGGCGTTTAAAGGACTTCATAAACAATGCTTACTGATATAGAGAATAACACCCTTTGGAGAGGACTTTGTGCTTTGTAACTTTGTAGACCTTTTCATGCTCTTCAAACAGTAAATAGGACCCCTTTAAAATGACTACAGGCACAGCCCGTCTCTCGTTCTGCATCAGTGCCGTCACGTTTCCCACTCTTATTCCTTATGTAAGCAACAGCCAGCCATGAAATGACGAAGCACAGACTGCATATTATTAAAGAATACTTTATTCAAAGAAGGGAAGGGATTTGTGTCTGCATCTGAGATAGAGAGAGAGAGAGAGAAAGAGAGATTTGAAAGTAATTTGCTTGGTCCCCCATTAAGATGAGATGGCTGGCATTTCATGAGCATAGCGAACAGCAGCAATCTTTTGGCAGCTTGTTTTTTGGATGAACTTTAATTAATACCATAACAACCACTAATTGCTATAATGACTTTAGCAATAAAGTAGTACTTGCAATGAGAATCAGAACTGTTTGAAAGGACCAGATATGTGCGGTCACCAGAAATGTTCAGCAGAAAACAGGGGGAAAAAGTTTCCCAAAATGTACCTGAAAGATGTACGGGCCCCAGAGGCAGATTTGGAACAGTATTAGTCCATTTAGTGCAAAAACAACAATATACTTAAGTCATTACTTCACCTTCACTATGAATTGTTTATCTGCAACTCTATTTCTATTTTTCTGTAAATTGCCTAACCGAATAAGTCACATATAACAAGTCTCAAACTCAACAACACAACAGCCATGTTTTCTGTCAAACTCAACTATAGTCACTCAACCTTCAAATGAAAAGTCTACTTTATTTACAACTTGGTGCGGAATGCCATTTCTACACCACCAGCATCACCAAACACAGTTGCACAAAATGGTTTCCCTGAACACGTATTGCATCTTAAACTGCTTTCAAATGTACTGGAGAAATCAAAGGCTACGTTAGTCAGTCCAAATTCGATTATTTGTGTATCTTATTGGAATCTGATCTAAAATGATTGATGTCCACACTGTGTATCGCGACTGTTTAGATCCGATTTTTATGTCCATGCAGCTCTTTCGTTTTACGGAATATCTGCATTGGTTTCTATGGTTTCTAATGACGTTGTATTAGTAGGTATGTATACGCCAAACAATAACATCCGCAACATGGAGGGGTTTGCCATAGAGATGTTTTCTTTCTTTTTTTTCTTTTTTTTTACAATATGAATATGATAAGCGACAGAACCGTAGGGGGTTGATATATACGTGGCTTTATTTCGTGCTGTAGCTCCGCCGGTTTTAACATTTTTATCCGTTATATTGTCATTTTCTGCTCGTCTGGCACTTTGCTTTAACACAGCATTGTTTCGGCAGCGACTTTCAGCATATTCTCTTTCACGTATGACGTTTATGGTTTACGTGGCGTGAGAAAGTAACACAAACCACGCAAAATACGATCAGAGCGGTCAGACTGAAACGGATTTTCAGAAATGTAATTTGAGTAGGATTTCAAACCACATATGGATGTACGTAGCTTGAAACGGATTTGTAAAATTCACATTTCATGTGATATTTTGCCGTTCACACTAAATAAATCTGATCGGATTTCTATTGGATATGCACAAAAATCGGATTTTGACTGACAGTGTGAACGTAGCCTACTCACAATGACTCTTACCTCACAGTTAAAACAGCCAATCACTTTTTTAGAGGCATCTCCCGATTGATTAATCTTGGGGGGGAAAAAAATACATTTAGCATGATTTGAGCTAAAGAAGCTAAATTGATTAAACCAGATTTTTATTTAAACATAATTTTGACCAAAATTAGTATGTGCTAACTTTGGGCTAACTTTGAAATGCATTTGCTGAGCACTCTTAAATATCAAGACTGGCTTAATGGTATGGGTTTTACTCAAACCCATTAGGCCTACTTGTTTGCCCAAACAATGGCAGAGTTTGGACCCCTTTACATGTTCAAGAAACCTGTTTGGAAACAGTCTATTTTTTCAGTTCTGTTTGGTGCTTCAGAAATTAAAAACAGCTCTAAAGGGATAGTTCACGCAAAAATGAAAATTATCCCATAATTTACTCACCCTCAAGACATCTTAGGCGTATATGACTTTCTTCTTTCAGCCAAACACAATCAGAGTTATATTAAATAATATCCTGGTTCTTCCCAGCTTTGTAATGGCAATATAGTCAAGTTGTAAATATAGTCAAAAAATATTGACAAACAACTAAAAGCTTATAGCTAATAGTAATATTCTGCCTTATGTTCATACATCCATTGTTTCTCTAAACTGCTTACTTGGTTTTTAACCCCTGTGCTGGAACCTATGGCCACAGGCTGATGAAACCCTGGAGAGATGGCCAGTCCATCACAGGGTTGACACAGAGACATCTGTACTCTCATTCACACCTACGGACAATTAAATCCACCTATCCTGATTGTTTTTGGATTGTGGGAGAAACTAGAGCATCCGGAGGAAGTCCACGCAGACACAGGGAGAACATGCAAACTCCATACAAAAAGGCCTCCTGGCTCAGTCTGGACTCGATCCGGGGACCTTCTTGAGTCACCTTGCCCACATACAGTGCCCTCCAAAAGTTTCAAAACACCCCAAGGGACCATTAACAGAGATAGCATTTTTTGCGTTTTAAAACGTACATTCTAGAGACGCAATTTTTTTTTTTAAAGTTGACATTTTAAATGGACACAGCATTCTAAAAATGCGCGAGTGCAAAGGTCAAACACATCCGTCCAGCGCGTTAACATAGAAAAACCAGTGGAAAAGCAGCATAGTGGATCGCAAAAACATATTCGGTTTGAACAACCCCTAAGGTTGTTGTTTTTAGCAAAATCAGTAGAAATATTTCTCAATCATTTTTTGGCATCAAAGCATTATATTATCTTGCAATTATTTTTAAAACCAACAATGATTTTCTTTTTGATTACATAACAATGGAAATAAATACAGACAGACTGTGATGCCTGATTACTGGATGAAACTGGCCAAGGTTAATTTTTTGAAGAGTTAAAAACAGATCAATGATATTCTGAATTCTTTAAAGGGGCTTTATGTACGAATTTTCATGAATTAATCACTTTTTGTATCGCCAATGTGTGAACACCTCATACCGAAACTTAAAAAACGAGACCTTCCCAGACTTTGTCTATGAAAGCATGTAGATTGATTTTTATATGAAGGCCTTCAGGGAAATCCAAAGGATGGCACTCCATAGAACCTTTCTTCAATTCAATAACACATGAAATTAATTCAGGAGACTCTCGATAGAGATAATCTGTACTGTAATGTCAATGTGTCATGCATACAAAATGGATTAATTCCAACTATAGTTTCACATAGCTGCATCTATAGTGTCAAATATACATTAGAATCAAACTATCATAAGTGTAATTTTTATTACATGTTTTGACATGATGCCGGTGAATTGCAGAGCTTGTCCAAACATATCCACATCACTATCATCGGATGCTTTCTTAACTCCTGTTTTCTCACCGTTGTCATATTTATTGTGTATTTATTTTGTTATTGAGAGGAAAGCACGCGGCACATATTTACATATTCATCTAAGCGTCGCTCTCAGCAGCGTGGATAGCCTCAATATGCTCATTAACAGTATATCGCTACAAAGGTATTTCCAACTTCTTTTTACTTCTAAGCTATGAATGAAAATCGTGACTATGGGGGCCTTGAATCATGTTCATTCTCTTGTACGTTAAGTGTGCAAAAATGCAAGTTTCTGTCTGTAGTTCAGTTAACATCCACTGGTGTCGCTAATAACAAGGGTTTCTGAATTACATATAGCCATTTTAATATATTATTTACTGATATGTTTTTTAGAGTTTGTGTTGACCTGTATAAATCCAAAAGTCACACAATAGCTATGTTTACATGCACCCAAAGAATCCATTTATAACCACATTGACATCAATTTATCTGATTGGGCTCGACCCGAATGAAATTTTGATATTTTGATCAACAGGAAAAAGCATGTAAAGGCATCAGTACCATGATGCGTATGTATGTTAACGAATGTGCGTATATTTACTCATCTCATCATTCTCATCTCATATCTTATGAACTGGTCAGTTGCTGAGACTGAATATTTACTAAATATTTGCTAAAAAAAACTTTTATGACATAACCGCTTTCTTTTAAGCAATGTCATCAAGGCAAAAATGACAATTATATTTGCGGTAGCTCTAGTCCCAGACAGCAACATAGTGTCGGCCTAGATCCGGCCCACATCTGGTACACATGGATTCCACACGGCCGGATCTGGGCCCACAATATGTTACTGTCTGTGGTGACATTATTGCAGTGGTTTTCACCGGTTCTAAATTCACTGGCATGCACTGAAGTTTGGTTTTAAAAACATGTAATGCACATATAAATGAATTTGTGAATCATAACGTTTAGGAATCATACAAACACAAATTTGTGAATCCTAAATCTAAGGAGCCCCTAAAGGGACCTTTGCAAAAACAAAACATATGAGGACTTTCGCGTACACAAAATAAACTTGTTGTGCACGCACATGACCTTTTTTTTCCGTTCTTACGCATTAAAATTTCCGGTGTAGATAAAAGTCATTTTGCGTCATTGCTACAGATGATTCGAAGGGGATGAGAGTGTGTTTTCCAGCTTAATTGGATAAGCTAAATTGTGTTATAATAAGGCCAATTATTATAATTATCGAGTCTAATATTGTAGTCTTGACATGACATTCATATGCATTCACTGCAAATATATTTAAAGCTGACCTTTCCTTTTAGATTATCAGTGACAAGTGTCATTGTCTATTATTACTGAAGACGAACTTTGAAAATCAGGTATGTCATCAGATATGAAGATTCATTCTGAAAATCTTTTCATTTTTTCAAAATCCCAAAATTACCAAGATTTATGCTAATATTGTGCAAACCCCCATTTTACCCAAGACATTTCCAAACATTTGTAGGACACTGTATGTGTAACAAGCAAGAACAGATTTACCTCATATTATTTTAAAGGTGCAGCAAGCGATTTCTGGTAAATGCTGTTGATATCTGAAATCACCAAAAAAATCACACCCCTAACTTGATGCCTCCACCACCACACTCACGTACACGCTATGCAACACATGCAAAGACTATGGTGGAATCTGCCGATGTGCCTGCCACCCAGATGTCAATAATAAGTTAAAGAAATTTGTGTTACTATGATAATTCAGGTCAAATGTCTAATTGTAATTTAGCTCTTCTACTCCTCCGATGGCAAAGTCAACCCTTCCATCCTAAAAAACAGAATGTTTTCATGAACAGGTTATAGCGATCACTAAAAGGGAACCAAAAGAAAAAAACATATATTAGGAGTATGTTATCTCACTTTTCGGACACACTTTGGGCACCAATGCTTGAAACGGACGGTGGATTAGGTATAGACATTCCAGGCGTATAATAATAATATTAATGCAAATGAACAAACCAGCGAAGATGATGACCACTGTTTGTATATTCAACAAAAGACAGCATATCTTAGTTCTGTGAAACACAGCAAAACCAACGTTACTCACGTATCAAGAAGAAATAAAGCAACCTCTGCTTCCGTTTTCAGGCCTTCCTGCTTAGGTCTCTCCAAGCTTCTCCGATATGAATGTGGGTCCTTCCTCTTGCCTGATTGTAACCCTTCTTTTTAAAGTTAAATTCCCCTGCCCTTTTCCTTTATTGTGTTTTCTCTGCCATTTCTCTCTTTCTATAGTCATTGTCTTACACACTGTGCTCTCTCTCCACCCCCATCATGCGTGTATTCGCCCCTTACTGCTAATTGCCTAAAAGTGTGTTTTGGTTCTCAGTCCGATCCACTTTTCAACAGCGTTTTTTTATTTATTTTTTTATTGCTTACTGCATCTTTAAGTGACAGTAGAGAATCAGGGCACAGTGACTATGGTTGTGGCTCTGCACCCACTTAGATATGCAGAAGATCATCTCTGCTGTTTGAGATCACCTCACACTGTCTGTCATTTCACAGAGATGATGGGAAAGAGGAAGGGAGATATAAGATTCTAACCATCTCTCCACTGTCTTTGTGCCATTTCTCCAGTATGTCTCAGGGGATTATCACTCTTTCTTCCCACACTCTCCCCTACTTCCTTTCTGCATTGTGTTTTTCTCTTATCTGTTTAGTGACAGATGCTCACACTGTTTGGCTTTTTGGGGCATGATGTGCTATTTCTTTCCAACAGTGAAGCCATACTTTTTCTTTTGCCAGTAAATGTTGCTGAGTCTCACTTACCACCGACCGCCTTCTCTGTCTGTTTCTGTCCATCCCTCTCTAATTCCCCTATCACTCTTTCATTTTCTTATCCACTTGTCTGATCTACTTCTTCAGCCCATCCTTCTTTCGTTTTGCGCTGACTGTGTCTCTTTCTCTAATACACTCTGTCTCATTTTGTCTTTCATTACCCGTGTTCTGCTCATGCCTCGTGTTCCTGTGAGGCCCTAATCTCTCCATCGGTCTATATCTCTGTTCACGTCATGAGGGTATTCCATCTCTCACTTCTTCTGTATCTCTCCATTAACTGAACCACTCAAACCCTCCAGCAGTTCTCCAAATCTCTCATCTGTCCTTGAAACAAGAGCCTTTTTCATTTTTTAAGAAGAGAATTTTTGATCTGGGTTCATACAAGCCATTCACTGCACGTCTGCCACTAGTATCAATATTAGTCTCTGTCTCGTCTGCTCTTTCCCTCCCTCTCTACTCGCCTACTCATGGATGAATGTTACCAAAATATATTTTGACATCATAGAGAAGTTTTGTACTGTGCTGGATGTTAGATGTACAATGTCACACAAGTTTGAGTAACACGACTGGCCATTCCTCAGAGGTTCATGTCGGGTTATGAGGCGTTTGACACAGTTGAAAGGTCATTAAGCAGTATTTTCACTTTTTTATGTTTCGTTTTTCATTCATTCCATAGCCAAACATTTTACCATATATCGAACCAACCCCTTTGTCATTTACAAACACCTTTCGGTGAAGGTCGTTAGCGTTCCAACAACAAAGTTCAGTCTGAGATCTCTGAATGGGCCTTAAATCTCCAGGACATCAGCCAATCAGAAGCATTCTCAATTCAGACCTTGGGATCCTGCATTATTCCAATCACAGTCTTGGGGAAAAAAAGCTGAGTCACTGTTTTGAGGAGAAGGATACTTCCCAATTACGGTCAAACCCAAGTTTCCCGAATGCACGTTCACTTTCGACACAGCAATCAGATGAAGTCCTTAGAAACTGCCTCCACAAAGTTAGGTGCCGACATAAGAATGGAGATGGTGCAGATGATGTTGAAAACGCTGAACGCTACCAGACAAAGTCTGTCAATTACAGCTGCAGCAAACTTCCACTGTTCGGCCACGCTTTCGTTCTCGTCCTGTCCGCGAAACCTATCTGCAACAAAGCGCACCTCTTCTAAAATAGCCTGAAGCTGTGGGTCTCCTCCGCCGCTAGTCCCCGAGCAAGAACAGCCTCCACCACCACCGGACACCGTGCTCGGACATCCCGTTGCCTCCAGATTGGGAGTGGGAGGAGGTGGAGGGCTGCAGAACTGTGAGGGCAGGTGGGGTGGCGGACTGGAGCCTACCGCTGGGGGCGACACCACCGCAGACCGCGGGACGCCTGACATGCTGTTTCTCTGCATGGACTCGGTGAGCAAGGATGGCGGCGAAGCTTCATCCAGGCTGGAGAATCCGATGTAGAGCAGATTGCCGTTGTTGTTGCCGCTGTTGGTCTGGTTGTGGAGATGGTGGGTGTGCCCAACGGCAGCGGCGGCCTGAAGGAGGCTCTGAGGATGAAGCGGGTGGAGCGTTGAGGACGTGTGGTGGTGATGGAGATCTGCAGAGGCGGAACCGGGTGCGTTTGGCAGGCTGCCGCTCTGGGAACCTGAAGAGCAACGTCGTAAGTGGGGGGCACAAGGAGGCCGCTCAGGGTCTTCGCCCTCACCTGGACGCTTCATGCGTAAAAACCAGGCCACCCACTGGAGCAAAACTACCTGAACCTAAAAGAAGGGAGATGAAGAGGGAGAAATGTGTAAAAGAGAATGGGCAATGGTGTTGTATAAACATTTTACACACCTTTGTGTATTAAGTAAAAAAATATACAATAAATCCAAACATGCAACACATTTTCTTATATATTTATTAGTGCTGTCAAAATGAACGCATACTTTAACGCATTAAAATTGATGATAAATAAAATAAAAGCCATCTACCATATGGATTTCTTAATGCTACTAGTTGCATTGTTGTGGATACTGTAAGGATTATTTATTCAATGCTGAATTAATAAAACTGTGTAATTGGAGATATTTTTAAAAAATGAGATTGGGAGATACCACATTTTTTCCCTCAAGCTAAAAGAATATTGTCTTTCTATAAATCTCCAATCTTACTTATTCCCCTATGGTACCAACTTTTAAAACCAAATCAGATTTCCCCCATTTCCTGTTTTCTCATTAAACAACATTAGTTTTGAATATTAAAAGTAAAATCCCCTCCAGCAAAATGTAAGCTGGCAATTTTATGCATGTATGAGAGAGCATGCATTTCACAGCAGTGCGCCAAGCCATTTTTAACTATATATTGCATGTGCTCTACACGTACAGTCTAAACAAAAGGATACAGCACAGTCTGCGCAAAAAATAAAGAAAATCCATGTATAGCGTCTGCTGAGTCAAGAGAAGAGAAGTTTTGGACAGAAAGTTGTTGTAAAACAGCAAAATATGACAGCAAGGACTATGACACAGAGAGAGATAAAGAGGTGACAAGCTGGAATTATTCAGTTGTACTGCCAAGTCCTGGCCAAGGAGATGCATAAAGCATGGCAAAATGTACGACTAGAGGGGATGGCACTGCTATCATTTGCGGAAAAACTGCAGTTTAAGCAACTAGGTCCTTCTTTGGCATCTTCACACATATTTTGGTGTATTAAAGGATCACCCAATGTGTTTGGCTACATAAACAAAATTAGTGTCACTAGTGCAGTATTAAAGACCTTACAGAATATATGTAATGAAAGAACAGGTATTACTAACACTCTAGTCTAGACAGTCTTTAATGAGTTTCTCTTTTATTTTCTTCTATAAATACAATTCTAGAAGCCCTTGAGTGTTTGACAAGTGTTGCAAAAACATCTTTCCCCGATCAGTATCCACCTTAGCCTTCCTTTTTAGCATCTTCTTCTGAACTGTATCTCTTTTAGTACTCTACATCGTAAGATTACAACCATTGCGTTATATAAGCATTGCTTTTTCCAGGTTTTTCAAAGAAAGTCCTGATGGACATTTTCAATAACTACACATGCCGAGCATTAGGTGTGAATGTTGTTAAAAGCTAATCCAAGGAGAGGATCCTAGGATGTTATGCTATGGAAAGCGCATCACTATTATTATTGCTCATATCTTGAGTTAGGGTTTAAATAAACCTCTAACCTTCAGTATTAATCCTCAACTCGTGTGGCAAAGGATGTGCTATTACTTTCCTAAGCAATGAGGCATGCAATTTTTGTCTGTTGCTGGAATAATTCCATAGATTTTTGGGGAGTTTGGGATTAGTAAGATTTTTTTTTCCTAATGGCTCGTTTCCACCGACCGGTACAGTACAGTACAGTACGATTCGGGACGGTAAACCTTAATACGGCTTGCGTTTCCAATGGCAACAGTACCCTTACTTGATACTCGTGGTGTATGCCTGAAAGTAGCGATCGACACCATTCTCGTGCGAAGAAAACATTCTCGACACTTGCTGTTTTTAAGAAGTGCTTTATAAATAAACTTTGACTTTGTACTGTACTGTACCGTACCGCTCGGTGGAAACGAGCCATGAAAGTGACATTAAAGATGTTGCAAAATATTTATTTTTAAAACAAATGCTGTTCTTTTGAACTCTCTGTTCATCCTGCAATCCTGAAAAAAAGTAAAATGGTGTCCACAAAAATATTAAGCAGTACAACATTAGAAATGTTTCTTAAGCATCAAATTTGCATATTATTATGATATCTGGAGAATCATGTTACGCAGGAGGGACTGGAGTAACAGCTGCTGAAAAATCAGCTTTGCTATCAAAGGACTTAAGTACATTTTAAAATATATTAAAATAGACAACAGTTATTTTATATTGTAATAATATTTCACTGTTTTAAATCAAACTGATGTGAGACATTTTCAAAAACATCTAAAAAATCTACCGACCCCAAACTTTTAAACGGTAGGTGCATATAGGCCCTTGAGACCACACACATTTTCTTCAGAAACATGTAAAAATCTAGTTTTGATGCAGAATTGATGTTAGTCTCCTTTGAGGAAATACACCTGTCAGCTTCCTCTTGTTGTTGCATTTGGCTTTGTAAGTGAATGGGGTTCGATCAGCGGGACCGGGGCACATCAGCTGAGCTGCTAATTGGCTTGCAGAATACGATCAAATACGGTCATTCATCAGCGCAGACAGATTGCAGATCTATATCCATCTGCATCCAATTACTCATTTAGTCCCCTTCTGTTGGCTTTATCTCTATTATCATTGAATAAGTAAATTACTGCTTTCAGTGCAACTGACATGTGAGACATTGTTGCTTGCTTAAAGGGAAAAAAGCATTTGTGAATTCAGGCACAGTGTATGTATGTGTTTGTGTGTGAGTAGACATACCCATTTTGGCATGTTCCCTCCATTGGGGTCATGATGGTGATATTGGAGCACAACCACAGTCGCAATAACTGACATTCCAACAATGATCATTATACTGGCAAAATACTGCCCTAAGAGAGAGACAAAGAGAGAAAGGAAGAGAATATGGTATGCATAACCTTTCATTTATTACTCTCTTAGCAGAATAACTTTTTATCATCCCGTCATACAAGCAAAAACCAGGGCAAATGTAAAGAGTGGCGCAGGGAAGAAAGGGAGAATGAGGAACAGATGAGTGAACCATAAAAACTCAATCATAAAGGAGAGGGGGAAGCAGACAGGAGAGACAAAGCATGGTGGGTGAACACTCTTCCAGCAAACGCATTTCTGAAGATTACATCTTTGCGGCTTCTGAGGGCCTATAAACCAGAGGGTGGGAAAAGAGAATGTGGGGTGAATTGCTTTTTTTTTTTTTTCATGGAGGATCATCTCTATGTCTAGTTCTGTTTCATTTTTATGTTTCTCCTGCTTCTCTCTCCTGACCTGCCCATCATTTCCAGTTAACAATCTTTTACGATTCATGGTGCAAATTACTATGAGAAGCCAAGCATACGGTTGCCAAGACTGGGGCTTTTGGCCATGATACAGAATAGCGATCAATTTATTATTCAGTGGTGCAGTGTGTGGATCTGAGCACACACAAACTATACATCCTTGTGCACTAAATTTTACATAACATTAAGTTCAAAGACTCGCATAAAGACTAAAATATTCAAAGCCCGGTGTTTTTATTTGCAAATGAACTAAGTGGGGCAGACATTCTAAAATATACTGTATAAAATTCAGAGGAAAAATATGTGCATTAAAAATATGTTAAAATATGCAAAAAAATGGACATGCATGCTTTACCTATTAGCGGGATGGAGTCTGAGGTTGCTGGCATGATCTCTGCCACCAACAACATGAAGACTGTTAATGAGAGCAGCACAGTAATACCTGTGAATGTATAAAACAAAAAGAAATGAACTTTATGAAACATACATGTCATTGCATATAATGCATTCTACACAACTGCTAAGACATTAATTGTTTACTGATATGTAGGTCTAAGCTGATTAATTGGTAAACATTTATAGTTTCTTTTCTTTAATTGAGTTCATTAAAATGTATGAAATGAATGTTTATTTAAGCTAGTTTCTGTAGGCTATCTCTTATTTACAATAAAACATGTCTACAACATTAGATAATCAGAAACATAAAAATAGTGTTTCCAAATCTTCTAATGGCAGTATAGTATATATTTACATTTGTATATATACATTATATATATATAGTAGGCATTAAATCTCCAACCCTGGAGTCTAGATATCAGCATCTAACACTGAAAAATCAATATCAGCTGACCACTAAAATAAATGCATAGTTATACAGCCTCTCTAGTTATGTACGACATTGGCACTTCATAAGATGCCCAAACACAGCTTCTTATTGGATGTAACTCATCTTGACAGAATTTGATTGGATCTGATTAGACGGCAGTGCAGGGTTTGATGGAGTGATACATAAAGTGAATTACATCAGGCCATTTCTCTTCCTCAATCGCTCTTTAGTTCAGTTCAAGTCATCTCCCTCCCTCTCCAGCTGCTATCCATCTCTTCCTCCTCTCTCACCACACACACAATCCATTCATCTCTATCTGCTGTTTAAATCTGCTTCCGATCTCTCTCACGCAACCTCCTTCCTCTTACATATGTTTTTGATCAGATTTATAAGTGCTATCTTGGCATAATGAAACCTCAATAAAATTGTCACCAATGAGACTAACTGAATTCATCAACAACAACAAAACACTCTTGGCTTTAAATCAGGGCTACCATTAAAATTTTAAACAAATTAATTCCATGATATGCTGATTAATTTCATGATATGCTGATTAATTAACTGCAATTATTGGAGCTTTCGCTGTTTGTATCACTCACTAACAGCTTGTGCATTAGTGACGAGGATGAGTGAGTCATTGAATCATTCACTCATCCGATTTGTTCAAAAACACAGATTCATTCATTGTTTGGAAATGTTTCCATTGGCAGAGCAAGAATAGAAAAAAATAACTGCCAATATCGCTTCAAAAATGTAAGTTATTCAAAGTTAACTTCTTGTTTATTGAACTGGTGTATAAAAGCAAAATAATAAATATAATTTCATTAAATTAACATTGCGTTTTTTAAAAGAAGTATCACTAAAACTCCCTTTCAATTTGAGGTAGAGGACTTTCTTTCTTTCTTCTGTGTAACATAAAAGATGATATATTAAAGAATGTTGGTAACCAAGTGGTTTTGGTACCCATTGACTTTCATTGTATTTTTTTGTCCATATAACGATGTTCCACAGAAGAAAGTCAGATTTGGAAAAACATGAGGGTGAGTAAATGATGACAGAATTTTCATGTTTGAGTGGACTTCTTAAACATAAAGCATATATTAAAAATGATGTATGAACTTTTTTTTAGGTCTATCCTAAATGTTCTGACACTTTTTCATCAAAGATTTTTCAATATTGCAGGCCTGATTCCTGGAAAGTGTAATGCATTCTTTCGCTTTCTCTCTTGCACACATCGACTCGTCCCTGCTTTAATTACATCAATAGATTAATTGGCCATATGAGTGTACAGCAAAGCACTTCCCTTCATCGTGCTTGCAGTGATACGCATTCTTGAAGTGAGGAAACTGCCTAATTTCCTTTCTCTTTGGTTGCTATAAGCTTCTGTCTTTTGCTTCTCCACTTAAATACATTTTGAATACCCTTCAGTTCACGCCTCTTTACATTTCCTGACAATCGTATCTAAGGTTCCTTCCATACCATCTCTGATGACAGTTTTTTTCTTCTTTGAACTGTATGCTTTTTGATGGTAAAGGTCTCTTGACAGAGAGTGGGGGGGGGGGGGACATGTATAAACCCCCTTGATGTGAACCAAGAGTTCATTTGACATGACACAATCAGGAGATATCATTGAAATGAGCACCCTCCATTTTCTTTCGCATGTTCCAGCTCTCTGTTCTGTGACTAGACCTTGGCAAGGCTGTGGAATAATTTTTCTGTTGCATTGAAATATGCCAAATATGCAAACCTATACACCCTTCTTCTTCCAAATCAATCATGTTTATTTAAATAATATGTAGATAATCTCTTTCTTTCTTAATACCTAGTGAGATCTTCTCTCCGGAGTCGGCAGGCAGTAGGAAGATAAGCAAGGTCATGGATGAAAGGAGGACACAGGGAACGAGAAGGTTCAAGGCGTAGTAGAGCGTCCGTCTACGCATGGTCACCACAAATGTCACATCTGGATATGGTTCCTTACAGCAGTCATAGTACAGCTCGCTTCTTGAGCCAGGCACACCTGATTAGACACAGCATGTGAGGAGAAGAAGAAATATATAATGATGAAGGTATATATAAAAAAAAAACATGTTCAAAGAGATGCTGTTGTCCTCAAGAGCGGCCGATGCTGCTCTTCCACCTTTGATCTACTGGGGGGAAAAAACATCCTAATCAACAGAGGCAAGAGGCAAGCCAGAGGCAAGTTCTTATGAGACTGAGCATCATGCTTTTGTATGAACATCATTAGAGAGCTCCTCAAAACTTTTGTATAACGTCCTCTATAGCCTCTCAAGAACGTGAAAGGAAAGTAGGAAACCAAAACTATAGGGGGGAACAACTAAAAGAAAGAAAGAGACTGAAATAAGATGCTATTAGATATGCTGCATCAGATTTGACATCTATTATGTTTGGTCACGAGAGACGAAAGAACCAATGGCGCGTTTTGTCATTAATGTTGTCCATTTCATAACTTGAAAACAACCAGCAAGGATTTTCTTCAAAAATGCATCTTTTATGATCCATAGAAGAGAAAAAAAACTCTGTGGTGGTGAACAACATGGTGTTGAGTAACTGACAGAAGTTTCATTTTTGGGTGAACTATTCATTTAAAGTAAGCATGGTTAACCAACTTGCAGCTTAGCCAAGGTGAACTACCTGCCTGCTTTAACCAGGGGCCGGTTCCATAAACACAACCGCTATTTTCAGACTGTGACTTAAGAACTAGTCTGGCCAACTAGCAGTTAACCAAGAGCAAACTGCCTTACTTTTTGGATTCAAACTAAACCAATCTACATTTTAAAAAGTTATAATGAGTCTTGAGAGAGATGAGAGAGACTAGTCTAAGCAGTTTTTGCAACAAGTCACAGGTTGAGCTCAGCTATAATGGCTGTGATCAAGCAAATTAACTACCTAAACCAGTTTGGACAAGCTAATGATCATATATAAACAAGTCTGACCTCCGGTTTTAATTACTACCATGAGCTGGTTTTAATTCAATACGGTTTGTAATGTTTTTTGTTCTTTTTAGTATCGAGTAAACGTGGAAGAGTTCAAGAGTGTGACTGGCATGATATTACAGACGTGAACAGCAAGACAGAAGCAAAATAGCGAATTGAAGCAAGTCAGAAGAGGGTCCGTGAGAGACAGAATTGTGCAGTGCAAGATTTTTTTCCAGTCCGCTTCCTCTTATCCACACAATTTAATTACATTCATTTGAATACTAACAGCCTCGTCGGATGGACTATGAATGAATATGAATGGACATGAATTTAACAAGAAGGGCTGGAGATTTTCTTTTTCAATTCTAAACCAGATTCCTGTTCTATATAGGTGATAAGAGTTATTCTCAGGCCTGTGAGCTCTACTTAAAACATTTTTACTTTTTGCAGAATGCATTTTAACCATTTAAACATGCGGCTGCCAAACTGATCTCTCACTGCCTGAGTCACTGCCAGTTACTACAGCAACACAAAGCACACATCTGCCTGTAGGCGTTATGTTTGCTTGATCGTGAGAAGTTTACAGGAGATGTTGTCTGAACCTACTCACCCACAAGGTCCCATTCTCCATTGGGCATGTAGCCAGAGATATCAGCCTCATTCATCTGGAGGTCGAGCAGCCATCCGTCAAACGTCCACGAGCCAAATTTAAGCTCGCACTTCTGGATGTCAAACGGAAACCAGCGTACATCCACGTTGCAAGTGCTCATGAAGATACCTGTAATGAAGTGAAGAAATAAGAGAAAAAAATATTTATGCTTTTCATTCTGATCCAGAGTTAGCATGGAAACTGCCTGAAGAATGTACTGTTTTCAAAATACCACACTGTCTCTTCATCAGCGCCGTATTGCAACAGCCAACTTCAAATTAAATCCAATTGACCTTTTCACTCGAGTAAAACCAGACAGTTAAAAGATACAAATTCAGAAACGGCGGAGCCGTAAAAAACACCATTACATAAAGACCTTTATGCACAGTACGAATACCCAGGCTGACACTCTCATTATTATTACACACACACACAAAGACACCAGCTAGATGAATCATATCACTAACTAAATAGAATCGCTCAAGTTTAAATACTGCAATATAGCCAGATAAACTCATTATTGTTTCCAACAGCTTGCAAATAGGCCATTTTGAACCCTGAAAATGAGAATAATGACAGACATGGATGAGATAATGAGTGTAATTTGTTTTATACCGCACAGCAGTCGAATCCACCACCTCAAAGAGCTTCCTAATCATACACTTAGATATTTATTGAAGAAATCACACTTGAGATGGAACAGAAGTCTGAAAAGGGAAGCTCAATAGGGCTTATGTTGCCTCCGAACACTGATTGAACAATCCTGCAAATTTTCACAGAACAGCACGCCATCAACCTTTTACAGTGATTCTCAGGGAGCAAACATATTAGAAAACATAAGGACAGAATCACCACAGATGTGTAAGTGAACAAGACTTGTGCTTCAGTGAGATTATTGAAGAACAACTGCAAGCTGCAGCACGTACACTTTTCAATTGCGAAGGTGTTTCGAGTGATTGCTAGGTGGTTAATTAATGGCCCTAAAAAGAGCTCATCCTGATTTCAATCATTTACCAAACTAATAGCACATATCACTCGTGTACCAGTAGGTATCATTCATGCCTGTCGCACGAATTGAGGGTAAACAGAAGTTTAATACTTAGGCTTAGTTTGTTCAAATGAGCAACAGTAATAGTGATGTTTGTTTGCCTTAGAAAACGCCTCAGGATTGTATAAGTAATTCAAAAGACAAGTGCATTTCAAATGTAAAAAAAAAAAAAAAAGTTCTTCCCCTTACTTTGATAAATTCATTGCGTTTGAAAATTAGATTCCAGATCTGAGAGAAAAAAAGAAAACAGTTAAGGGACTACATTCAAATAAATGAAATATTGATCTCCCAAAAGAAAGTGACATTTTTCAGGCCATACATTATGTTCTGCTGTACTGACCCCATCCACAAATCTCTTCAAACTGATTTACACTGCTTCAGAAAGTTCCTAAATAATTCATCTCTGTACTGGGCCTCTGATATGAGACACAAGTTTCCCTTTAATCTCTGGTACAGATGAAGACCAGAAAAGTCTTCTGAAAATGGTCCCAGCAACTCAATTCCCAGTTTGGGCTTCCAAAAAAATAAACTACTTGCTTGGTCTGATCATACCACAATCGTAAGCCACAAACTTCATCACTTCCTACCAAAGAAAGGACGAGAGCAAATAGCTTGTTCTAGATATGGGGAAAAGATGAGCCAACAAAAAATGTATATGTTTCACATGACAAGAAAAGTCAGTAGTTCATGTCAACTACCCATTTGCTATGATACTGTCATCCCTGGCTATGGCTTAAAAAAAATGTTTACCTATTTTCAGCTTGGTTGAAAAACATTGCTTCGATAAGTAAAAGCACAACTCTTCTCAACAAACTGCATAAAGTCTCGATTTAAATGGCAAAGTTTAATATCTAGTATTTCTATTTAAATCCCTAACCCTATAAGTATGAGCAATTTGCCTTATAAAGCGTCACTAATTACATTTAGGCCTACTTATGAAACTGGGGGTCTTCAATGTGGCTAAGATCCAATTCCAGTCCTAATACATTTGCAAGAAGATTATTTCTTCTTCTGGAAAAAAAAAGACAGTGTAGTAGGCACAAACTAAAATATGCCTACCCGCTGACAGTGAAACTTAGTGGAGGTGGCCAGTGTGCGACTCACTTATAAAAATTAGCCAGTATTGTATTTTTTAAGGTTTCACATCCACAAATATCATTCCACTTAGAATTACTCAGCACTTTGACTGACACACGCTTTTGAATTTGCTAACTGGACCCTCTGGTACCTTGACATTTAGATCATTAGAAATCGTATCCAGCGCAGTTTACAGTACACTCAAGAGCACAATGGTAATTTTTTTCAAATCAGTCTAAATCTAAATCGATACAGGACTTAAACACAGCTCAGTCTAAACACCTTAGATCTCCGCTGGATTTTTGTTGCCTTTCTTTTCCATGTCGACGACTTCTACTCCAGGGAACCAGGTGACTAATCCTAAAAGCTAATCAATAACAACGGCTAGTCAGCTAGCAAACCCACTCCCGTTAAATGGATTCTTCAGATGAGAGGCATGGGGCAAGCAGTACATATGCAGAAAAATATTGAATGAGATGAAGCAGGGAAGAGCAGAAACCTCTAGCTGAGTGAAGCAGTCGGTGCATGCTAAAAAATGTTATGATTCAGGCAGATATACAATATATGATATATGATATGCATGTATTTTTACGTATTTCACTGGTCTCCACCACTTTTTTTTTTGTGTGTGTGTGTGGCCTGGGAAACCCTACCTTATGGGGACAAAATTAAAAATGTAAAAATGCAGAAAGTTTTCTGTGATGGGTAGGTTTAGGGGTAGGGTTACTGTAAGGGAATAGAATATACAGTTTGTACAGTATAAAAATCATTATGTCTATGGAAAGTCCCCATAAAACATGGAAACACTACATTTTGTGTGTGTGTGTGTGTGTGTGTGTGTGTGTGTGTGTGTGTGTGTGTGTGTGTGTGTGTGTGTGTGTGTGTGTGTGTGTGTGTGTGTGTGTGTGTGTGTGTGTGTGTGTGTGTGTGTGTGTGTGTGTGTGTGTGTGTGTGTGTGTGTGTGTGTGTGTGTGTGTGTGTGTGTGTGAGTGTGATGGGGGGTTGGGTGATTTTAATTTTAATCTCAACTACCCATTTTAATTTCTCTGAGATTAACAAAGATACAGAACCAAAACATGATCAAACCCTTTTTTTTTTTTTGGCAAAAATACACAAAATGCACCAAAAACACATCCCAACTATGTGTAATACACACATGCAGGGACGGTAGTTTGCTTTAAATCTGTCAGAAAAATGTGAGTCATCAGCCCTACAGGGCATATCCTGTCAGTATCAACAGGAATTCCAGCAAAATGTGCATGAGTCAATATTAGACTAGAGTGATCTACTCGGAAAATAACTCTGCTGTCATCACACATTGCAGATCCTTCTAAATGAGTCTCTAATTCAGTGCACACTTATAGCAGCTGTGTTCATATCATTCAAAATCAGAGTACTGAGAAATCATGAAACCTTTCAAGAACATGTTCAGTTCACATTTCAGCCCAAATTTAAAAAGAAAGAAAATCTTCTTTTTTTTAAGTCAGAAAAAAAGAACTAAAAAGTTGCAAAAATGCAGAGATCTTTTTCTTGCAGGATTTTGTTTTCATTATCTGCATGACAATTAAGCAAAAATACATATATTTTTTGCTGCAATTTGAATCACAAGCCTTCAATAGCCACTAAGCCACACGGTAACACTTTAGAATACTGATCTATCATTAAGAAATAACTACACAGGAACAAATGAGTAACACAATATTAACACTCTAGTATTAACTAACAAGAAACTTTGATTAATGAATTAATAAATAATAGTGCCAGGTTGAAAGTCGCACTTCACTATTAGCTAATCAATAACTACAATTTTTTCATACCTCCCAGAGGACTATAGGTTTTATAGTTAATGTGAATAATGCATAATGTATAATTAATTCCAATGTTACGGTCATGATAACCCACTAGTAAGTATTCCCAATTAGTACCATTAGTAGTATTGCCAAATCCTTCTAAAGGAACTACTAATTATTTGGATCAGTATTCTTAAGTGATGATCAAGGTAAGCTTCTTGTAATGATTGTTACCAAATCCTTCGGAAGCAATTACTATCCAAAACCTTACAAAGACTTCAGTTTACAATGACTTCAGTAATCACTACGGAGTTATCATGCTTTTCACTTTAGAATACTGATCCAAATAATTCCTTCTGAAGGATTTGGTAATACTTGAGTCATTACTAGTGGGTTACCATGATCTTCACTTTAAAATTAAATATGCATTATTTACATTAATTATGAACCTGTATATAGTAGTTCTTAGTAGTCATCGGGCATGTATGACAAAATAGTAGTTATTGATTAGTGAACTACCACATTTAACTGAGCGCTATTACTTACTAGTTTGTTAATCAGGCGCCGTATTTACAAAACATTTTATCTTACCACTAAGAGCTCTCCTAAACGGCAGTAAAAGATCTTAGTTAAGAGTTTTCTCATAAAACCTATTCCCAAAGCTGCTGAGACCAACTTTTACTAAGGAATAGAAAGATGTCTTAAGCTAAGAGTAAGGGCAGGGTTGACCTCGTTGCTATGGATGATGTAAACACGCTTACCAACTATGACCACAGTGATTGGCTGATGGGGGAGGAGTCTCTGTCAGTAATATAAATATTGTAGAGGTATCATGTTGCCATATTCAAATACAGATTTTAAAATAAAAATGTTGCCATATTCAAATACAGATTTTAAAATAAAAATGTTGCCATATTCAAATAAAGATTTTAAAATGTAAGCTAAGTGTCACTAATTAAACTAGTATATGTTCAGCTAATTGTCAGCCTCTAACATGTCTGCATCTCAAGAGATTGCAGAATTCAATCAACAAATTATGTTTTACAATCAAAGTTCGAGAGGAGCATGTTCAAACGCTCTATCTAATCAGCTTGAGAGGATGTATATATACACAGCCAAGAGCCGACTCACCTAGTTACCTCGACAGTTCTCTGCATCCCTCCGCCATTTTTAAGAGTTTCTACTAAATCGGCAAGTTGTTTTGTGAATACGGCCCAAGAGTTCTTTGTTAGTTAATAGTAGTTACTAGAGTGTTAAAAATTGCGTTACTCATTTGTTACTGTGTAGTTACTCATTAATGACGGAACAGTATTCTAAAGTGTTATCAGCCACACCTCGACAAAATTAATTGCGATTTATGGCTTTGATTAAAGTGAAAACTAAATATGAGAAATTATTCCTGTGTGTATATATATATATTTATATTAGGTACACCTGTTCAACTGTTTGTTAATGCAAATATCTAATCCGCCAATCACATGGCAGCAACTCAATGCATTTAGGCATGTAGAAATTGTCAAGACGATTCGCATCGGAATGAGGAAGAAAGGTTATTTAAGTGTATTTGGACGTGGCATGTTTGCTGGTGCCAGACGGGCTGTTCTGAGTAATTCATAGGATTTCCTTTAGGGTTTATGGAGAATGGTCCGAAAAACTGAAAATATCCAGTGTGCAGGAGTTCTGTGGGTGAAAATGCCTTGTTGGTGCCAGAGGTCAGAGGAGAATGGGCAGACTGGTTCGAGCTGATAGAAAGGCAACAGTAACTAAATTATCGTTGTTACAACCAAGGTTTGCAGAAGAGCATTTCTGAACGCACAACACATCAAACCTTGAAGCAGATGTGCTACAGCAGCAGAAGACACACCAGTTGCCACTCCTGTCAGCTAAGAACAAGTAACGGAGGCTACAATTCACAAGGGCTCGTCAGAATTAATAGAAGATTGGGAAAACCTTGCCAGGTCTGATGAGTTTTGATTTCTGCTGTACATTCAGTAGGGTCAGAATTTGGCATAAACAATAGGAAAGCATGGATCCATCCTGCCTTTTATCAACGCTTTAGACTGCTGGTGGTGTAATGGTATGGGGGATATTTTTTTGGGCCCCAAAAAAATGGGCACACTTTGGGCCCCTTAGTACCAATTGAACCTCATTTAAACAGCGCAGCCTGACTAAGTATTATTGCTGACCATGTCCATCCCTTTATGACCACAGTGTATCCATCTTCTGGTGGCTACTTTCAGCAGGATAACACGCTATGTCACTAAACTTAAATCATCTCAAACTGGTTTCTAAAACATGACAATGAGTTCACTATATTTAAATGTATAAATATGTGGTAGATTTGCAGATGCTGTAACACCTTTCATTGTAAGTGTGTTCTCATCACCATCCATGTGTATAACATCACTGACTGACACAGTCGCCTGAACAGTTGCAGCAAATAAGCAAAGCTTTATTTTGCATCAGAATTTGTCTCTGTGTGTGTTCTTTGGCATCGGTCCAAATCACTGGATTACCAAAATCTGTTCACACCCACAAGCCAAAAGTGAATAAACATATTTCTGAACACAAGATGTGAGACTTTCTCTCTCTATTTATGTTTGTCTTTTCCTCTCCTCATCTCTCTGCCTGACTTGACTTCAAAAAGGCATTTGATTTCTGTTTGATACTGAGGGACTGGATTGCTTTAATGCAAGGAAGAGAAAAGCAGCGCTAAATTGCAATGAAATCAGCATGAGCAGCAAATACGAGCCATTGGGGCACGATCTGCTTGTGATAGCGAATGTGTTTGCATCTGCAGTGACTCTGAGGGTTATTTAAAGACTCCAGCTTCATTGCTGAGTGAGTTGTTGTGTATGATTCTGCATGTGCGTGCAAGAGAGAGAAAAAAAGATGTTTTTCTTCACAGACACGAGCTGAAGAATCGCGTGACTGGAGAAACCATGTCATTGCTTCAGCCTGTATTTATACACACAATGCATATATTTTCATCAAAGGGAGATTTTCGTTCTCATTCAGTTTTCCAAAAATAAACGTAATATGCATTTGCAATGCATATAAGCACTACTGCCCTCAGAGGAAATAAAGTAGCTGTAACATAATTCATGAACTCCCTATTTCCTTTTGCACCATAAACGTCCCTGTTTCTGATGTGCAAATCTATAAATTGATGACCCATGAACCATCATTTACAATGGAACATGAAAGAGGTTTCTTTGATTTCCATACTCGGTATGCAGAGAACTCTTTAATACTTAAACGGCTTCAAAAAACGTCTTTTCATCTGTATAACTGCACTTCTACCGGCAATATTCATGTGTGCTTTAACTGTTGCACTTCCCATTAACAAGATGACCTTTTCGAATTCCTTTCAATGTTCATTTCCATGCAAAAATCATTTTATAGCCTAACGCTTCACTTTGAATGCCACTGGTGTTTTTGTGTTATGAACCGCAGCTTACTATTGCTTTTATCATTAAATGCGACATAAACCTTAAGAATAAGCGTTCACACTGACCTGGAGGCAACCAGTTGCAGTAGCCACTGGAGTTCACTACAATATTCGACTTGAAGGTGGAGTCAAACTTGTCATCTGCACTGCAAATGAAGACAAGATGAATATTTTAGACATTTAGGTTTAATATTTAGCATTTTTATGTTACATTAATACAAACAGTATGGAAAGGACAGGAAATTATTGGGGAGAGGAGGAGGGAATGCAGGGATCAGGAAAGACAGATTTGAACCATTGAGCACTAAACAAACATCAATGTTTACATTCAATAACGACAGACAAAGACACAATTAACAGTCAGACACAGTAAGGACAAAATCTTGATGCAAATTTAGGTAGTCATCAGATTTAGGGCTTTGATTAACTCAAAGTGGAAAGCAAATATGAGAAAAGGTTCATAAGGTTATAACTAGGTATGAATGAATAATGTGCCTTTCAAAAATTAGCTTGAGGCCATGCTTAAATTTAATGTACAACTAAGCAGCAAGCTCCCATGTGAATCAGCTCTGAGTTAAAAAAAAACAGAAAGTCTACAGCGAAGGATGATAATAGGCTGTTTGGACACCAGCTCTTCGACTAAACGATCTGCTTTTGCCCAAGGACCAAATTTTCAGTTCATTGATCTGTAGTTGCTCTTCTGTTTAGCTTCACAGTTTGAATTATGGCTCCAATACCGCAATTCTCAATCACACGCGCACAAACCTACGTCTGCTGATTCTGATTGCCAAGGATTCTTTACCCATGCACACGCAGGTTCACATTTTTGATGTTGCAGTTGAATGTATATCATTTCACAGAAGGATTTTTTTCTTATTCTTAAGTGTCTGCCTGCATGATCACTGTAAATACTGGGTTTCAGATCGTTTACTGCATATCTCTTTGAGGGACGTACCATATACTTGTTTTCATTTAGCCAAACACTTATTTCCCCAAACCGACTTACAAATGAGAAGTATTCAGATACAAGACAAAGATGAAAATAATGTATATCCTGTAAAAGATCCCTAGAGGAAAACAAAAAACTTACAGGGGAATAATAATACTATTCAATGCAATACTACTGAAAAGTCTGGTTTCATAAATATAAATGCTTATATACCTATTATACAGCAGGATGTCCGGTGTCCAGACTTGGTCTGTGGTAAAGCGAAGGTTTTTGACACCTGGGTATTCAGATTGGTTCCACTGAAGGTAATGATCATACCAGTGCTAAAAGATATATAGAGAAAGAACCGTTTCAACACACGTACATGTTCTAAATTAGTATGCTTTAGAAGGCCAGATTTCATAGTGGCGTAATGTTGGTTACCACAAAAAAATTTTTTGACTTGTGGGCTTTAAAAAAAAAATCAAGCTTACAGTGACTCACTTACAATGGAATTGAATGCAGAAGTGTAAAATGTTTAGTACTTTCATAAAACCTGTTAAAATGTGTGTTATTTGAGATTTAAAGCTGTTGAAATCATTTCTGTCAGGACCACTATCGTCAAATACGGTTGACAATTAGCATACAGTTAGGATTGGCGGTTTTGTTCTGTTCTGGGCAAGAACTCCCTGCACTTCCATACAGCCTAGCATTGATAAGAGCACGGAGAGCAGCAATAACCCCTCTTAGGGTAAACAGAACAGAACCTAGATGAATGTATTGCATAAATCATTAATTAATTTTAATGTACAACAGAATTGGAGAATTTTAGTCTGATTCAGGGGTAATCAGAATGCCAAATCATGACTGATGAGAGGAGCTGGGGATGGAGGAGGGTAATTACCGCCTGAGAAAAACTATAGCTGTTGATAATACTGAAGGAGCTTGTATGTATACAGTGATAGGCATCGTATTCCTATAGGTAGACGTGGATCAGCTGAGAGTCAGCTGATGCGAGCTTGACTAACGTGACCTGCCAGAACTGACACTGCGCTTGATTTTTACAGATTTTTTCACATTAATATTGTCATGTCAACAAAGTTGTAATAGAAAAGAATAGTAAGTGATTCGTTTTGTGACGTGATTATTGGTCTCATTCACTTTCCTTTGTAAGTGCCTTACCCAGATTATCTGTTACCCAGATTTTGCTTATTTAAAGAAAAGGGAGGACTAATTGAATTTTGTCCAAATTTTGAACACATTTTTTGGGGGTTTATAATAACATCATGCCACAAATGCAATCAACTGATCATAACTTGTACTGACCCTAGATCAACTGATGTCATTGATAGATATATTGATAATACACCAGGTCTTTTATCTATGTAAATACAAAAGTATACTAAGACGTGGCTTACCATGTTAAGCCAGATATTGGAGGTCAGTACTTGATTTTTCTCATCCTGTATGAGCAAAAATATTTAGAGTGAGTTTAAAATCCATTGTGGGCTTAATGATGAATGTCACAAAATGACAACTATAAACACCACTTAGGGAGTAAAATCAAACTAGTGGCAAAGTCACTTCTGGGTTTTCAGCTCTAGCCACATTCAAAACATATTTTAGACAAATAACATCAATATGTTGGTGATGACAAGAAAAGGGTAAACAAGGTGAAACAAACGGATAAAGACTTTCATGAAACATCTAGAACCAGATAAAAATGTAATTTCAGACAGATTCAGAAAGCAGCATGCATAGCATTTGAGAAGTATATTGCATATGAATTTCTACAAGACCAGAGGAACTAGATAAAATACACCTTGCCTTTCATACCAGATAGCCATACTCCATAACCCAGGAAGACAATTAGAAAAAATGAGAGAAAAAAGTGACTTACCACATCCATGATCTGTATCAAGCTCATAGACAGAAAGACAGTGAGAGGTTGAGAGTCGTTGGCAATAGGCCTCTCCATGGGGTTATAATCCTTCAGGAGGTTTTTCAACAGGGTCCGCTGGTATGGACCTTGCACTGACACTGACAGAAAGACATGAATGTACTGTACCACCCAGAACAGACACTTCAAATCAAGACATCAGTTTACTGAGCCAAGACACACGCAGAGAGACACTTAGTATGATGACAGATGTATCTATCTATATATCCATCAATCTTTCAATATATATACACACATCTATCTATCTATCTATCTTTCTATCTATCTATCTATCTATCTATCTATCTATCTATCTATATATATATATATATATATATATACAGTATATAAAACCATCCATCTATATATCAATCTGACAGACAGATTTTAAAAATTAAATTATTTCTGCCTAATATATCCCAAGAAAAGAGGTTAAAAAGCAGTGTGAAGAGTCTGTATGAGCATGGCATGTGTGGATAAGGATAAGGTATGACTGAATGGAAGAGAATACATTTATCTTAAGGTTAAAAGCAAGAATGGACCCGCTCTTGAATTTATTACTCTCATTCACACTTGAAAAGCAGTACCAGCCCCCAGCAATAACAACAGATTTAATATTAATAGATTCCCACAGGCATTCTCAACTGACTATGACCACTAGCAGCAATGAACGCATAATATAGTGCTTGTAGCATTACTGACATGAATAATCCTTCAGGGCGATTCTGTGTTGTTAACCAAACGTATCAAGCAGCATATGACAGGTTTTCCCTACAGCATCTACAGGGCATGAGACTCGACACAATCCAAAAAAAACCTTGGCTGCATAATTACTAGGGTTTAGAAATAAATAGAAATAAAGGTGGAGGGATGCCATAAGCATTGTTTACAGGAGTGAGATAAGCAGCTGTATACCCTTACAGTGATTGACAGAATTAAACAAAAACAAAATGCCTCCCTACCTACACATTTGAACCTCTTACTCTTTAATCAAAACATCAAATGTGTAATTTCAGTAAGGGCCACGTGTTCACCAATAACTTGACACTCAATCAAGAAGGGTAATTAGACCCAATAAATTATTTATATTCAAGGATAATTCAATTTAATAGTTAAAATGTTCCTTCACCATGTCAATGACTCTATATCTATAACCTTTTCTCTGGGAATTATATTACATGGTTTTCTTAATCAAAAACCAGAAAGATCCACACTGAAACATTTAAGGGGAGGTATTTATTGCTTTCGAATATCTTTCAAATTGTATATTTTGAACTATATATAATATAATATAATATAATATAAACTATAGATAATCACTCACTCACAGGCACAAACTGATCATATGAGTTGCATTGATATGTTGTTTGTAGGAAGCAGAACGAATAAAAGAAATATCTGTTAAAAAAATTAAGTTTTTAAAACACAGCAAATGCATATATATGAAGCAAATGTTCTGTTTGGGATCTGACAGACTTTATTATACTGATTATTTTTTTAAATAACATTTAAATGAATATTATTTAATAATATAGCATTAAAATGTCAGGTTGATACTGCATAACTTTGAGAAACAATTATAAAACTTACAAGTATCCTTCTTGAAAAACGTTTTTATAGTAGTCAAAAATAAGAAAAAATGCATTTCATTTTCAAATGCAAAGACTGTCTCTTGCATGCAATTTAGTTTATATTGATTTATTTTACTTGCCTACAGTGCGTTTAAATAGAAGCAACATTACTAAAATGAATACCAGACATCTTTCTGTTAAGTGAAGGTTTAAAGCTAAAGTAAATTTAGAATTTTTTTTTAAAGTCAGCTCAGAATCCTATACCCAGAAACGTAATTTCTATCAAAACACTTCATCTTCAGCAACTATGAAAACATGAAGATCCATTATTATTATTTCTATCAAAACACTTCATCTTCAGCAACTGTGAAAACATGCAGATCCATTATTATTATTTCTATCAAAACACTTCATCTTCAGCAACTGTGAAAACATGAAGATCCATAATTATTCTGTGATGTGACATTTAAAAAAATTATGAAGAGAATTACATATTACAGTAAGAGAATGTACGTGAAATTAATCCAAATGACCTGGTGTGAGATTGACAACCCAAATAAAAGTTCTGCTTTATGACCGACATGTGAATAGAGAGGGAAAGAATGAAAAAATAGAGAGAGGCTTTCCATGGCAACACACACACACACACACACACACACTCCCTCTTTAGTCTTTCTACTCCACTGCAGCAACATGTCCATAAAAACAGCCGGAGAACTGAATCTACAAATGCATTCTGTGCCTCCGTCACCTCCATGCAGTCTCATGTACTCATGAATTTAGAGGAATGAAAGAGAGAGAGAGAGAGAGAGAGAGAGAGGGGGGGAGAAGGTGCAATTTATGATTGCAGCTTCTAATTCTTCATGGCAAAGCAATTTTGTCTCATTCTCCTTCTTGTTCTCTCTGGTAGAATCTGATTCCCCCTCAATCTCTCTCTCTTGACCGCAACAGTGGTTAAAAAAAAAACCTTGAAACATCTGGGGGCACGAGGCAGCCAAAAGGTAAACCGGTTTACAGAGCACACATAAGCTAGAACCAAAAACAAAACAAGATTATAAGCTGCTTTCTCTTAAATGTGCACCTGCGTTCAAGTCTACATCTTTTTCCTGAATAATTGTTTCATACACACACAGATTTATGTACATGTGAACATAGTGAGGAACCTACCCTGAATCAAAGCGGAGATCCCACAGAGAGTGAAAGCCAAAGAGTGCCACATTCCAGGAGATATGAAGGAAAAGCAGGGCAGAAAAACAGGAATGTGTTCGGATATGGAGAGAGGAGGAGGAAATATCCTGGTGGAGTGAAGGAGAGGAGAGGAAAGCAAGAGCTGACTTGATGCAAGCAGTGGACAGAATAAATGTGGAAGAGAGAGAGAGAGAGAGAGAGAGAGAGAGAGAGAGAGAGAGAGAGAGAGAGAGAGAGAGAGAGAGAGAGAGAGAGAGAGAGAGAGAGAGAGCTTACCCAATGATGTCGGCAAAAATTGCAGCGAGTGAGAGAAGAGGAAAAAAAAGACCTGATTGATTTGAGACTCACAAGTCAGCTCTCTCTCTCTCCTCTGAGATCTCTGAGATTCCCTATAAAGGACAGATGAATGGGAAGAAGGATTGCGAATACAAAGGGAGAACGATCAAAGACTAAAAAAGGGGGGAAAGGGGAAACTGATCTTGAACTGAAACTTAAAATCACATTCAGTTTAATCTTCCACTGTTTCATCTCTCTTTGTCCTACTTTCCTTCTCCATCATTCCTGGTCTTATAGAATCATAAATATTGTCAAAGTGAGACCTTGAGAGGAATTGAAAAGCGTGGTCACTAGAAAAACTTTTGTTGTACGGAGGAGACTGTTTTTCTTTCCAAAGGTTTTTTTTCTTTCTTTTTTTTTGTGTGATTATTTTCATTTTACTACAGCCCTTCCATGAAATAGACTGATATGTTATGTAAACAGTGCCTTTAAATATTACTATATTACAAAATTTTGGGTTAAACATTTTTTTAAAGAAATTAATACTTTGATTCAGCTTATTACAAAAACATATATTTATCAAAGAATACTGGAAAAAAAATTGTATTGCGGTTCAAACTAAAACATTAAGCATCACAGAAGAAATGTTTCTTGAGCAAATCAGCATATTAGAATGATTTCTGAAGGACGTGACACTACTATAGTAATGATGCTGAAAATGCAGCTTTATCATCACAGAAATAGATTACTTTATAAAGTATATTAAAGTATAGAACCGTTTAAACAGAAAAAAAATTGCGAGCGGTGTGGCATGAGCGATCGGTCATCGGGCAATGTCCACTTTAGTGGTCCATGAGCGCCATCGTTGGCTCAGCCTGGTTGATATGGCGGATGCGGACAAGGTTCGGTCCTGGACTCCCCAATTTCACAGGGAGTATTTGGGCTGTTCGGTGACGCGGTGGAAAACTGCGCCAACAGTTCTCTGCCGCCCAAGCGCAGACGGAGGCCATCCGGAACATCCTACCCCGGCGGCCTGGTGCTGCCTCCACCCCACCGCCGGTGGCATTTCCTCCGCCTGCTCGCAGCAGCCTCCACCCAAGCCTCAGCATGGAGCCAGCCGCAGGCAGGACGCCCAGCCTGTGTCAGACACTGCCAATCCAGGTGGCAAGCGTAAGGCCAAACAGTATTGGTTACTGTTCCGCCGCTGGCTCCCCTGAGTCCAGCGGTACTCGACTCAAAAGAAAGAGCAAATTCCTCTTTTCCTGGGTCCCATGAGTGCTAGACTGGTGGTGTGCGACCCTGTAAAGCCTTGCACCCCTCAACCCCCTCTTGTATTGCCAGCCGGCTGCTGGGTGTGGTTCGAGGACTCGATCACGCCTTTTCACGCACCCCCTGCCGTCACGTGGAGACATGTAAGTGTTGTGCATCACACTCAGACCCAGCTTCGGGCTGCCTTCGGGCCTCCCGCGCCGGGTCCCTGTCCTCCACCTCGCTGCCCCACCCCGGGTACGTCTGTGGTACCTCTGGTTCCCTGGCCCGGTTCGTAGAAGCCTGGAAAGTGCTTCCGAACTGGTCCAGTCAGCTCCTCTTACCATAAGACTCAGCTGTACGATTCAGTTCGCCCGGCATCCGCCCAAGTTCAGCGCTGTTCGGTACACTTTTGGTTTTGAGCTAATGTAATGTGCGCGGACATCGCACTCCTACTGGCGAAGGATGCGATTGAACCAGTTCCTCCAGCTGATATGAAGACCAGCTTCTATAGCTCGTACTTCGTTGTACCCAAGGAAGGTGGTGGGTTATGGCCAATCTCGTACCTGCGACTCTTGATTTGGGCCATGTACAAGCCTCAAATCAAGTTGCTAACACAGAGATGCATTTTCGAATGCTCCGTCCCCGAGATTGGTCTGCAGCGTTCGACCTGAAGGACGCGAACATCAGATCTCTATCCTCCGCAATACAGGCCATCCTGTGTTTTTGCATTTGAGGGTTTGAAGTCTCAGTACAAATTCAATACTTCGAGTGCTACATAGCCAGTTGTGTCTTCAGGTCAACTGGGAAAAGAGTAAACTCGCCCACGGGCTGAGGATCTCTTTTTCCGTTAAGGAGCTGGACTCGGTCTAACACACCCCACAGCAGGAATGTGTCTTGTCGGTGCTTTCAGAAGTGAGAAAGGGTCCCACTGAAATCAGGCTCCTGGGGCATATGGCAGATGCAGCACTTCAGCACTGCCTTCATGGCCGAGTCCCGAGGTGGCCGTGGCAGAGCGACACGCTCCGTGTGACAATACATCTGGCCTGCCGCCAAACCCTCAGCCCGTGATCAGACCTTCGTTACTCCGGGCCAGCCGCCCCTAGAATAAGTGTCAATCAAACACCGGCTGAGGGGCCACGTACAACGGGCATGCAGTAACGGGGGTCTGGCCGGGCCTCCGACTGCATTGGAATCGACTGCCTCGAATTGCTGACAGTACACCTTGCTTTGAGACACCGCTGCTCAGCAAGCTTGTACTGGTCTGTACAAACACTGTGACCGGTGCGCTACGCTACCCTCGCATGTTGCAACTCACCCGCCACCTCCTCCTATGGGGTCAGAAGCTTCTGAGGTCACTTCATTCCACTCACGTTTCCGGCCTGCTCAATCTTGACCCCACCAAGGCCTCATGACAGCTTATGGCCCAGGGACAGTGGAGACTCCATCCCCAGGGGTCCACTTTGGGGCCGCACAGTTACATCTGGTTGCCTCTCCGGACTCGTCCCATTGCCAGTTGTTTTACTCCATGTCCGGGCGGACAACCCTCTGCACGGAGACACTGGCTCACATCTGGCTCCGGGGCCTCCGCAGAAGTGCGTTTCCCCAGTGAGCCTTCTTGCACAGCAAAGCAGCAGGTCTTGCTAGTTGCCCCTAATTGGCCCAACCGGACCTAGTTCCCCCGAACTTTTGCTCCTCTCGACAGCCCCTTCCTGACTCATTCCTCTGAGTACATTCTTAGGGACGGGGCATGATAGCACCCGCGTCCAGACCTCTGGAAACTCCATGTCTGGTCCCGAAAGGAAGGGATGCGGTGGCTCTGCGTTATCTGTTGTAGACACCATCACTTCTGCGGGAGCACCCTCTAATGAGGCATGCTTATGCCCTGGAGTGGAACCTGTTCATTGACTTGAGTCTTCTCTCCGAGAGGAGACCCCAAAGGTGTTCAGTCACTTCTGTGCTTTCTTTCCTGCAAGATGGGATGAGTAGGGCTGTCTCCTTCCACCCTCAAAATGTTTGTTGCCTCTATATTTGTCGTACATCATGATCCAGTGGAGACAAATCCATGTGGAAGCATGACTTGATCGTCAGGTTCCTGAGGGGAGCAAGGAAACTAAATCACCTTGCGGCCCCTTTATACCCTCTTGGAACTTATCTCTGGTGCTACTGCACTGCAGAGACCTCCCCTTGAGCCACTATAGGCAGCTGAGTTAAAAACCTGTTTTTAAAAGAAAAGTTCTCCTGCTTGTTTGGCCTCTAAGAAGAGGGTAGGGGACCTGCACGCATTATCGGTCGACGAATCGTGCCTGAAATTCGGGCCAGACAACTCTCACGATATCCTTAGACCCCGGCCTGCATGTGTGCCCAAGGTTCCTACCTCTCCCTTGAAAAGGGGACCAGGTGGTGAGCCTGCAAGCGCTGCCCGGAGGAGGTAGACCCAGCCCAGGCTTTTCTCTGCCCTTTACGCTCCTTGTGGTTATAATTGGACAGAATGCAAAGCCTCAGGACCTCAGACCAGCTCTTGTCTGTTATGGAAACCAGCAGAAAGGGAAGGCTGTTTCCAAGCAGATATATACCTTGCATGTTTTTATTTTATTTTTCAATTGTCTAGATTTAGTTCAGGTTTTTTTAAATAATATTTTGCAGCATGCTTTGTTCAAATTTATATTGTATCTTGAAGTGAAACAGATGTTTATTATATTATGCCTGTAACAGTTGGGTTCACTAGTTCTAATGTTTAATGTTGAATACTTGCAGCAGGTTATCTATAAAATTTGGGTTCACAAGTTATAATTTATCATTTATATAGTACATTGCAAAAAGTGGTAACCTGACTTTGTAAGATTTTTTTCTACTTATGCTAACATTGATGTAACCCTTTGTTGTCAGATAAGTTTATTAATGTGAATTACTTTTGAGTATGGTAAAATAATAATAATAATAACTGAATGTAAATTTTCACATGAAACACATTTTATTTATTTATTCTCAGCGGTGATGGGGGGGCCTCTAGGTGTCAGTCAGTGCCGAAAGTTGGGTTGACTTCAGAAAAGCAAGGCTGTGAGGGATAGACATACATCTCTGAAGTGTACTGTTATTTAATGTGTTTTTGGATTATTCTACTGACGAAACACTGCGAAATATCTTTCCAAGAAGTTTCAGTAGACAAAAAAAAAACTATAAGTAGGCCTAATAATCAGGGAGTTTTTTTACAAATTGTTACAGCGGATGCCATTGAAAACACGGTAAGTCTATCCCTCAGTCTTGCTTTCATACCATGGCGCTGCTCTGAATATAGGGAAGAAAAGGGATACAAGGGACTTCCATTTCATTGCTTACTTAAATAATTGATCCATCTGCGATGCGTGCTGTGAAATCGAAACAATGTTTTATGAAATCGTTTGTTCAGATGGTTCTTTAAAATTATGTGCTGCAAAATTTTGAGTTCTATAACATGTATGTAGGCTACATTCAAAATAATTCACAATTCTTAGTATCTAAGAAAAAAAACTATACGATGTAGGCTAATTGCTTTTTAACAGTCTGAAATTGCCAAATTTTCCAAGTAGGCTTATACAAAAAAATTATGAGGCATAACAGCAAGTCAAGCATTTTCAGGCATGTGTGTGTGTGTGTGTGTGTGTGTGTGTGTGTGTGTGTGTGTGTGTGTGTGTGTGTGTGTGCGTCTTAATGGGATAACGGAGATTTTGTTGGAGGGGGTTTAATTGAGGAAGTGCTGGGATATGCAAGTGGCACACCGTAATGTGCTTAGTTAAACTCCTCCTCTCATTCGTCCTGACGAAGTGCTGAGACAGGGACCTGGGAATGGGAAACCAGAGAGCGAGTGAGAGCCCTATAATAGATTACCCTATTACAACAGATGCCCTTCGGTAGCCTCTTCACGCGGGGAGGGAGCCTAGGTGAGCGGAGCTTACATTCAGTCAGGCATCTGGAGAGGCTTTCACACCCCACTGCTCTCTGAGAGAAAGCCTAACAGCGGTATAACATATAGATATGTCATGGAAAACAAGCGTTTAATATATCACCTAAAGACAGCGCTATCAAAAAGGATGATGCCAAGATGTTTGATTGCATTTAGTAGACCTGCACAAAACTGTTGTCCTTAAAAATAAGGAATGCTTAAAAGCTGTTTGAGAGTTCCCAAATAAAGAGTGGAAACTTAAAGTCCAGCAGGAATTGATCGGTTCATTCAGTGGTGATTGCACCTGAATGGACCCAGACCTGAATGAGTTTCGGGACTGTGGTGGTGGCTGAAGGTCAAGTTCACCCTTGAGAGCATCTTTTTGTATCACAATAAATAAATGTGAGGCTATTGTTTAACATGAACCAATAGCCCACACAGCCTAGGGGTTTTCAATCTTTTAAATCTCCTCGTATGAGGCACCCCAATCCAAAACGTTAAAAGGCATAATAGTTTCTTATATAAAAAGATCCAATTTATTCTGTAAGAAGAATCATAAATTAAAATATTAATTTGGAAAATATTTGTTTTCTATGAAGCTACGTAATTATGTTCTTTAATGTGTTTATTTATTTATTTTTAATCTTATTTTTTAAGTATTGTTAAACTCTGGGGGCCCCAGACCCCCTTTGCTCATCCTGTTTAACAACTTTTTCCCAACAAAGCATGATTAGGTGACCAGTAATGCTATTCAAAATGCTTATGATGTTATCAAAACAGAAAACCACATGTGCTAAAGATGTGCAAAAGCCATGGCAAAAGCAGACTTCTGGGTTTTCTGACACTATGTGGTCAATTCGGGAACTGCATTTGTGTAAGGCGGTATAATCTGGGCTCTTGCTCGATTATATGAAATGAAGAGAGAAAGTGTGTGGTACTTAGACTAATGTTCTTCATAATGGGAAAATTATTATCCATAGCGTGACTGCGTTGTTCCATAACATGGTTCATAGGAAAACATGTGGTAAAGATGCATCCTGATGATTTCATGAAGAAAAACAAATAAGAGAAAGTACTGTGATGTTCAAAAGTTTTGACTCTTGAAAGTAATCATGAGATCCTCCCATGAGGCTGCAGTTTCATTCCCACAAGGCATCATTAGGCAGCCACAATTTGCAGTTGATTTGGTTAAGCAGGGACACAGACATTTTTGCACACCGGTCTCGTTCCTGGAGGGTAGAGAATACAATTGAATTGATTTCATCATATTATTATTCAGGAATCACTGAAGATAGCAGTTCGGCAGAGAGAAGCAATCAACTAATGATGTGGGAAACGAAATGACATGACAACTGTTTCCTGACAAAGGCTGCTCTCCGTCAATGTGCTGCACTGTGGGATTTTAAACGCTGCGTAGAAGAGTTTGAGTATTTTAGCACACTGACACATTTCTGTACTTAATAGGGAAATATTGACAGCTCATCTCATACAGTATCGTAAGCAAACAACTTAAAAGATACTGAACCTCTTTTGGTGTACCACTTTATCTTGCAGGTTAGTCCTGTTTCCCATGTACACTATGTACTTCTTATAGTAATTACAATAACTGGTTAATAACCCTGAACGTAACCTTAACTCACGCAATTATCTTATATTACCCAGTTCTTTCTTAGGTAAATAGTAGTACACCAAGTACAAGTGAGTGCACATATACTGTAAAATAAAGTGCCACCTCTTCCAGTACTTCTCTCAGGTATTGATTAATAAAAATGTTATCCGCTGATACCGTTTGAATATTTCTATTCAACACGCAGTGGGTCACTAGCTTCAATAATATCCCATTCATCTGTCTCCTTCGGTCCCATGGTCTTGATAATGTCATCTCTATGAACCTTTTATGAATACTAGGATGACGTTTTCTGCATCTTTACTGTTTGCGTTCTAATAAACTCCTCTCCACAACCTCAGCATTATGACTTGAGTGATATAACATTGCATTTTTCCTCTTCAGATGGGTATTCTCATGGAAAACATGTACGCTGGCTGGTATCTAGTATATACTAGATCTTGTTCTAGGATTATTCAAATTTAAATACTTGCTTCCATTAAATGTTGGTCAAATTAAATATGTGCTGTTTTGTTTTCAATTTATTTCAATAAGTTTGTTGCCAGAAATCTGGACTATTACATTGTTTAAAACCTTTTTAATGGTTTACATTTATTTGTTTTTATATACTAGCAATAAATATTTCTTTTTATTTATCCTTTATTTTAACAGGATAGTCCCAATGAGAAATGAAATCTCTTCTTCCAGGGATCTTGAACTATGTTGAAAATTTGGATTTGCATCACAGGAAAAAAAAATGTATATACATATATATTGAAATACGAAAGTAATCTTACATTTTTATTGTATATCTTTTTGTTTGATCCTTACCTTCCAAATAACTTGGGTAAAAGGGTTTAGTGGTTGACAGTTTCAACAAAAAACTCATTACAACATCATTGTAGCCCAAACATTTTATTGAGACCGAGACAGAGAGAGAAAAAGAGACATTAGGTTGGAGGGTGTTCCCATCTGTTCTTCAGACCATTAAGGGTGTTTGGTTTTATCTCCTCATCTCTTGCCTGAAATAATCAGGCTGCTGTCACGGAGGCCGGTTCGTCTCTCTCTCTTTCTCTTTCCGTCTCACTCTCTGAGGAAGCATCCAGAAAAGATCTTAATGCTGCTTCCTTCGAAAGGAACACCCTGGAGGAATGAGAATAAAAGAGAGGTCATTATCAAAAACAACCGCTAAGCTCATTAGCAACAAAAGCATGAAGAACACCACACAATGCCCTCGAACGTTTTTCTTTATCCTGTAATATTTTGTGAAATGTAATTTCTGTGCCTTTTGCAGCACCAAAAGAAAAAGGAAACAAAAAATTGTTTTTCTGGGCACAACCATTTCTTCTATTAGATGGACAGATAATCCCACCACAGAGCAACAGAATTTATACTTTTCAATCAATGCATATTAAGCTGGTATGGAAGACATTTTAATACAAAAAAAAACCTACATGCTTCACCTTTCAATAGACCAATGCAATTCTTTGCTTTTTGCATTTCTATGCTCCCTTTGCTTCTGCCAGCACAAAACCACACAAAGATCATCAGGATTCAACCAAATAAATCTGTTCCAAAGCAGAACCACAAACATCCATCCAAAACATAGCTTAGTATCTATTTCAATCAGATCAACATTTGCAAGTTTTAAGGTTTGAACGATGTCAGAGAATATAATGAACTGCAGGCCTATAACAATAATGAATATTCAGGAACAATATCATGCACATCAAAATCCCTATATTACCGCAATAACCACAAATCATATACAAAAGCAGCTTATGCGAACAATGACTTTGAGTTTAGAACTTCAGTATCTAAACTCACAATAAAGACTGCAAATGGTGTCATACTCAATATAATAATAATAATAAACATTTATTTGTATAGCACTTTTCATACATAGAATGCAACACAAAGTGCTTTACAGGCATAAAAACAAATTCACACAATGTCAATATGAAATAAAAAAAATGAATAACAGATAAAATAGGAGACATACACAACATTCACATAATATTATTATGCTGATAAGCAGCTTTAAAAAGATATGTCTTAAGCAGCCTTTTAAAATTTTGAAAACTAGTAGCCTCTTTCACTTCATTGGGTAGAATATTCCAAATTTTTGGAGCATAATGACTAAAAGAAGCACCTTGCATTAGAAGATCTTAATCTAGGATTTGCAATTTAATTGCAATTTAAAAGTTCAGATTGCAATCCAAAGTGACACCTAAGCTCTTTACTTCCTTCTTAGATTGTGAGGCTAAGGGACCCAATCCAGCCTCTATCTTCTCCCGCTCTTGAAAAATGAAAAACGATTTGAATCTGTGATTATTTGAAGTCAGATCCAAAATAATGTTTGCACTAGATGGCGGTTGCTAACTTAAAGTATTGTCTGCAGTTCATTTACTTCAAAGCCATTTACAATATAGTGACAGTTTTAACCAATGACATCGCAGCTCTTCCAGCATCAAAAGTAAAACTCGCTGTAAGCAAAATCACTCATTTCCAGTTCAACCCTAAAAGTCTGCTTTCCAAATGGACAACTTAGCTTATGCATCATTCCTTACATCCAAAGAAAATCACATTCCTGATTCTTAAGTAATGCTTTATTTTTTCCTTTAAAAACACAGATCTACTACAGTTAATGTCAAACCTCAGTTCTTAAGGGAATAACATTATCGCAACATGTTATTGATGATATGAGGGTTTATTTGACAGCTTATTTGATTTTTTCCACTCCACTTTTGCTCCTAAACATGTCTAATGCCTGGTACACATTGTACAATTTTGGGCATTCCAATATGAAAGATGACTAATAGTGGCTCAAAGGTTCAGGTTCAAAGACGGCTGTTGTCACGGTCTTGCGACCAAAGATACTCTGCGATAATTTTCTGAAAGTGTCTGAAATTTAGCATGATCATCTGACAGTGCTGCTGTCGCAGCTACGACCTACGTCTACTGACTAGCCAATAAAAATAGAACATAAAAAGGCGTATAGGTCAACACGACATGGCACTAAAACTTAAGACTACTTTAAGCTCCATTTGCAAAATTGGCATGCCAAGTTGGCCTCTTTTCCTTAGCCATGACCACATCCATATTCTCCACTTTCGCTTATTCCACTTTTTTTTTTCAGCGCACATAAAAACCACAACCGCCAAAGTGCGCTTCATCTTGCTCGGTTTACCAGTAGCGCATGTTGTTGATGTTTTATTCTTCTATACAAACTTGCGTCATGGCTTATGATTCAATAAGTGTCATCATCGTACAGTCTACGTACATGTCATACCCAAGTTTATTAGATCCATGTCGCACAGTGTGATTTGTAATGATCTTATAGGATTGCCAAAATCGCAGTCTGTAGTAGGCATAAGTCTTAGTAAAAACAAGACCAAACCTTCTGTGAGACGAGCTTTGCCTCCGGTGGGCTGACACAGCACAGTTGAGCAACCGACACAAAGCACGACCGTCTGTGCGTGGCTGAACACCGTTGTGATCTTATAACATCCTGAAACACAAGAGAGACATAAAAACATGTTTAAGACCGTCCAGACTCATACAGGTACAATCATCCAGTATATTCATTATGTGAAGGACACTCACCTGGACACTTGACATCCATGAAATAAGAATTGGGACTCTGTACGAGTCGCTTCTTCTTGTGCCTCCTCCTCTCCTCCTCAGGGGTGGGGTGCAGCAAATCTTTTGCGAGCTATTTACATAAATAACATGGCATTACATGAGAAAACTGCTTTTAAACACCAATTTATCAGCAACTTTACATAAACGTGTATTGAAATATGGTGAGCTACAGAGATAGACAGCACTCTTTGGGCATTACATAATTGCGCATATGATGCCCAAAAATAGTGTCCAAGTAAGCATCACATTAGATTTTGAGGCCATTCAAAATCCTTTGAGTCTTGAACATTAGCAGTTAATGTTGGCAACTTCAGAGAGCTGCGTGGAATCGTTTAGTCATTAAGCCATTTGTAACATCTCTGATGTGGGAATTAAACAATCTAGCAGTTTTAAAATCATGAATGAATAATGTCAGACTGCATAAACACCTCTATACTTAAATGTACGAGACGTTACGATTAAACGTCCATGTTTGGTTCTATGTGCGCCGCCATCTTGATGCAGAGCGCGAACGCACGCTTCCGAACCATTTAAGACTTAACACTTATTTGTATGTTCATCTTCTCATTTATGCGACAACGCGCACATGAAGGTCAGTAATGTGTATATGTTCGTGAACGCGCTTCAATATCTAGGTCTTCATGGCTTTTTAGTGGTGTATATTGACATGTTTTTGCTCTCTGGTACTCACTGGCATGTTGGCGAAGATTAAGCCGCTGCCAGAAAGGAAGTTAAAAGCGGAAGCAGACGAATATCATCGGACGAGCGCGGACGTGAACGGAAATGCGTCATCGGACGTAGAGCACGGACATGTTGGTAGAGGCAGATGAGGTCAATAACAGAACGGAACTTTGTCTGTATCATTGTATTGTTTTCTTTTTTTTGTCTTTTATATAGCCATTTTTTGTAAATCTTCTTTTCCCCTGTCTGTTGTTTTTATTTTTATTTCTCCTCCCTATTTTTGAGTGTTAGGTTATATTGTAGTTAGGCTATCTGAATGATTAAAAAAGACGTAGGCTATAATAAGGACACATGTATAAAAGGGTTTAATGTTTCCTACATAAAATATATGCTGGAAATGTATGGTAAAAGATGACTATTTATTTTAATGATCTTTAGCCTATTTTTATTAGGCTAATTCCTACTAAAATTGGGCTATATCTTATAAACAAAAATATATCCTAGCAAATTGTAGCTACCAAAGTATGGTATCTGCATGATTACCTTTGTGTTTTATTTTTGAAGTTCCTTCATGAAGGCTAAATATCCTGGTGCATAATTATGGTAATTATTCTGTACATTATAGGCCTCAAAATACGGTGGCATAGGCTACTATTTCATGCCATGGTGTTTTTGTTAAGAGTTGTTTTCTTGTTGTTTTATACATTTTAGCTTTTCATCAGACCTATAATACAATTACATTGATGTATACGTCTGATATGAGTACTATTCATTTGTTAATCTGTAAATGGGATGGGGGGATGGTTCTGATGTGGAATATGCAGCTGGTATCGGGAAGTGTCTTCCTAAGTGTAATGCCATCTCAAGTGCACTAATAATGTACTTGGCCTGCATGTCCTTTAGTGGGCAGAACTCCTCCACACAACATCACGAGGAATCAAGACTGCTCACTAACAGCTAATGATGAGAGATAAGTGTCTGCAGATGCGGTCACCCCGAGAATTCACACTGGCAGCTGGGAAGCATCATTCATGGGTCACTGCAATTGCTAGCAGCTCCTGATCAGCATTCCAAAACAGACAGTTTATCTATTATGGGATCAAGGGCAGTTTGCCTACAATAGAATAATGAAAGTTTGCCGATAGGATACTGAATGGCTAAATGCCCAGGGTTTACAAAATGTAAAAGAGGATGTTCAGGAGAAAATGTTGGGCAGGTTAAAAATAATTGCCTATTATTTTGGCCTGGTTATCTTTAACACATATCATCAAAACAACCTGAGGTAAAATGGGCCAGGTGTATTTCATCAGATAAGTGAATTGTGGTCAGGTAATTCATGCAGGCTGCCCTGCTTTGGCACTAATCTTTGTAAGATCTCTATGTAGACGATTTGGCTCAAATGGTAGTCCTCTCATGTGAGACAGCTTGATCAATGCCTGCCTCTGAAGAGCTGAAAACCCCATTCAGATAGTGGAAGTTACCAGCAGCATCACTTATGCAGGAAAAGTGGCTTTAGACTAATTCTGTTTATATTTTATATTTTAAATGGGACGTGTTTTCCTTATTTCCTTACAAATATATTGATAAACGCTTTGGTCCATATTGCCAATATAAAAAATGCTAAAATTGATTATAATTTGAAGACAATTGCAAATTTAAGAATACACTAGATTTATTCTAAGAAATTTGATTTGTTAGGCTAATTCACCGTATGAAATAGGCCAACGATTTAAACACATTGGTTAGCCTAGCCTACTTAATTTGGTTTAGAATACAAAACTGGATTAAACTTTAAATTAAATCCCAGTTTTATTAGGTCAGTGAATAAGATCAAATATTTTCTAATGTTTAGAAAGTTCCACTTACAAGCTCATTAAACACAAAAACGCTGTTTCTATCATAAGCTATGACCACGTCACTCGAACACTCTCCTTAAAAGTAGCTATGTGTCAGGTTTAGCGTTATTGTTGCATGATAAAAATATAAAATTTAGCTTATATGCGTCGTTTGCCAATTTTCCCCGAAAATATTCCGTTATTTAAGACGTAATGTAAATTCAGGTAGATATTGCATAGACTTCCTATCGCGTCTGGCTCGTTGGTCTAGGGGTATGATTCTCGCTTAGGGTGCGAGAGGTCCCGGGTTCAAATCCCGGACGAGCCCGGTCTTTTAGCACTAAAGACAATATAACCATAGAACCTGACTGTATCATTACATATGTAGTCACGTACAGCAGCCAAAGTCGCCTGTCAAGACTTGTAGTGGGCTATTGTGCAAAAAAAATCCATTTAACCAAGACTTCTGAAAAACCCCTTTGGCTCCTTGTGCTCAAACAACATTGAGTGTTGTAGCAACGTGATTTGCTCTCTGTATTTTTAGTCCCTTTGGTTGGAAAGTGTCTGATTTGAATCTAAATGCGGTTAAAATATAATGCAAATAGAAGACAGGACACAAAATAATGTTACTTAAAGTTCCTTCTATTTCCAGCTTGTTCAAACATTTGGCCATAACTGGATGACATAATTAGTTTTTATTAATTTCTGGCATAACAGACCTCATTTCATGATTAAAATGACGTAATGATCATGTGACGAATGCATTAAGAGAATGTGACAATTGTTCATCATTGCATAGTCTTCCATTCTGAACACGGATGTAGTTTTCTTAAAATCCCTGTGTTTCATCCAGTGTGTTGGATTGGCGAGATCACAGGATGTTAGTTATTTATCTGCTCCTCCTGATAGGTGGAGGTGGAGATGGCTCCGTATGGATCCACAACTGTTTGAGCGCAACGCACGACAGTAGCAAACAAGAAGAGGCAGAGAAGAAAGACAAAAAAGATGGCAAAACCCAAATCCACATCGATCTCCAGCACTGGCGGCACTGGCTGGTCCATCGGTGATGTGCGTTGTCTCCAGAGAAGCTTGTCAGATAGTGTCACCAATGTTGAACGGATGGTTCACCCACAGGGACACTGAGATGTTATCCACCCTATGTTATTGTGTCCTTGAAATTTAGTCAAATTCCTTTGGTAGAGCTGGGACAGAGTACCGGTACAATGGCAATCCCTGTTTCAGTGTTTGTTTTTTGACAGAAGATCTTCACTGCGCCCTTGCGAATTGGATCCCAGAATACGAGTGCTTGCTTACGGTGTATAAAGCCACATCACCCTGATTAAAAAAAACATCATTATCAAAATGAAGCAGTAACATCATACAGGCAATGTAACTAAATATTTGCAGCCCACATTTGATGTCAAATGAATTAAGGCATTATTGAACCTTATATGAATTATAAATCAACTGAAATCTAAATAAACTTGACAGGCTCTGTTCCCATTACTTCATCAAGAAACAAGACAGGAGGAATATTGATGCTAAATGATGAGATATAACCCTTCATTAGCTCTGTTCTAAAATCTGGAGGTCGTCTACTGTCTAAGTTGCAGTCACATTAGCGAAATATCAGCCAAAAGGGCCCGTTGTCTATTGTCAATAGTGTAGCAATTTATGACGCACAGTTCCCAATGAAGTCAATTTCAAACCTAGCAACTTTCTGTTCATCAGAAAGAACCCATTGCAAAATCTGTGTGATCTCACATGAAATTCCTGATTGCGTGTATTCTAATTGAAATGACTGTACATCGCCCGCAAAGATTTGCCCAAAATTTGCCAATGTGAGCAAAAAAGCAACTAAAAGGTATAGTTACATTTACAGTTGTTCCCAGGTATCAGTAGTATTTTCATCCCAAAGCCGACTCAAAACCCACCCAAAAGGAATTGAAAACTAGCCTAATCCATTCCAACAAACTTCTTGGTTTGAAGATGACATGCCTTCTATCGCTACACTACTGACAACAGAAAATTGAGTTTTTGCCCGCAAATTTTCTCTAACGGCACCTTTAACAAGGTTGCATTACTGAAATAGAACCTCAAAAGTGACAAAATTTGGAAAACTCTTCAACATTTCAAAAATCGCAAACTGTCTTGAGAATATACTACATCTAAATTTGTACTTCCTTCGCAACTGTTAAAAAAGTATGTTCTTTATAGTATGAATGAAGGTAGTACGTACTACATCCGTAATGTTGTCATTATCACATGACCCACCAGCATCAGTTACGTCGCTTATCTGCCATTCGTAAATCCTCTCCCGTGGCCTCATGGGATAGTAAAGTCCATCGAATACACACTTTATAATCTCACCGGAAGTAATTGGTCATCCGGTGACTTTTTCCCTACTCTTTTTCAAATACTATGCATTTGGACACACTACTCTCTTGGCGTATTGTTTTTTGCATACTATATAGTAGGGAAGTATTCAATTCCGGACACAGTGTACATGTGTAGCAATTTAGCATGTTGCTAAGCTAGCAATATGAGAGCATGAAGTGGCTAAAACAGTCACTTTTTTATTAGATTGTCAATTGTTTTTATTTATTTTGGTTATATGTATAATGGACACTTATTGGATGGAATTATCTTATCACTGTGACCATCACAATGCAATATGGGACTGGCTTTTCTGCAAAAAGATACATGTGAGCTCAGACCTCTGGCTGTGTTCAGTTCAGTTCTCCATGCTAACCTCTACATGACACACTTCTACATTACCTTCTCAGCTCTAAGTGACAATCTTTCAGTCAAACATCTCTGTTCTTCAAGTACACTTGGTGGACCTTCATCAAACAGAGCATTTGCATATTTGCACCCTCCTCCTGGCACCCAAGCCATTATGAATAGTTTAACAGGAGTTGAATGACAGGAGTTGAATTGGGTTTAGCCTGGCTGTGGATCAAGCTCTGGCCTTTTCTGAAGGCCGTGGTCCAGTCACACACCTGGTTCAAATGCGTCCGTAACTCAAGTAGGACTCAGACCAAATAGGTAAGGACACGTCACGCCAAGGGAAAAAAGGAAGGACAAAGAAGAACGTGACAGAAGGGAGAGGCCTATAACAGAAAGACAATACTCAACAGCAATTAAGTTCACCACCAGGGGCACCGTGAAGAGAAATTGAGTCAATGCAGGGAGGCGATATCTTTCATTTGATTGGCCGCCAAGCCAGAAAACGGATAGAACAAGAAAGAGTAAGGTGATGTAGTAGAGATATCCTTTCCAGTTAGCTATGGTTTCTACACTCACGTTCAGGAGAAGGAGGGGTAAAGAAGGAAAGATGAAGAAATTGTTGAGTAAACTGGAGAGATAGGGCCATTTCCAAAACCTCTTATAAATAATGAACAATCCCAAAGAGATTTCATTAGGGTAACCGAATAAAGCTTAGCCAATGCACAACTAATCTGGTGCCCTATGGAGGTAGATCTCATTTCAGGTACTACACCGCTGCTGTTTAGGAATAAAATATTACAATTAAGTGGTCAACAGTAGTCAACATTTGAAGTGGATCAAAAAAGTTAATCAAAGTTGTCCTAAGACAAGAACTGGTATTGTTCAAGATTCATGTAACTTTGATGAAAGTTTTTGTCCATTTCAAATGTTGACTATAGTGTATCATTTAATTATTTAACATTAATTGCTAATAATATTGATATGATTTGAACTTTTGGTAGTGTAGCGTATATGCATGCCTTATTTTTGCAGTAAAGTGACAAAAATAAAATAATATTAAGTATGTTTTAGAACTTCCATGGAGACTTTAGTGCAAAATATTAGACATAGATAACATTATATCTGTTATAAATTAATTTGGCATCATGCACTCACCTGTTTTACATGTCCCATCCCATTCTCCTCAGAGCGCTCCTTATTTAGATAGATTACACCGAGCACATGATTAAAATGACCCGTAGGCCAGAGTACCATAGAGATTGGAGGGGCAGAGCTGGATCACCGCTGAAAGACATGGAGAACTGAACTGTGCAGTCGCTGCTGTGACCCTTATGTGAGGAGGTAGAAAAGCGACACGACCACATTACCATAGAGGACCAATTACAGTCAGTGTGTGATCACGCTAATTGCTGATCTGAGATCAGATTTCAGCCCATAACCCTGCATTAAGGCTAAGAGTCATAGTGTGGTCGGTAACTGATCTAAGATATTAAAGTGGCAGTTAACTGTAATGTTGTCCAAGGTTCATTACACAGGGGGGAGTCAGGTAGCCACACCAGTGGAGAGTTACAGCGGATGGTATTAGAGATGTGAATATTTAGTATGGAGCCCCGAACATGACATGCGGGGGGACAGGAGGGGATGGGTATGTATAATGTGGCCACAAATGAACAATTCATTCCCACGACTTACTAGTACGTCAGCATGTTTTACTAATTTGTTCCCTCGTGCTGTCTGGACTCGGAAGGGCTACTCTCTGAGAAAACAAAGGATGCTTCTGGAAACTAACATTTGAACTCGCTCTTTTAAAATCAGCATCCCCATCTGACATGCAATCACACCTCTTATAAGCATTTCTTTTCCTTCACCCTCTCTTTCCCCATGAGATCATCCTGAAATTCACCTAAAAATCCATGGTTTAATGTGAACGGCTACCATACTATACAGCACTATTCATGTTTAGCATAATTTGAAATGTCTCAGTGCAACTGGTAGGCTATAATAGTCTCAGAAGTAAACCAAAGGGTAATAAAGGTTTAAAGAGTTTAGAGATACTTTGCTTACTGTGGTGGGTGTCTTTCATGCAAATTCCCCTAGGTCTCCAAAAAGGTGTAAACTAGGTCTTGGGTCTTGGTTAATGCAATTTCACATTGTTAGCTCATGTCTCCATTTGTGGGATGTTTTGTCTTGGTCCGTGTAATAAAAGAAATGTTGCAAAAGGCTCAGGGCAATTATGTATCCAGATCAGCATTATGTGTTTTTTTAGTTAAGAGTATCTTTTACTCTTTATTTCTGAGCTCTTTCTCAGTTCTTTGTTTTGAATTGATCATTTTGAATTGGCTATATAACTGGCATGATACATTTACCTGACTAATAATAAATTGTTGCATTTGAATTTATGAATTACTCTGAAATTATTAACTAGTCGATTACGTTAAGTCCATACCACCAAAAATCTACGGTTAGTAACTGACTCCGCCAAACACATTGGCATTAGTCATGTGTTCTTAGACTGTAGAAGCTAATAATGAAATTTCCGTTAAGAACAACGTGTTGTTAGACCAATCTAAATAGGGTGAGCCTCAACCTCTGATTATCGTAATATTATTTTAACTAAGTGTCCATGGGAAACCATGGAATGATTATGTAAAGTTACCATTAGAGGAAGTTAAATTGGTCAACTTATTTCTATGATAATGGTCACGACCTCTGGTTTGATATAGTCTCAATTAAGTGTGTATAGATCTATGGGGACTAAATATCATACTTAGAAATAAGCAAGCATGGTGCGGCATCTAAAGGTATTAATCAATTGCAAAAACATTTACATTTCAGATATTAGTTAATTGGCATATACTTTCTTTAAAAAACAAATATCGTTAATCATCTGCCAACAAGGCCATAAGGTCTGTGTTTTCGTAATCGGCTTGTTGTATGCAGGAGAAATGGGCAAAGATCTGACGACTTTTACTAGCCACAAATTGTTATGGCAAGGCGTCTGGGTCAGAGTATCTCTGAAACGGCGAGGCTTGTGGGTCGCTTCTGGTCAACAGTGATGTGAATTTACCAACCAGGAGGGACAAACCACAATCTGGTGACAGGGTGTTGAGCGCCCAAGGCTAATCGATGCAAGAGGGCAAAGACGACGATCTGATCCGAGCCAACAGAAGGTATACTGTGGCACAAGTTATCCCTGACCACCATCGAAATCTACAAACGTCAATGCAAGTATCGGAACCGGACCTTGGAGCAGCAGCAGAAGGTTGCCTGGTCCAATGAGTCCTGTTTTCTTTTAAAGTACGTGGACGGCCATGCACGTGTGCGATGTTTACCTGGGGAGGTGATAGCACAAGGATGCACTTTGGGATGACAAGGCGGTGGAGGGTGTGTGATGCTCTGGGCAATGTTCTTCGGCCATACATGTGGAATGTAAATTTGACACGTGCCACATACTTAAACATTGTTATAGACCGGGTACAAGCCTTCTTGACAACTGGAAGTGGCCTTTCAGCAGGATAAAGCACCCTGCACAAACTGGGATGTGCTGGACCAACAAGTTCGATCCACAGCGACTCCGCCTCACAACCTAAAGGACTTGAAGGATCTACTGCTAAAGCCTTGGTGCCAGAAACCACAGGACTCTTTTAGGGCTCGAGAGTCCATGTCCGGCAGGGACCAGTGTAGAATCAACAGCATATTAGGCAGGCAGTCATAATGTTTTGGCTCATCGTTGTAAGTATGTGTATATATATAAAATATATATATTAAAATAAAATAAAAACAAGCAGACAAAAGAAAACTGTCATCCACAAGAATCTTTATCTTTCAATAATGACAATGCAAAATACAACATAAAACACAGGCAGTTTGGACACTGATCAAACAGTTAATGTTTGTGCAGTAGACCCAGACTTGACAGGACATGGTGTGGGGATTGGTCTTGGCACTGGGCCACAAGGAGAGATGAATTTGAATGGATGTAAACAGAGGAGTGAGAGAGAGGAGGATGGTCAAGCTTAAAATCTAAATGTGATGAGGTGAGGAACACAAGGATAACAAGCACAAATGGAAACAACACAAATAAACATTTGCAAATAAGGCACTTGTGAAAACATTTGGAAACTTAAAATAACTTTTTAAAGCCTATCCAGATGTCCCGTTCCACTTGCAAAAGTGCACCTATATTGAAACTGACTTTCATATATATCATTAAAAAAAATTAAATAAAAAATACTGGACCACAATTTGTAAAACTGTTGCTTAATTATTATTATAGTAATAAGAGATAACTGTTAAACCTGACCTTACAGTTGACTGTGAAACTTAAAGGGACAGATCACCAAAACTAATCAATTATTCACCCTCATGTCATTCCAAACATGTATGACTTTCTTCTGTGGAACACAAAAGAAGATTTTGTTTTTGTCCATACAATACAATCAATGATGTCCAAATTTTGTCTGCATCCCAACGTTCTTCAAAATATCTTTTGTGTTACGCAGAAGACAAAGTAATATAGAGTTGGAATGATTACATTTTTGGGTATACTCCCCCTTTAAAGTTTCATATGACCACATGTAAACCAGCAGCCAATGGGCAAACATAACATATTGGAGGACATATTGGGCTAATTCCATATCTGAACTTTTTTTTTTTTTTTTTTTTTAATTATGGAATTTATTTCCAATAAATACCACAAATGCAAACCAGAGGTTCAGTTATGTCAAAATGTTTGCTGAAAACACAATCATTATAATGCATTTTACATAAGACAGAGTTACAAAGTGCATCCAACAGTCAATACTGATTATTGAAATAATTTATCATATTAATGGTAGAGACAAAAACATAAACTACAAGTTTTGCTGCCAAGTACAGTTTTTTGTTGTTGTTTTTCCACCTACTGCATAAATTATCAGCTTATCAGGCTTGCTTAAAAAATCTGGACCTTAAATAAAAATAATCTTAAATGAAAAACCAAAAAAAAAAAATCTTTAAAATAACTTGTATGTGTAACTGATATAACTAAGAATGAGTCTAACAGAAATGTGTTACAGGACACACGCTTAGCAAAACACAAATATTAGATATGAGACACACACACATTTGTTGCTTCATTACAAACACAACAGTTATTAGACAAACGTTAAATGCAAAAAAAAAGCAGCATACTGATTCAGCGACTTTGGGACAGGCTATCATGGCATTGCAAATCATCAAGTCTTTGTATCTCTAAAAGAAGCAAAACTGGGTCAATAATGTTTTAGTGCAACTGCATTGGAGAAAGATCAGTGAGGAAGACCCTTGGTATACACACACCTGCGATGAAGGTCATGTGTTTAATAAGGTAAGCAGGCGCGTGAAGGTCACTTGGTGAGACTGTTATTGTCAAGTGAACAAATGGGACATGAAAAAAGATGAATAATTCCAGTCAGTTTCTGGCAACTTCAGAACACAAATACTGGGAAATCTGACAGTTGACCAGAAAAAAAAAAACTATGCAAAAAACTTACTGACAACTAAAGGGAGGATAACAGTGTGTGATGTCCAAAAAGACAAAAAAGAAATTAAAAGTATGAACAGCAGTACAAGTTTGTACTAATAAGGTACTAAACTGGAGGGAATATTTCCAGTAGAACAAGTGAATGTTGGATTCACTAAAATTAGACAATCTATATCAATCGCATGAAAAAAAATGGTTATTTAATGATATAATGCCTGTTAATAGTGTTTTGAATAGTTTGCAAGGGGTAAGAGGTTATTTTGTTCCTTTTTTCTTTTTTTTTTTTTTTTAAGTACGTCTGTTTCCAAAAATTTGTTTCACATATACTACATGTATATATGTGTGTATTGTGTGTGTATATGTTTGCTCTGGGCCTTTTCAATCTATCAAACACCCCTGACATTAGTTTGTTGGTCTCTCTCGTCCATGTGCACATGAAGAGGAGTGTTGTACCTCCTCTCTCATCTCTGAAAGCATCACTCATTCTTGCGGTGATGGTTGTTGTTTAGGGGAGAGTGGCCGTTCTGCACTGCTCCATTTTTCACTGGTGTCTCGTCGTCCTCGTCCTCCTCAGACTCCGTTTCTTCTCGGTCACTCCTCTCGTCCTCCACAATATCCTGCGGCAGGACAAATTAACTTTGATGAAGCTTTAAAATCCTTGCGATTCATACATCTTACAATTTTATAAAAGAAAAAATCAGCTCAAACCTAAAAATTAAGCTCCTGTTATCGTTTTCTAACTCTCATGTCATTTAAAATGATTTATTTCTCTCATTTGGAAAACAAGGAGATATTTAGCAGACTGTTAAAGCTGCTCTTTTTTTGTAAAAATTAATTGGATGAGAACAAGGAATGGCGATGATCACCATTTATTTTCATTGTACAGAGAAGAGCAGCGTGGACAATCTGCTAAATATCTTTAGTTTTTTCCATGTTGGGAAAAACTATTTGATGGTAAAAAAATTTGAGTCAACCAACCATTTTAAAACGTACGCTATGTAACTTTTGGCCTTCTAGTTGTTAAAAAAAAAGACTATGCATTTTGCGGAAGAACATTGCTTTGGTTGTACTTTGGCTCTGCATGACTGAGTGGATGAATATGGTTTTATATATGGAATATGGAAAATATTTTATGGGGGAAGGGGGCTATTTTCGTCTTCTGGCTTTGAAATCAACAGTTACATAGTGCATGAATTGCCAAAACAAAATATCCAAAACAGTGCAGTCTGTGTTGGCTAACTTACATTGCCTGGCAAGAATTTGATAGCCATACGCAGGATGAGTACGGCCCAGAAGATGTGCAGACACAGCAGCACAAACAGCAGCCCGTTAAAGAAGTAATACCCAAAGAACGGACGATAAATAGTCACTGGATACACCCAGGTACAATACATGATCCTGTGAGGCACAGAAAAGAGAGAAAGTGAGAGTTTTACATCTGACATTTACCTAGCAGTGAAGAGAAAGTTTGGAGTTCATTTTAAAATTTATATAGCAATGACTAAAGACTGGCATTTTAACCAATCTTGGAGACAAGCACAAATGACTATTTATAGAGCTTTCATTTGATAACCCTTGACAAATATAGAAAGTGTGAAGAGAAATGAATGATTTCTAGTTTAAAAATAAACCATGGGATCAAAATAGAAAATTATTTAACTCACCCAAATGGGAAGATGACGAGTCGGGTGATTATGAAGACGACAGCAAATAAGATGAATATGTAGTTGCACGCTTTTCTCCAGCCGGCATAGTTAAACATCTTGGCAGACTGTTATAGGACAGACAGGACACGTGTTTTTGACTCTTGCACAAATGTACCACTAGGGAGCAGTAACACACCTGCATTAAAGGGTTAGTTCACCCAAAAATAAGAATTCTGTCATTAATTACTCACCCTCATGTCGTTCCAAACCCGTAAGACTTTTGTTCATCTTCAGAACACAAACGAAGATCTTTTTGATGAAATCTGAGATCTTTCTGTCCCTCCATTGACAGCTACACAACTACGACTTTGATCCTTCAAAAAGTTCTTAAATTGATGGTAAAACTAATCCGTAAGAAATGAATGGTTTAGTCAATTTTCTGAAGAGACACAATCACTTTATATGATGAACAGATTGAACTTAGGCTTTTATCCACATATAAACATTCATCAATTCACACATCAGTTGTGGTAAACGGAAGCTCAAGGATGTTCATTTGACGTACGAGAACAATGAGGTAAATTCCCGTGTTACACGGCCAATTGAGCTTCAGCAAAAGGTTTGTTCTCGCGCATCAAGCAGGTTCGGTTGAGCTTCTGTTTATATTCGCTGATCAATGTTTATATGTCAATAAAAGCTTGAATTCAATCTGTTCATCAGATAAAGAGTTTGTGTCTCTTCAAAAAATTTGGACTAAAGTAGTAGCATAGCTGGTCAATGGAGGGGTCAGAAAGCTCTCAGATTTCATTAAAAATAATTTGTGTTCCGAAGATGAACGAAAGTCTAAAGGGTTTGGAACGACATGAGGGTGAGTAATTAATGACAGAATTGTTTGGGTGAACTATCCCTTTAACAACCATGACAGACTGAAAAAGATTTACTGAATTACTTCTGGCTTTTACAGAATCTACATGAATTTAAAAGCATATGAAGCTCAGTAACAGCACTGGAAAAGATTTTTTTAAATATAAAACTTAAGCTTACAACTATCAATATAGGACACTTGTGAAATCATGCACTGGACAGGACTGGGATCTGGATGTGGATGTCATGAAACTCAATTCAAGTAGGCAATATGTGACAATTATTTTAATGGTGACTAACATTATTATTGTCAATTTTGAGAAGTCCATGATCAGACTACTCTCCTTACTAATTTTATTTTTTACATCGGATGAGATGCCAGCAGTACTTCAACCACCGAAATGGTATTAATTTTGCCAAAAAAAGTTTTCAAAAAGGTCTTAATTTATAATAAAGAGGTACCAGGCAGGTATTCAGCAAATATCAAAATAAACAAAGAGAAGCCAAAATTACAGATACTGCTATCGGGAATCTGGATGGCATTAGACTTCTCAGAAGAAGTTAGCAGAAAAACCATATGTAATTTGCTCTATGATATTCACTGAAATAGTGAGGGAAAACAGATATTAAAAATCAAAGTATGTCTGAAATACAAATTTACCAAACCTCTTCAGAGACAACTAGTCCTATTCAAACAGAATGAATCAACTCACCACAGTTCAAGCATTCTGTTAAACATTGACATACTGCTTTCACTTGAAATGCATTTATTCTAATGTTGCTTGAAAAACGTTTTTAATTGAAGTGTGACAAAGTCAAAGCTCCAGAGACAGTCTCAACGCTAATGTTCTTCAGATGTTCCATTACCTCCAGCAGATAGTCGGAGGCGTCGTGCACCAGCATAATGAGGGTTCCTGCTCTGATGTAGTTCACACACCAGGAGAAACTAATCAGCACGATGGTGGCAACATGGTGAACTATTTGTTCTTTAAAGTCCTGAGGAAGAGAGAACGAGAGGCAATATTATCTTACCAACAAAATAATACAATGGCTTTGGACATACATCACCATAGTGCCATGGCATTCTTTAGAGCACCAGGTAAATAATATAAATATGGAATACTACCAATCAAAAGATTGTGGTCAGTAATTCTTTTGAAAGAAGTCTCTTAAAGGGAGATGCATTTGTGTTAAAAAAAAAATTCATATTTACGCTACGCCATAACGCCCTACGCTACTTCTGATGTCATAAGTTGCGTAAAATGCGTAAACTGCTCATGGCCATTTGGCCGGAAGCTAAAATTTTACTTTGTAACATGTTAATATGAATATTTTTCTTATACAAACGCATCGCTTCGCTTAAGGAGGCCTTTATTTATTATTATAGTGCCGTGTAGAGCACTTTTATGATGAATAGATGCACTTTTATGGACTTCAAAACAGAAACAGCCATTATCAAGCTTGGAAGAGCCAGGACAATTTTCAATATAACACCGATTGTTTTCGCATGAGAGAAGAATGTCATATTAGACCATGATTTATTCACCCTCAAGCCATACTAGGTGTACAGTATATTCATTTTTGGGTGAACTATACCTTCAAGGCCTCATTTATGTGATAAATTACGGTATAAAACAGTAACAGCAAACCAATACACCAGGGTGACTAGAAACATGAAACTATCCAGCCTTGATTTCCTGTTTTACAGGAGTATAAATATGAGGAAAACACAAAGGCCAAATTCTCTTAATCATCCATCACAATGGGTAAAACCAAAGAACATAGTTCTGGGCTGCCTTTCTCAAAAGCATCGTGAGCCTTAGTGGAGCATTGGCAATGGTTCTATGATCTACTTAGGCTTTCGATGCTTTTGAGAAACTCAGAAACTCTTTAATGTTGTGGGTCTATTTTTCTGCAGGAGGTCCTGGACATCTTGTTCAGATAAATGCCATTATGAATTCTATCAAACACCAACAGATTAAAAAAGCAAAACTTGACAGCCTCTGCTAGAAATCGTATAATGGGCCGTGGTTGAATCTTCCACCAGGACAATGATCCAAAATAAAAATAATAAAACGACACAAAAATGTGTCACTCACCACAAAATTAAGGTTCTGAATTGAATAGAAAACTGAAGAGGAGAGTATAAACATGGACCTGGGAATTTAAAGGGTCTGGAGAGATTCTGTATGGAGGAATGATCTCTGATCTCTTGTCAGGATTTCTCTAAACTCATCAGGCATTACACGAGAAAACTCAGACCTGTTATCTTGGCAGGATGGGGTTGCAAAAAGTATTGAATAAAAGGCTGTCATTAATCTTGGCTAATGTGTATTAGAGAAAAACATTTATTTCATAATGAGATTTTGTAACATTAAAAATGTGTCACTTCAGAATACAAGTATTAATTCTAAAAAAATGTAACTGACACCAAACTTTTGAATGGTAGTGCATATTACAAAATATCATGGTATTATAATACTCACACCAAATCATTGTATTTCTTCACAATCAAACAAAATTCATACAACCTTGTACATGGTGCAGCATCATTAGATTATGCTAAACTGCATCTGTAATATAGCTTTTGCATATTCCTTCTCTTTTTCTATGAATTTAAGGCACTGAATTTGGATTTCACATACTCTGTTGAGTGTTATTAGTATGATATTGCTCCAGCTATTCTGTTGAGTGTTATTAGTATGATATTGCTCCAGCTATAGAGTCAAAGTTCAGGATGAGCACCATAGACTAGGTGACTGATTAATCAAACCATCAAGTCAAATAGATGATCTATTAAACTCAGTTTGTGAAAATATCACCAGGTGACATTCCATCTGTTGCATTGACTTTTTCATGTAGGATGAAGCTCGATTTAACGTACAACCCAAATGTAAATAGGCTTTGTGTGGATGTATCATCTTATAAGACTCTCGAATGTTCCTTCAAACTTTAGGAAGAAGGTACATTGATGCATCATCTTCATTCAGTTTAGTTCTGAAGCTTTATTCACGCAGTCGGCTAGAAGTTTAATGTATAGCACTAAACATGAGACATACTTCATGAAAAACTTAAAAAGATAACCTTATGTGTGATCGTACTGTTCTGAGACTCCAATTTCACTGCTTTTTAAAGGAGCCCATGTTGGAGTGCTGATCTTAGCTGGTCTCCTACTTTGCCAATCTTGTCTTCAGCCAGTCCTCAAAACCCCTCTAAAACCAGCTTTGGCATGTTTTTTTTTTTTTTCAGAGGGGTGACACTAAAATATTTGGCAAATGATGTAGGAAACTGCTGGTAAATTTAAGACTGCTATTCTATTCCTGTTGTGGCTTGTGGATCATTCTTTGTGCTGCAGACAGACTACCGGTATATAAAAGTCCAAATTTATGTTATTAGGCTCTGCGAGATGAGATTTTACGCAGGCACACAAGTAAAATATTAACTAACCTCACATGCATACACAAACACAGCAGATAACATCACACACCTGAAAGACATCTTGTGGAAATACTTGTACAAATAATCAACCTTTCAAAACTAATGCTGTGGAAGCTTGTTTCCACTATAGTGTAAGAAATAGTGCATAGTGTATTACTCACAATTCTTACTATATAACTAACAATTGCAAGTCTATATATAACAATTCTGAGGGAGAAAAAAAAAGCTAGAATTGCATATAAACAATTCTGAGGGGAAAAAAGTAAATTGTGAAATAAACTTGCAATTGCAAGTTATAAAGTTCAAATTGCAAGAAAGATTTGTGAGCTGACTTTTACTCAGAAATGTGAATTTATATTTTGTAATTCGTACTATATAACACCCACTTGCAAGTTTATCTCACAATTCTGAGAATAAAAAGTCAAAATTGTGAGATATAAATCTGCAATTGTGAGAAAAAAAGTTAGAACAGTAAGATAATAAATTCGCAATTACTTTTGTTATTTTTATTACGTGGCTGAAACAAGCTTACACAAATACTGGATATTTCTATTCAAAAGATAGACTTTAGTTTTTTTTAGGCTTTGATATTCTCAGCACACTCACTTTTCGCTTGACGTCTGACGCTACGCTGAAGAGGAGTGACATGTAAAACCCTAGTTCGATCATATAGTACCAGTACTGAGAAGGCAGCAGCGGCTGTAAAGAGAGACAGAAAACAAAGAAATTAATCAAATATGTTTGAAAGATGACATCTCAGTGTGACAATCAACAGAACAGACGTCATGATCCAAAGCTGTAGGATTATCTGGAATCAGTTTGCATATTTCCAATGGCAAATTCAAAGTTATCTGCACTCTTCAAACACTCTCATTTACATGCTGTAAGCTTATCAACATGAAAGTTCACTGAAAGATCGCTTTAGATTAGGACATGGTTGTGAAGACCCTTTTCAAATCTACAAACAATAGAAGAACAAAAGAAGTGAACATACTAGCATTGGAAACCCCGTCCACATCTCCTCCATTTTGTAAAACCAAGGTTTCTGCAAAAGACAAACAATATGGAGAGAATATGAGCCAAATAAGCTCTCACATTTCATCTCAACAAAAGCAATGCAGGTCACAAGTATGCGATTACACGATTTAAAAACATGATGGATGAGTAATGGTTCACTAGTATGGGTATTTTAACAGCCAATGGCAAAATCTAGAGAGCAAGTTGGCTGATACCTAATGTAATGGTAGATAGAAACCACCAGTCAATACTATAAAAGAGCAATTCAAACTTTTTCTAATTTGCTTTGGGAAAAAAACCTGGATTAGCAAACATTTGGAGACACTATTTAAATTGAGGTTTTTCATGATCTTAATATTTTAATTTTAAGGTCTTTTGCTTAAATGCTCAATTTGTTTTGTAGACAAATATAATTTATGCCTGTGTATGAATTTCTTTTAGTGTTTTATTTTAGTGCATGTTATGTCATAGTTTTGATGACTTTAATTTTATTCAAAAATGTATAAAATAGCAATAATAAAGAATAAGTAAGTTTGTCCAAACTTTGGATCTGTAGTGTACATATATAATTATAATAGGATATACATGTAAATATTAGGAAACAAGACGTCCACGATATTGCTGAAATTAAATGGATACATTTATGGATAAAAATGGGAAATCTTCAAATATTTGAATGAATTGTGAGTAAATATTGTATAAAACAAACAAACACTTACTCAAAATTCATTCATATATTTGAAACCAAAAAATGTGTACTACCCCTAGACAAAACTAACATTTTGAAAATGGTACAAGCACCAACCAGGCAAAATTCAAAATGACTACAGCCATACTAGCAAATATATAAATTAGTGCTGTCAAATCAATTAATCACGATTAATCACATCAAACATAAACGTTTTTGTTTACATAATATATGTGTATATAATATTTTATATGTCTGTGTGTATATACTGTATACACACACATAAATTTGTGTATATGTACAGTAATAGACCGACACGCACCCACACATACATATGTATATATATATATATATATATATATACCAAACATATATTATGTAAACAAAAACTATTAAGTTAGATGTGATTAATTGATGTGAGAGCACTAATATAAATATTATAGGCCAAAGTAGGATTCGGTTCATGCCCATAAAACTCAAAATGAACAAACATTGGTCGATATACTAGTATATACTGAAATAATAATAAATAGGAAAAGGGAAGCGTTTGAAAAACTTACGTCAATAAGTGCAGCAAGGCCAGCAATGAAAGCAAGAAGGTAAAAGGTAAATCTCCAACTGTAAGAAAATGTACATCCATTTCAGCAAACGACATATATCAGTAACATAATATGAAAAGCAATGCATCCCTCATATCAATAAATGACATTATTATTTGGATTATTGGTTCCAAAACATTATTTGATCACCAGCCATTACATTTTTGCCTTATGAAGTTACTACAGGACACAAAGCAACAAAATGTACAAAAACAAGCCAAAACAACACTGATAGAGTCCACTCACAATACAAACTGTACTATTACAAGACCACATCACGAACAACAGCACCTAAGCCTATATTTAAAGCATCTATAATCTACTATTGTGACTGACAGTAGGAGACGGCATGATAACAACCTAATTTAAAGGATGTTTTCAAAGCTCAATACAAGTTAAAAGCTATTGACAAGCCTTTGTGGCATAATGTACATTACCACAGAAAATAAAAGACGCAATTACAGTAGTGCACTTACAAGTAAAACGGGTCATGCACTTTTGAAATATGAAGCTTGTTAAATCACCTACATGAAATATATTTGAACTGTAAGGTTGTGTAAATTGTAATTTGTTTTGTAAGTGGATGAACTTCAATGCAAGTGGAAAAATGCTTTACATGGCCACGAATTGATAAAACTTTGCACAGACATGGTTGGTAAACAATATCACACTAGTCTTGTGTTGAAACGTATAATATTGAAAACTGTACTCTCGAAACCGTGAGGATTGAGATGTTTCCTGCTCAGCCTGGTTATTTTATCTGCATTTTGTTTTTAATTACATGCATAAATTTTGAGGGACGGTTTGAAAATATTTGAAAAGGTAATCATCATTATCCCAAATGCTTCGGATAAATCTTAACTTGTATTGAACCCTGCACATTCCTTTAATCGTTTAAACGTGTTGGATGCGTTTCTGAAGCACAAGACAAATAGATGTTGAAATGTCAAGGGCGAGATATTAAAGGACCAATCCACAGTTAGTAAAACAGAGTGAATTTTTTTTTATGCATGTGTACATTAGCCAAATTTTATTCCGTTTATTAATACCACATACCGTTTCTCCAGTGTGAAATAGACTTCCTACCACCTAATGGAAAATGTATGTTTTTTTTCTTTGTTGCACAGTGTATATTGTGTAATAATTGCATACCGTACCATTCCCAGATTACTCAATCATGTTACTCAATCATTTTATGATGTTTACGAGCAGTCAATTGCTTTTTGCAAGACTTGATGCAGAATGATGCAATTAACGACCATTTATGAAAGGATGGGATCGGACAGCCTGTGCGCATCGCTCTGTACCTGGCCTCTCTGAACTTCTTCAGCTGGTTTGGTCTCTCTTGATTCCGTCGTCGCCGGAACCATCTGTGGATATGTCTCTCTGAGTACCCGGTCTTTTTACCTAAACTCTCGATTTCGCCCTGTAGAGTAACGTAGAACATGAAGGGTCCAGTAATGGTGAAATATGAATTAGATATGTTGATTACAAGTAGACTGAAAAAAATTCAGTGCAGAAAAATGTGCATATACAGCACATTCAAGTAAATTGAATTTCTGCATACATTTATTTATTTAACAGAAGCTTGCAAATGAGGGAACATTCAAAAAGAAAATATTAATAGGGTTGTTCTGTATTGATGACTTGGACAGTGTAGAATGTTGAATTGTACCTGTTTGGGATTTTTACTTGTGATTCTGAAGTACGACTCCATTATAGGGTCGTGAGCCACTCGCACTCGGGTTTTCTCCTTTACGCCCATAGCTGTGGCCAGACGAATGGCCACCGTCCTAAAGTTGATGAACAGTAACAGAAAAACTGAAAACACTGCATCAATGTTAACCATATTTAAAACATTGATCATTCAAAGGTTAAGTGTTTGAAATTTCACACCATGTCAAACAGAATTCAGATTGATTTCTGAATGATTCCATTTACAAGACAGATGATGAAATATCAAATATCCTACTTCTGAGCTGCAGTATACACTTGTTCACAGTAAGTTTAATTCATTCCATATTACACTCCTTTAAAGGTTTCCGGTCGCTAAGATTTGAAAAAATATTTTTGAAGAAAAGTCTCATATGCTCACCAAGGTGCATTTACTTGAACAACTACAGCAAAAAAAACAGTAATATTGTGACATTTTATTACAATTAGTTGTCTATTTTAACACATTTTAATGTTATTTATTTATGTGATGCAAAGCTGAATTTTCAGCAGCCCTTATTTCAGTGTCACATGATCCTTCAGAAATCATTCTAAATATGTTGCTCAAGAAACATTTGTTATGATTATCATTGTGCTGATTAATATTTTTTTGGAATCAGTGTTAAATGTTTTTCAGTATTCTTTTATGATGAACAGCATGTCTATATATGCACTTCTGATTAAAAAAACAATATTGACATTGGTGTTTGTTAACCACATAAAAACTCTCATAATCTAATGCTGACCTTTCAAAGACCTGTCGTATGATAAGGAAGACGAGGGCGATGGGCAGGGTCACCCAGAGGTCAGATGCTTTGGAGTAGATGACACCATCGCGATCCTCCAGGTTGGCCCAGCCCAGGCCTTCTGGAAACCACAGTCTCTCGTTCCAGAACCACTCTCTCAGCCCGGACAACATCCTGATGTGGAGAAAGACACACGTATAACATATTCAGACATTTTGAAACACTAGCCTATTATTAAAGGTGATTTTCTGGGGCTTCTGGGAGACACATGATACACACACACATCACTCGCACACAGAGATCGGAGTTCATGCTGCGCATTGACAGAAACTCGAGAAACGCTGCTCTGCAACTTTTTGAATTTTAGTTAATCCACTTACAACACTTAAGTCAATTTACACAACCTTACAGTTCAAATATAATTCATGTAGGTGATTTAACATACTTCATATTTCAAAAGTGCATGACCTTGTTTACTTGTCTTTTTTTTTCTGTGGTAATATACATAATGCCATATCCTCTTTACCTACCTTTTCCAATGACAGTTTAGGAGATATTCACTGATAATTTTAGATAAAGTTGCTGTAATGGGTAAAATCTTAGAAGTAAGGGTTAAGGATCTAAATTAAACTTAAAGCTGCTCTTGACCATTCATCAGAAGTGAATGGTGATAGAAGCTATCAAACTTTTAAATTCTCTTAAAACAATCGATACACTGTATTCCTAGTTTTTATAAGAGCTATGTGTGTGTGAATCAGTTACTCTCTGAAAATCTTCCCATCTCATTCAGGTTACTCAAGATCAATTAAATGACAGGTTTGGTGTCAATAATGCTTGATTTATCTTTTTCTTATGCCTAACTTTTTTTCATTGGGACTAATTTGAGGGTAAGGATGATTTTTTTTTAAATAAAAAAGCAATTTTACAGCTTCAGAAGACTTATAACACAATTCATAACACATGAGTTGTGGACTCATATGAACAGAATACTTATCCATTTTCACATAAATTGGTGTATTGAATTGAACGAGACGAGTTTTAGAAAGAATGGATTCATGAATGATTTAAAACAAATGTAGTGAAAGTGAACGGTGACAGGGGTTGCATTATCCCCAAGATCTGCTTTTGGGTTTTACAGACAGAAAGTCAAACAGGTTTGAAAAATCACAAGGATGAGGAAATGGTTTTTATTTTCACAACTATGACGTTAATTACATTACTAAGAGTAAATTTTAAACTTTGTAGGGATCTTGGCATAGCATGCTGAAATACAAGTTTGAACAGGAATGAAAACCTCTTGTAGAGCTGAAAATCAAGTGCCAGGACCATCCACCAGAAAAGCGAGAAAAAAAAAAAAGAATCCTGGCGGAAAACAAAGCTGCTGCCGCGTATTTTTAATTTTCAGACTCATTCATTAATTACCTCAAATTTTGGTGTGGCAATTAATACTGTTCCGGGTGTGTGTTTCCACGGTTTGCCGCGTGTGTGTGTTTACTACTCACTGCTCCTATTGTGTGTGGGATGGGTTAAATGCAGAGGAAACATTCTGAGTAATGGTTACCATACTTGCCCTTCACGTCAACTGTCCCTTGTGAATATTTTATTTATACTGATTGCATTGGGCAAAAAGGTCCATTGTACAATGTCAACAGAGTAACAATTTAATCTATGAAGTTGTGATGTCATCCGCTTAAGTTGTGAGGAATTCTGTTTCCGGGTCCAAGCCTTCTACTCGTTTATGAGCACTGTTGATTCATATCACACATTTAAGATAAGCTTTTTAAATGGTGTACACTAAACAGTCTCACTCCATCCAAGACTTCAATATTTTAACGATTCATACAAGCTGAATAACTTTGATCATTTGCGTATAGAGATAAAGGTTAGGATCGTGATTTTTCAGTAGTATTACAGTGGCACTGTGAGTGTACATTAGCACTGTTTGTTGTTTGCTTTAGGCAGCTGATAGAGCTTTTGGACGATGAACTTTTAATTAGTGCACAGCAGTCAAGATGTTAATGCAATTTGTACTTTTTTTTTTTTACATGTAACATTTGTTTCCATGCATTTTGTTGAGATGCCTTGACTTGTATAGCCTATTGTATATAAATGGTTGATTATTCATGTTGCTTATGTATTCATTGTTATTTGGCCTATTACTAGATTTTTGTAGTTTATGCAAGTGTATGTATTAAAACGTATCTATAATAAGTATTCTTATTTTGTATTTGGTTCAGTTTGTTTATTACCTTAGACGTTAATGGTAACGCAAAGAAATAAAATGCTATCACAATGCGATCACAATGGTTCCTCAGAGAACCTTCCTTTTGAACGAGTTCTGCTGGAGTGGCAAAGTGAGGAACCTTTCATTTTTACAGTGAACAGAGGAATCATGTAGGATTCACAAAACTTGCTTCAGAATCGTGGCCAAAATCATTCAGTGTGTACCTGGCTTACGTTGCTGGCTTGCAACAGGCTTTAGAATCTGGAGCACACCTGATAATGCCTTAAAATACTGTCTATGGAGGCAGCTCACTAGTGTTTGAACAGAGCATGCGTTTAAAGTACAATATTTACACATTGCACTGCCAATAAACCTTCATAGAACAGAAGTAACACATTAAGAGGACTTAATAAAGATTCAATGCTGCCATTCCCTTAGCAAACACTCATGTCATCCACTCTCAATACTGATAATCCACATTATTCATTCAGAAACTAAATGTGAGCTGATGAGCTATCATTAACCACAAAGGAAGTAAACCTCCTGTAAAAGATGAGCTCTCCTGAGAGGGACATGAACACATCCCTAGTACAGATTGGTGAACCATTCACACGGGTCCAAGAGAATATGTGGAGGACTTTTCAATGAAAGCTCCTCCTTATTCTCGTGCTGTCAGTGACACGGTTTGAGCGGATGGGTCGACAGCTGTACTGAAGCCTGCTCTGTTTCAATGGAATCATTCTGAGAGGTCAGCATGACATCATGGCCGCTGTCATTGGCTGGCAGCGGCTGAAAAGCTGCACTGTCACCTGTGGTAATGAGCACTGCATGGAGCCGGCCAGGCTTGAGAATGAGACGGATTCTCTCCCCCTTGCTGTGCCATTCTGTGTGAATGAAGAGCTAAACGCACGCACAGTGATAATACAGACTGTCAGAATGTTATCCGAGCAAGGCTTGAATATATCCGCAATGACAAAGCGTCAATAAACTTCGATAGAGGACCTGCACTGTTACGACTGAAAATTCAATCATAGATGACTTCATAATCTTTCCTTTTCAATTATATTTTGTTGTTGAGCGGCAATCCAAAAAACTGTTTATTAGAAATCACCACAGCTACTAATGGATGCTTTCACAAACTTTGGTGAGTTTGAAATAGCAAAATGTCTCTCAGAGGACTTAATTTCCGAGCATGGAATAAGACATTAGATTTTGAACAAGGAGTCTAAAGCCTGTCTGGAAAAGTCAGCTTTTGTTTGCATTCCCTCTCAGCTTTGAAGAATTGTTTGGTTAGCAAATACACAAACTATAAAGAGCAGCTGGAGAGCTGGAGATGTGTTTTTGTTCGGGAATGAATCAGTGACTCATATTTCTGACAACCTGACAGAAAAAAGATAAATCAGCTTTGGTGTGTTTTGTGTGAAAAAAATGCATTTGATGCTTAAAATTGTGATGTAGGGGAAGTAGCAAGAGATCTTTTATTCCGTATTGTGACATATCCGAATGTAGCGGATTATCGGAAAGGAAAAAATGTAGACCGGGACTTGGTTCTTTGCATCAGTTGTTGATTGGATTCTGAGATGTGGCCGTGAGACTTAAACGGACTAAACAATTGGAGAAAAATGAAACATGCATGGATAAGTTGTTCACAATGAGATTTATAACATGCATTTAGAATTTTCATTTCATGCTGATTTTAGGACGTTATATTCGTAATTAATTAAAGGATTAGTTCACTTTAAAAAAAAACATTTGCTGATAATTTACCCCCATGTCATCCATGATTTCCATGTCTTTCTTTCTTCAGTCGAAAAGACATTAAGGTTTTTGATGAAAACATTCCAGGATTTTTCTCCATATAATGGACTTCAATGGGAACCAAGCAGTTCAAGGTCTAAATGACAGTTTCAATGCTTTGTTTTCAAAAAAAAGTTTGTTTTATAAGCACAAATGCTCGCCTTGCTCTTATCTGTGATGCGCGTTCGTGACGTCATGTAAAATGCAATAACGTTGAAACGAACGCGCATCACAGAACAGAGCAAGGCGAGCATTTGTCCTTATAAAACAAACTTTTTTATTTATTTTTGAAATGACCGATCGTTTCACTAGATAAGACCCTTATTCGTCGTCTGGTGTCGTTTAAAGCCATTTGACGCTGCATTGAAACTGTCATTTGGACCTTGAACCGTTTGGTACCCAGTGAAGTCCATTATATGGAGAAAAATCCTGGAATGTTTTCATCAAAAACCTTAATTTCTTTATGACTGAAGAAAGAAAGACCTGGACATCTTGGATGACATGGGGGTGAGTAAATTATCAGCAAAAGTTTTTTTTTTAAAGTGAACTAATCCTTTAATGATTTCGGTGAATAATTGAATGACTATTTAATAAAAAGTATACATATTTGAACACAAAAGACGTTTCATGTCAAAATATGCCTATACTTCCATATTATACAGAGTATACAAAAAGTAGTAGGTCATATGAGTATTATGTCCATTTATTCAATATTCATAAAATAGTAGGCGCAAAATATGGATGACCTGACCGGATAATCTTTTAGTGAACAATTTCATTTAAAACATAAAGGACATCGATTTTTCTTTTGCAAACTTAAAAATGAGTAGGGCGCAACAAAAGTAAAATAAATATACATATATAATATTTTCAAGTCCACTGGGAAGTTAAGTCAGGTGCATTCAACTCAATTTAGTCGGAGCAAGATGATGCCGTTCCTTCTCCTAATCAAAATACAGCAAGGTTTTTGAAATCTACTTCTAGAAAATGAACAACAAATTATGTACATCAGGTGTATTTTGCAGTTTTATGTTTTTAATTAATTAATGAAGTCATTGTAACTTTATCATTACATATATTGTTTTTATATTATAATGCTACTATGTTTTGTGCAGTGAATTAGCTTATTTTGTTGTAAATAAAAAAGCCTAATAAAGTCACTTTCAGCCAGGGTTCTCACTGACACGCCCCAACTCGAAAAGAAAATCCAGAGCTTCCCACTCGTAATTACGACTTTGTGGTGGCGTGAACTCGTAAATACGATCTTTTCGACATGACTTGATCGCACCATTATCCTTTTACTCCACGTATGCCATGACGTCATACATAGGTATGAGAGTCCACTTCAAAGCCATTGAGCTCGAGTGCAACACGAGACGATAATCACAAGTTGATACGTTGATGATATCGTACAGGAGATATCAGTTAGCCTTCCATTATAACGGTTTACATTAAAACCTGCCGACGTCCTTTAGCGTAAAAACATTCATGTCTAACTATTCGCTCCTGATGGTCTGCAAAAGACTATCAAACGTTAGGTAAAAACTAATCCTACATTTCGCATTGACTCACAATGCATTATCCGAGCAGCTTTCAAACATGGAACCCGCTACTTAAACCAGGAGAGAGAAAACATTGTAGGTTTCCCAAATTCTTGATGCTTTTCGACGTATTACTACACGAACAAGTTTACGTCAGATATTTGTTCGTAGTCGTGTTGTATTCACAACGGTGCATACTTAACATCACGCGCTACTAAATTTGAGTGTTACTTCCATTGCGCCGTTCCCAGTGTAGGCCGTATACATCATCAAACAACTGACTTCAAGAGTCGATCGAGCCAAAACAAAACATTAGGTTAAAAATACAACAAATATGAATGTTTGAATAAATGTAAGAAAAGGACAGCTCAACTACAAAGAGCGGCGCGGGAATGAGTATAACTGCGTATTACGGTACTTACTTTCAGCAGCAGTGCGAAACACACGGATGTGAGCGCGTGAGGAGATGAGATGAGGTGGATTTAGGAAAGGTGCATGAAAAGGGGTGTAATCTCGCAGTTATTCAAGGCAATCTGTACAATTGTGATCGTTCTTCATAATCCATAATCCAATCTGTCATCATAGTTTTCTTAAATCCGCTTAATAAGAAAACAACGCCAAAGGAAGCTTGGCGTTAAAGCTGACGTTCAAACTCTTCCACTTTTTGGTGTTTTCCCCGCTTCGTTCACTGTTGGTAGGTCGAATTATAAACTTTTCTCTTCACATGTCCGAGTTTTAAGTGTCTAGACGTACTTTTGCCGGGTGTTGTTGAGAGCCGAATCGAGGTAGGCGAATGAAAGACCGAAGAGGAGGGCCAAAAAAACGAGGAGTGCGATTCTTAATATGAAGGGCGGGGCAGAAGCTATTTAAGGTGACGTTAAACTGCATGTGAGTTGTGACGTTTTAAGAATGACGAAACCTTTGAGGAAGCTCTGTTATTGACTGTAAATTACTAGGGTGATTATTTGTGGTTCTCAATTGAAAAAATTATCATTGAATTGGAGGTACATAATACCTGAAGACCCATAATTGCATTACAAGGCATTTCATGACAATGACACAAAGTCCCTCCAATTTCAGATTTGTATCTATATGGATTATAGAGTAGCCTAATCTTATTTAAAACATGATGCATTTGTTATATACACCTCTCAAAAACAGTAACTGTTGCTATTAATATTAGTTAAGCGTTTTTTAAATAAAACAGCAAATTTAGTTTTGTCCATCTTACAGTTGTTGAGAATAGCAGGATTGAATAGTAGAGTCTATTCAAATAATTTGTGAGGAATTAAAGTTCATACAGCCACTATAAATATGCAGTAATGTTGATACACAGCCTTTTCTAAAGCCAATGATATGAAGACTTTAGCATGTACATAAGGAGTGAAAATATGTTCTGCTGCAAGTTGGTAACAATATATATTTTAAAGATCACAAAATATCACAAATATTTATTCCGGTAATGACACACAGACACAAACAAAAAAATATTGTTTAAAATTTTATTCAAATTTTTTTTTGTAATCGACAGGTTGTGAAACAACAGTTGAAGAAAATAAATATAATAATAATAATAATAATAATGATTGTTCATTAATGGTAAATCTGTAAATAAAATGTCTAAAAATACATGGATTCATCGGAACATATTTGCCAATGATCCTCTATCTTCATAAATAATTTAAAAAATGCCCTCCAAGAAATTGATAAATTAATTGCAGAAAGGATAGAAATCATTTTCTGTAAATAATAATAATAATAATAATAATATCCCAAATGTTTAAATCTTGACCTTATTTTAAAAGCATGATATATACAATGAAATACATTTTTAACGTTCGTGAATCTTCTCGAATCATCCACAATTTTTTCCCCATAAAAAGAAAGAAAAAACTAACAAAACAAAACAAAAAAAACCTCTAACTACAGCCTCTCTGTGATAAACTATATTCAGTTATTGTAGGGAGGATTGCAATGTAGGACCAGCATCCTACACCACAGGTCATTTGTTTCTGTAAGAATTAAAGATGAAGAACTATGTATAACTGGACTCAGATTAGAGACCAAGAGCAAATCCTTCCAAACTCCCAAAACTTCTCTAGCTACCGTACCACCCATGATTCTTTGCTCTGAGCGCTGACCCAGCCCCACCCTCCCAACTGTTTCCATATGTCTACACATGGTCCCCTGGAATTTCTATATACAAATTTTAGATTGCTGCAGAAAGACTTTAATAGTCCATCGTTCCTTTGAACCAAGAAATGAAACTATGTACTGACATATTAGCGTTGGTCCCATTTGTGTATGTGTGTGTGTGTGTGTGCGCGCGCGCAAGGCGTAAATGTGTGGGTCGAGGGCAGAAAGGTCACGACCCACAAGCACACGGCACAACAGCTTGTGAAGCAGAAGAGTGAGTGGCGTTGCGTTGCTGATTGGTCCTATATCGTATACTGTTAAGGTAGTAAATCATTCTATTTAACCTGCACCTCCTGCGATAAGTCTGTCTTTATTATTATTATTAAATGTATATTTTTGTTTAAATAATCTCGGTAGGTCTTATACTGTAGTTTCGCGAAAGTTGTTGGTCCCGTAATTTGCAGCAGAGGAAAAGTGACTCCGTTAGTCCTCTCCTTTCTTCCCTGTTAGAGAGAGAGAAAATGAAAACAGCAGTTAGGAGCAAGTCACATCAATCCGCGAAAAAACTCCCCAAAAAAACACTCCTACTTGTTTCACAAAGTTAGCATTTGGGAAGGTTATCTAATGCTTACCATTCTATACTTCCATGCAACCTATGTTGTGAGTCAGTGAATGGTTTTTTGTTGTTGTTGTTTTTTAATGCAAGTGTGTGTTTTTCTGTGTTAGTGTTTAAAGTGGGGAAACATTTCTGGCAGGCAAACAAATTTCCAACATGCACCATAGGAATTCTGGGCTGTATCGTTTTTTCAGATGGTGACTTAACTGCGTCTTTTTGAGTGCTCAAACCAATGATCGAATGTAGTTTGACTGTAAAATAACCCAGAATTCCTACAGAGGAATGCTGTTCTTTGGTCAGCACAATGCGTCACTTTTTTCACCAAAACAACCACAAAGTGTCACCTCAAACCTCAGCGTGAGAGGTTTGAGAGGTAGAATGAATGAAGTTCCCTACCTCTTGCTCTCTCGCTCTCACGCACGAATCGTTCGCATCACTCACGCAAGCACGTACACAAGCTCACTCGTTGGCACGAAACAGCATACCCACTAGCACAAACTCTCTTGGAATCAAATACAACCACACTGAGACCCCCCACCCCCCACCCCACATTCACAGTAACTATAACACCACCATACTACATATGGGAGTATTTTGTAGAAGAAGTAGAGTCATGACCAAACAAAACACAGAGGAGACTGATCAAAAACAAAATCCACCCAAAAGTAGCACATTGAGCTGCTTGATTAGAGTTCAATAGGATCAATTTAGTTGGAGTAACTCCATTAGCTACGAGTTACGTTGAGAGTAAATCACAGATGTAGTGTCAGTTATTGATCAGTATTTATAAAACAAAAAGAGAGTCACAACGCACCAAACACAGTCCATAGTCACCACGGTAACCCGCCATGCACTCTCAGCATGGAGGATACATGACAAAGGGCCAAAAAACAAAACTGCTAATGGCAACCATCACAGGCAGGAATATCGCCACAGCAACCAACACAGGCCAATCAACTTACAAACCAACGCTGTGGGAGGAAGGGGGAGCTTTATTGGTTGCTAGGCCACCGTAGCCATAGCGACGTGGTCTCCGCACGAGTTATGATTGGACGGGGCAGCCTTGGTGCGGATGAGGTTGTGTTTGTTTGTTTGATTGTTTTTTGAACAATGACACAGCACAAAAACAATAAATGAAAGTAAAAATTAATTTTTTCCTTTACGACTACGTTTTTTAAGTGTTATTTAGGTTACAATTCTTTTAATAAATGAATCAAAACAGGATATTCTGGCTAGACTTGTTAGTTTAGAACTGGTCACACATTATAAAGCATAACACTGAGAGATTTAGAGAAGAGGCGCTTGTTGTCTTTTCTGGTTTTCCTCACCTGTTCATCTCAGTATGGGCGGTTGGCGTCTTTAGGCCTCTTGAGCTGAACTTTAAGCCTCTTCATGCCGATCTGAAAGCCGTTCATGGCCTGGATGGCAGCCTGAGCGCTCGCCGGGTTGTCGAAGCTTACGAAACCTACGACATGAAGGACGTGACCGGCAAGAAGAAAGAAACAGAAGATGAAAAAGCTGCGGAGGAAGCGCGTCGGTGAATGAGTCACCGATGAGCTGCCTGTCATTCAAACCGTTTCAACGGCAAACTTCTGCCTGCAGCTGTGGAGAGATTTAACAGACAAAGGCCAGATTTCATATACAGGATTAGGCCTTAGTACAATTAAGGCATTTAAGTAGCTTTTATCAACGTGCCTTTGAAAAAAAACATTACTGGTGTGCATCTTGAGACAAAACAATGGCACTGACATATTTTAAGATATATCAGTACAAGTTGCTTTCAATTAAAACAGCTCAAACGTGCCTTGTCTGTGAAACCAGGGGTCAATTAAATAAATAGATTGATAATTAAATATGTCATGTTGCAATAAATAAATAAAAGTACAATGAAATGTAAGCATAGGTAAATAAATAAGGCGTGAAACACATATTTAATTTGTTCCACACCCTCAAGACAATAATTGTCACGTTTTTCATTTCAAGGTGTATCTTATGTCGTATTTCAGGGTACTTTTCATGTTACACAAGTTAATACATTTCACATCCAAATTATTTATTTGTTCTCACTTTTCATTATGCTTATTGACTGCAACATTTAATTATTTATTACATTATTTTGCGATAAATTACATTGTCTGCATAATTTTTTTTCATGTATTTCGTATTCCATGAGGTTTTTCATTTCAGGTGGCATTTTTAAAGGTGGAGGAAGGGATTTCTGAGAATCATTGTTGAACACTGTAGACATCTGAAATCAACCCAAACAAACACACACCTCCCTTCATTGCTCCGCCCCAAAAATGCATGAACAAGCAATGCCAGAGCAGATGTCTTTATCATAGCAGAAGTGAGGCAAAATAATGCGAACACGACGAACGAATGACAAGGAAGAACACGTTATGTCATTCAAAATGAACATACACTACATCAGAGTACATAAAAGCTCTAGACAAACAATGATGCTCAAAAATGTCCTGTTACTGTAGCTAACATCACAACAACAGCATATCTTGGTTCTGTGAAACAGCAAAACCAACGTTACTCGCGTATGGAGCAGAAACAACATAACCTCACGTCCGTTTTCAGGCCTTCTTGCTTCAGTCTCTGGAAAGCTTTTCTAATATTAAAACGGATCCTAAAGCTCTTACCCTTCTTTTCACAGTGATATTCCTCTGAGCTTTTCTCTTTTGTAATGTCTCTCAGCCATCTCTCTTTCTACAGTCTTTCTTCAAATCTCCCTCTCTTGCTCACTCTCTCTCCTCCCCCCTCGTGAGTGGACACGCCCTCTACTGCTGATTGGCTACAAGTGTGTCATGGCGCTCGATCCGATCCACTTTCAACAGCGTTTCTCAGAAATCACTTATTGCACCTTTAATATTACATGAAAAAAAGAATTGTATTTCATTGCAACATTCCACGACATTTAATCATTTAATTGAATTTGTTTTGAATTTAATTTAAATCCCTCCACATATTGCATCTAAATCGCTCTTTAGAAATCACTCACCAAAGCATTTGCTCTGATTGGTGGCGCGGTCAACAAACACCTTGGCTGAGATGACGTTGCCGAAGGGCAGAAACATCTGCAGCATCTCCGAGTCGGTGAACTCCTGAGGCAGATGATAAATAAAGATATTGCAGCCTTCTGGTCCTGGAGAGAGTAAGCAGAGAGAAGAAATGAGCCAAAAGGAAAGAGGAAATGCAATACATGAGACCACACAGTTACATGGTTATTTTTTTTTATCATAAAAGGAAGTAATCGTGTTGATTTCTGGAAGAAACATGGTGCTTTTAATCTTTTGGCGGCACAGCATGAGATTAGGAGAACAAAGATCAAGAAATATGTTCGATAATAGACTTGGGAATAATCAAAACAGGATGTCAGTGGTCATAGTACCCAGTGAAACAGGAAATGACATTGTTACCTTCTCGTTGTTGCAGCTGCTGCGGCTGCTGGGGTTGCTGGGCAACTAAGGTGGGCTGATGTGGAAATGGTTGACCGACCAATCCATAAGCAGCAGGATATGTAGCTGTGGGTGGAGTAATGAGGTCAGACATGAGACCAGAGTAAAGTCATCTTTTCAAGTGCCATTCTGCAGTCTGTATTTGTTATTTTGAGCAGATAAGACCTTGAGGTAGACAAACTGCTTGCTATAAAAATAGCCAAGCCTTAAATTAGCAGTCCTTCATTGTATCTCAGTAGCAAAAAGAACCACTGAGAGTGTTGTAAATCTGGATTCATTTAATTTTCTACGAATCAGTTCTTTCGACTATCCACATCTGCAATAATTCATTCTGCAATTCATTTACGTCTTTATCGTTCACGGAAGTCGTTCACATAATTTAAAATATTTTAGTGAAAATTTATTAGGTAGGTAATTACTGCTGTTATGAATATTTATTGTTAGATTGGTGTATATACTGTAAATAAAAACATGCATATGTTATATAATAAAAAAATCTTGTGTTAATTAGTGAAAACATGAAAACAAATTGGAAAACAGTTTTATTTTATCTACATTAGATTGTATTTTACTTCTTGCTTTTGATTTTGAATTTTTAACTGGTCTAAGCTGGGGTTTTTTCTGAAAAAAGGGAGTATTGCTGTATATTTCACATTCTTCACTGCTGACAAATTTCAGAAGGAGTATTAGGAGTTGAGAAGCCTCACCCGTGTAGTGTTGCATGCCTGTATACGCCTGCTGGAGAGGATCCAATGCAGGGCTCTGAGCTGAAGGATACACAAATATTGAAAACAAACAGAAGAATAGGATGAGACAATTGGTATGACAGAAATATTTATACATACATCAGTAAGAGCGAAGTGTGAAGGTTGAATTAGCAGAACAATAGCAATAGTTCATAAAATATCGCAATCCACACAACATAATAGGAGAAATATCAGAGTGACTCATCTGTGACCAGGACAGCAAGTCTTTATGGTGTATGGAGAGCTATGGTATTCAGGGTAATGTCGGCATACCACCACGTAGGACGAACCACATCTAACAGGAGTAATTGTTCATGCAAGAGGAAGCTGTCTAAAAAGGATGTCCAGGTACTAACTCGGATTGATTCCAAAAAACATTAAACCACAGCTGCCCAACACTCTACAGAATTAAATCTCCTGTTTCCACCAAAACTGTTTGTCGGAAGCTCCAGAGGGTCCAAACTTTGTTTACTCGTGCCAATGCCAAGTGTCAGTTTCATTGGTGCCAACAGTGTAAATCTTGGGCTGTGGACAATGTGAAACATGTATTGTTCTTTAATGAGTCCACCTTAACTGTCTTTCCCACATCCATTGCAGTTACGGTGTGGAGAAACCCCAAAGAGGCATCCGGACTGTTGTGTAAAGCACAGGGGTGGATCAGTGATGGTTTGGGCTGCAATATCACGGAATTCCCCGTGAGTTTGATGGGCACTTTGACAAGGAGTACCGAACCATTCTGGAGGACCATGTGCACCTAATGGTTCAAACATTGTACCCTGAAGAGTGTGCCTTGTATCCACATAATAATGCACCAATACACACAGACTTGTGAGGGAATGTTTTGATGAACATGAAAGTGAAGTTAAACATCTCTCATGGCCTGTTTAGTTACCAGATCTAAATATTTTTAAGCCACTTTGGGGTATTTTGAAGGATGCAAGTCAGAAAACGTTTTCCTCCACCAGCATTATATAGTGACCTGGCCACTCTTCTGGAAGAGGAATGGCTCAAAATCCCTCTGGCCACTGTGCAGAACTTTTATCTGCTGTAGTAGCTGCAAAAGGAGGCCCTACACCATACTTATAAATGATTGTGGTCTATATAAAATACATATGATATAAACATTATATATTGTAAAGCATCACAATAAAATATTCATAAAATACTGAGTATTATTATTATACAATAATACAATATAGCATTATAATTTATATACACTGGAGGAAGGTCCTCACCCTGATATGGGTGGACACCATTGGTGTAGAGGGCTTCAGTGGCAGACTGGCCATTGGGTGGTGCAGAGACTTGTGGGTAACTGTTGACGATTGGAGGCAGAGCAGGCACAGGTGTGGCAATGGTTGGAGGAGTGTTCGTACCTACAGCAGAACAACCGATCATGAATACACAAATTCAATCAAATACAAGAACATTTGGAAACTTGAAAGATGACTTTCATGTACCTGAGGAGGGTGTGATTGAAGCGATGGGTGTGGCTATGATGCTGCTGGGATTGAGAGCAGCCAACTGTTGCATCTGCACCGCGGCAACCGTCGCCACAGGAGACAGATATGCAGACTGAGCCACCAAGGCCTGCTGTTGGACGAGCTGTTTAGGACAACAACAACAACAAAAAAGTGAATCCAGGACTATGACATAGAAAACTTTTAGCAGAGTCCCCTGCAGGGGTTGTACTGGGGTTATTAGGTCAAAGCCATTTAAATTAGAACTTCCTGTGTGTAGAACAAAGTAATTATTGAAGTATTTTTGGTTCCAAACCTAATACAACCTCCAGTTAGCGCTTTAATCCCAATTCAATTCATCCCCATGTGTTTTCTGTCAACTAAACCCTGGTACATACAGTGGCCCAAAAAATATTTAGCACTTAAGCCACATTTTATGATTGAAAGTCATTGCATTAGACAACAAGATTTCAAATAATATAGAATATAGTTTAAAGACAGATACTGTTCAAAAAGTTGTTAGATTTTAAATGCATAAATATACTGACAAAAATATTTGGTTCCTTAATGGACATTAAGCTGTTGGTATGAATTTTATTTATGTAAGGCTGGAATACACTACACGTATTTTAAAATATAAACAGATTTTAAAACACTAGGCATCATACACTTGGTTACAGAGAAAAACTGGGTATCATACACTAAAAGACTACCAAACTTTCAAATTGTTTCAAACACGACAAACTCACAAAGAAACATGCATAGATATATAAATATAGATGCCTCGTTAGTGGCTGTTTCTATGGGCCGCCATAGGTTAGACGTCTGCCATATTGGAACGGTCAAAACACCGGTCCGTGAATATTCGAGAGCAAGTTGACTGTGCGTCTGCAACCGTAGTTAGACACATGTGTGAACATCTATATTTGCAATAGACTTCAGCAGATCATTTTGCTAAACTAACACAATACAAAAAGACAAAGCTTCAGCTAACACAACATTAAAAAGATACCATAGTATAAAAACCTGTAATATTGAGTTAATACATATGAACACATACCAACACATTCTCACCTGTGAACGTTTTTTCTACAGGAATTTAAATCACGGTGGTTTCACAACCAGAAGCTGCGCAATATACTGAGTTTAATTTGTTACGCTTGTTCTGTTAATTTACTTTTGTTTTGTTATCGTAGTTTTGCAACACTGGTAGATAGAGGGCAGCTTCGGTTTCAGAAGCAACGTCAGAGCCAGGAGTTCATGCGACAAATCTTTATTAACCGACAGCACCGTTTATATCTGGGTGGAGAACAGTGACTAGATCTAAAACACTCATATCTCAGTCACTGTAAGTTATCAAAACCACACGTGAAATCCCGTAACACACGTTTGTGCAGCGCAGAGTGGCTCTCTCGCACTGTATGACGTGACGGACAACTAATTGTCTGATACGGTTCACACACACCGCGTGTTTTCAGAGAATGCGGGAGTCCTGAATATTTACAGGTGTGAGTTGGGTTATACAATGCAGTTGTCACTCCCGTAAATAGCTGCACTGTGTGTGAACCTGTGTTAAGGACTCAAATACAGGGCTGACAACAGTATTCTGCTGCTGTGTTATCGTGGCCACTACGATATGTGTTCTAAAATCGCTTCAAAACATCAAGCTCATTTTACTATCCTCCGGGTGGATGGAATCATAGTCTGAAGCTTAAAAATCAGAGTTTGTGCCCACTATGCATTTTATGTGAAATCTGTCAACTCCGACTGCCCAAAATCTGCAGACTGGCGCAGACTTTCGGCAACTATTGTCGGCTCATCTAGATGTAAATCAGGGCAAAATTCGGAGAAAAAGTCATGTAGTGTATTCCAGCCGTAATATGCACTACTATTCAAAAGTTTGGGTAAGTTCGGTAAGTTTTGTTCGATAAGTCTCTTATGCTCACCAAGGCTACATTTACTTGATCTAATATTAAGTTTTGATATATTATAAAATATATTTTATTCAAGTGATGGCAAAGCTGAATTTTTAGCAGCCATTACTCCAGTCTTCAGTGTCACATGATCCTTCAGTAATCATTCTAATATGGTGATTTGCTCACTCAAGAGATGATGTTAGTGCTTACTGCCTGTGTGTATGCGTTGTAGGCGCCCAGGTGTAGGCTCATGGGACTAATGACACCCAGCTGAGAGGCCACTTGTTGCATACGCCTGATTCCCCTCTCCTTCTCTGTGTCTGCAAACTTTACCACCAGACTAGAAGATGCACCCTGAGGGGATGAAGAAAATTCTCATTCTCACAAACAACATCAAATAAAAAGAAACTAAGAAGTCCTGAGGTGAAATATGCAGTGGGTGATGTTAAAACAAAACACAAAGACTCTGTAGTGAGTTTATGAACAATGGAATACTGTGTTGTGTTATGCTTGTAGGTGTGATAGTGGGAGGAATCCTGAATGTGACTGTGAACGAAACACTAACCGGGAGAGTGCGGCTGCCGTGTAGAGCGCTAATGGCCGCCTGTGCTTCTGCATTACTCTGATATTTTACAAATGCACAACCTGCAACACACAACACATCATTAGACAAAACCGACAAATACATTAGGGTGACATTTTATAAGTCATCAAGTGGGAGTATTTTAACATTCATTCAAACAAATGAAATAGAAATACAATAAGTTGAGATTGATACAAATGCCCACATTATTTCCCAAAGCCTACATCTGTACATATGGAAGAGCATAAGTGAATCTGTTAATGATTTACAACAGCAGGTGCATCTGTTCCATTCACACTCACACATAATTACCCAGAGCACACACATCCATCACTTTATAAATCACAGCCTGTGTCGATTGGACTATCATTAATTAGCCAACATATGTGTGGATGTCCGAACACTCACTGCTCCAAACCTACTACTGTTATATTCGGGATAGGCATTAGGAGTGGCATTTACAGACATTCTAAACTCTATTGGAGTTAGACAACACGAGTCGAGACCCATTCATTGTCATAATCATACTTTAGATCTAATACTGTCACATGGAATCGATGTTGATGGCGTTGAAATTCTGCAGCAGAGCTATGACATCTCAGATCATTATCTAGTCTCCTGTATGCTCCATTTAGCCAAGGCTGCAAGACAAACTCCCTGTTATAAATATGGTAGAATTATCACTTCTACCACTAAACATTGCTTTATAAAAAATCTTCCCGATCTCTACTCTGGTATGCCGAGGATATTCTACTCCTCGGCATACCAGATAGCTTAGAAGAACTCGATGTTGCAACAGAAACTATTGACACTCTTTTTTTTCAGCACTTTAGACATGGTTGCTCCTTTGCACATAAAGAAGCTTAAGGAAAATAGTCTGACTCCATGGTATAACGAGTACACTCGGGCCTTCAAGAAAGCAGCCTGAAAAATGGAGCTCAGTTGGAAGAAAACAAAACTAGAGGTATTTCGCATTTCATGGAAGGAAAGTGTTATTGCATACAGAAAGGCCTTAAAAACAGCTAGATCTGCTTACTTTTTGACTCTCTTAGCAGAGAAAAAACATACCATAGGTATTTATTTGATAAAGTGAACAGAGATTCTAATTACTGGACCAAAAACCTTTGCACGTAATAACATAGAATACTGTCTAACACTTGATGGCTGCTCTGTGTTCAGTTAGGAACCTAGGTGTGATCTTTGATATCAATCTTTTATTTGAAAGTCACATTTCTAGCATCTGTAAAACCAAATTGTTCCATATTAAAAATATATCTAATTTACAACATGTGCTCTCAAATGACAACATGAGCAAGTGCGGAACAATTAGTTCATGCATTTCATGACCTCAAGGCTAGATTATTGTAATGCTCTTCTGGGTGGTTGCCCTGCACTCTAAATAAACAAACTCCAGCTGATTCAAAATGCAGCAACTAGAGTTCTTACTAGAACCAGGAATATGACCATATTAGCCTGGTTCTATCAACAATGCATTGGCTCCCTATTATACATTGCATACATTTTAAAATCTTGCTAATTACTTACAAAGAACTAAATGGTCTAGCTCCTTAGTATTTGAGCGAGCTCTTAACGCATTATAGTTCTTTCCTTCTATTGCGATCTCAAAATTCTGGCCAGTTGATAATACCTAGAATATCAAAATCAACTGCAGGCGGTAGATCCTATTCCTATTTAGCACCCAAACTCTGGAATAGTCTTCCTAGCCTTGTTCGTGTACACTCTGTCAGTTTAAATATAGACTAAAAACACATCTCTTAACCTGGCATACAACTAACACATGATCAATTTCTCAAGTCAAATCAGTTAAATGATTGTTAGGCAGCATAAATTAGGTCTACTGGGAACACTTCCTACAACACCCGATGTACTTGTTACATCGTAAGAAGAATGTCATCTACGCTAATATTAGTCTGTCTGTCTCATCCTTATCCCGAGGTTACCGTAGTCAGCCGGATCCGGTCCATATCCAGATCAGATGGTGGATCTGCAGATACGACCACAACGCAGCCCTGAACGTCAGCAGAGATCCTTTCAACTAGACAATCCCCTGTGAAGGCATGGTCGACATGATAGCCATCGGCACAGATCATCAGCAGAGATCACAAGAACCAGACAGGTCCTCTGCACAGACTCTATGGCCATCTTTGGCTCCATACCAGCGTGATGAATCGATCTTCAAGCAAAAGGAACTGGATGAATATTTGGATGCTACTGATCCCGATCTGAATTCTGAATTGTTGTGATGCAGCCTGAATCATAATCACACCATGTTCGTTCATTGGCCAGAGGAGAACTGCACCCCCGACTGAGGCTGGTTTCTCCCACTGTATTTTTCTCCATTCTGTCACCTGATGGAATTTGGGTTCCTTGCCACTTTCGCCTCTGCCTTGCTTAATTCAACAATATTATTGATCTGACTGTACTGAAGCTGTTGTATGAGAAGTGAAATGAGCTGGACAATGACATTATTTTTTGCAGAACTGCTTTAATTAAATCATTGCTGATCTTTGCAACAGAACTGAATCATCACTGAACTGACTTCAGCTGAACAACAGTCGAAATGCATAATATTCCAGTTATCACTGTAAACCTGCTTTGAAACGATCTGTATTGTATAAAGCGCTATATAAATAAAGGTGACTTGAATTGACTTGTATTACTACAATGCGGGTACAGACGTGTTTTATTTTCTGCAATCTTACTGAAAGAGCCTTCAAGTCGAAGACAACTAATAATTAATAAATAAAATGTTTATAAATATTTGTCAGAATGTAAGCCTTATGAATGATACACCTGGTTAACCCTATTCCTTGCAGGAGAAGGATGAAGTGAATGTATTTGAAAGTGGTTTGCACACCTTTGCTGGCTCCGTCAGGCCCTCTGAGTACTGTGCACTCCTCTATACTCCCAAAAGGCTCAAACATTTTTCTGACATCGGTGTCTGACAGCTGTTTCCCCAACATCCCCACAAACAGCTTCCTGTCTACATACAGAAAGACAGATCATGATAAGTATACATATACCAGACAAGAGGCTGTGTAAGATCATGTATCATTTTAAAGTGGTAATAACCATTAAATGATCTCAGGCAATATTTGTCACTCGATGATAGTGAGGTTCATGTTGCGATAACTTTATGGGCCACTAGAGGGCCCTTGAGGACTTTCATTTGCTGACCAACACAATGGCACTAGCCCAGGTTTTCTTGTGTGTATTAATGCAGGATTAAAATGAAAGAACCATTTGCATTGTAATTTGGATTGTGTTGACGTTTACATCCAATAAGAGATTATTAAATCAGTCTGTATCCACTCATTCCACATCCATTTAATGGGTTTAAAATGTTGAATTCTTTATTTATTAAAACATTTTTTGTGCATCTACTTAGATATACTTTCAAGACAAAACTATCCCCATAAGTGATAGATAGATAGATAGATAGATAGATAGATAGATAGATAGATAGATAGATAGATAGATAGATAGATAGATAGATAGATAGATAGATAGATAGATAGATAGATAGATAGATAGATAGATAGACAGCTTATAAATCATACTAAGTGATTTGTTTATTTTTGAGTTTTCTGTGATGGCTAGGGGTAGAGGATAAAATATTCAGTTTGTACAGTATAAACATCATGTCTATGTAAAATCCCCATAAAACATGAAAACGTGTGTGTGTGTGTGTGTGTGTGTGTGTGTGTGTGTGTGTGTGTGTGTGTGTGTGTGTGTGTGTGTGTTACCTCCTCGGCCTTCACTGTCCGCAGGCTTCACTTGAATGGGGCGGTTCATCTGAAACACAGAGCACATCATCAACTGTACTTCCTAATCAAGCTCTTTCATTTCCTCTTGTGTTTGTGCATGCATTTATTGCAGAACGCTGGCTAAATGTATGTGCGTGATGTAGATCTCAGGACCTGTCCATCTGCCTCAATATTCCAAAATCTCCACACTGGTCCTGCTTATCTCTCCATGTAGCCTTTGTACTTGTTTGCCTCCATTTGAGGCCTAATCGCCATCTCTCAGGTCCACTTTTATCTCTCATCAAGAATCCGTTTCATACTCTTTCTCTCTCCATCACACTTAATCCTGTCCCTCTCTCTATATATTTCTCAAGCACCAGGAAAAGCACACACCCACGCGGGATTGGGGAAGTGATGGGATTAAGCACGCTCGCTGGCTAATCTGGATTACAGACGCACGGCAGATTAAAACGGTGAGAGATTCTGGGCTTGTGAAACAGAAGAGAGAAAGAGGCACCAGGGGAACAAGAGAGGGATGGTGACATGAGAGGAAAAAAACATGAAAACAGAATGAGGGGGAGAGAGAGGAAATTAAAATGGAAAGGGAAAAATATTGTATATATAACCAAATTTAACCAAGGTTAGGTGGAAAAATAAAACTCATTTGATAGTATTAATTTATAGTATTATATGTTTGTGTGCGTGTGTGTGTGTGTGTGTGTATATATACTATATATATATATATATATATATATATATATAGTAAAGACATTTAGATCATGTTACAAAAGATTTCTAATTTAAATGAATACTGATCTTTAGATCTTTTCTATTCGGCTGCTGAAAATTCTGCTTTGCTATCACAGGAGTTAACCACGTTTTATAAAATACTACTGTATATCAATTGGAAAACAGTCATTTCAAATTCTAAGAATATTTCACAATATTACTATTTTCACAACTATTGATCTAATAAATGCAATCATGGTGTGCGTAAGTGACTTTTAAAAACATGAAAAAAAATCTTGCAGACTCCAAACTTTTGAACAGTAGTATAACGTTTAAATAAAATGACAGTTATACGTAGAACCACAATTTGCTACAATACTGAACTGTGAAAGAAATGTGACAACACCTTAGTGGGTTATAAAACTATTGCGTCCATATTATTCTCTAAAAACAACCATTAAATGATTTTTAGGACTAAATTCTATTTTACAGCAAAATGAATGGAAAATATAAATGAGCACGAACAGTAGATAGTATTAGTATTGTAATTCAAATGACATCGCAATTCTACATGGAATTGTTCAATCACTTCAGCCCTAATTTAAATAAATACAATTAGTAAAAGGAGTGGATGAGAGGCAAGGAGAGACGCTCTGAGCTAAATTACCAGAATCAACATAAAAGCATTAATTATGCAGCAGGTGACATTTCGGCCCAATTCAGATTCGCTTGGTTTTATCCGACCAGCCGCGATCGCTCATTTGGGGTCCGTATTGATCAGGCATTTGCTTGCAATCACTCTTTCTCACACACACACACACACACACACACACACACACGCAGAGCCATATAAACCATACATAATGACTTTCACTATTTCACAGCACGACAAAAATATATTACACGACTCGCGGAGAAGGGCGCAAACAGAAGGGCATTTATCAGGATGACTAATGAAGCAGGTCTCATTGATTGCTGCAGTAATGTAAAGCACTGTAAAGATCCCCAACACCCACTATACGTCTGTTCTGGATCAGTTCTTTTTCCTTCCTAGTGTAACTCCCTCTGGTGATTACTAATCTGATCTCAGTGTAAGAGCTTGTTTTGCAGCGCTTAAATCTGATTTGCCCAAATTGCTTTGTTTATCTTCAGAAAACACTGGCATACAGGGGAAAAATAACTTTTGAGGGCGTTTTATCATTGTACTGGAGGCAGCTGCTCCCAATTTAGTTCATGAACAAGGTTCTTTAATCGTTCTTCCATCACTTTCAGCCGAGAACTTTTTTCTTGAATCCCCCCAAATTCAAATCATTATTCGCAGAGCATCTGCTTAAATTAATAAGTTCACGTACATTCACAAACGAGGAGCCATGTTGCTTGAGCAGCAAAATCAGCATATTACAATGATTTCTGAAGGATCATGAGACTGGAGTAATGATGCTGAAAAGTCAGCTTTGGCATCACAGGAATAAATTACATTTAAAATATATTCAAGTAGAAAATGGTTATTTTAAAATGATAATATTTTACGTTATTACTGTATTTATGATCAAATAATTGCAGCCTTGGTGAGCATAAGCTCCCAATCGCTGATTGCAAGCTTATTTTGAAAACAAACCAAAAAACATTCTTTTGAACGGTAGCGTGTAAGAGCGGAAATGAGATTTGAAAACTGCAGTGGATTTTATGCGCCAGAGAAACAAGCATGCAGCCATCTTTAGAATTTTGTGTTTGAACTTGCGTTTTTGCATTAGCTCCGTCTATGGCATCGCTGTCGGAAAAGAAATTAGCTGGTGAAGTGGATTTACTTATAGAGCTAATGAAAGTTATCATGAGCATTGTAATGTTTGAAGCGGAATGTCACTAGGCCGGGGAGATTTTAAAACGAGCGGTTCATTCATAAATCCGTAAGATCTTACCTTTATGAGTGGAAATACACGGGCGGGGCTACATAAAGTCTATAGCGATAGAGCAAATAGCAATTTGAATTTTTCATACAAAACTATTGTATGGCTTCAGAAGACTTGGAATACAGCAAACAAGTAGCATGAATCACTTTTATCATTTTTTGAGCTGTACTCTTTCACTTTCATTGCACTGTAAAATATTCACCAGGATATTCTGCGAAACATGACGGTAAGTAATAGATGACAGAATTTAAAAAACTGTTCCTTTGAAAGTTTAGATCAATGTATTGATCAATCAAAAGAGGAAAAGTGAAGACCTCCTGGGTTCTTTGGAGAGGTTTTCATAGGTCCTCTTATGACGTTAGGCTGTAAACCCATTTTTATGGGTTTATTTTCAAGAGTGTATAACACACGTCAGGTTGCTGGCCAACTGTTGACTGCATGAGCACTTTGAAATGGTCAGCAAAATGGATTAGGTTAATGACTGTGCCATTTTGGATTCATTTTCGGAAAGGAGCCAACTCACATCAAGGTTGTGGCAAAAGAACAGCTCACTCATTTAACATGTACAGTATGAATCAACAGGAAGATGGCATATCAAACCAAAACATTACTGAAACGCATCATTTCTGTACAGGCTACAGATGCGCTGTGATATACGAGAAAATCCTTTATGAGCTTTATTCACGTCTTTCCTTGCACTGTGATGAGTCACTGAGCTTCAAGGATTACAGAAAGGAGAAGCAGAGACAGTGGAAGAGAACAAAAAAGAAAAGGGCGAGGAGAAAGGGTACAAAAGGACAAGAGAGACGGGAAGAGACGAGAAATAGTGGGAGAGAGAGAGAGAGAGAGGGAGAGAGAGAGAGAGAGAGAGAGAGAGTGTCGTGGCACTGCCACTTTAGGTCGGCACGGCAACCAACCCTCTGTCACCATGACAACGGCGAGACGAGCTACCCAGCAGGTAAACAAGGTTGCCCCGGACGACGAGGGGAGGGGAAGGTAGTGATGGGGGAAAAAAGAACAAGAGAGACAGGGGAAAAAAATAGGGTGATGGAGGGATCAAAATGGATGAAAAGTGAGTCTTTGTGAATTTATTTATGAGAAAGGAAAATAGAGAGACAGAGATAGACAGATAAAAGTAGCAGGTGTAACTGCTATGGTTGCCAAAGCAACAGAGGCAGTGAAGACTCTCCATCATCGAGCAGAAAGAAACCTGTTGGCTTCCACAAACGCTGCTCGACAAAGAAAACTACTATAACCACGCTAATAATTACAGATAATTAACATTCTACAGTTGTTTTTACATTCATTAAATCTACTCTGCTATATACAATACCTTTCAAATGTTTAGGGCCAGTTTTTAATATTTTTAAAAACAGTTAAATATTTAAATGTAAAAATAAAAACAGTAATATTGTGAAATATTACTGCAATTTCAAGTTTTCTATTGTAATAAATATGAAAATGTAATTTATTCCTGTGATGCAAAGATGAATTTATCATATGAATTTAATCATTAATCGAGTCTTCACTGTAACCGTCACATGATCCTTCAGAAATCATTCTGATATGCTGATCTGCTGCTCAAGAAACATAATCAACTTATTATTATCAATGTTGAAAACCGTTGTGATAATCAAGATTTTTGTGGAAACAGTGAACCATTTTTCTTGAGGTTTCTATGATCAATAGAAAGTTCAAAAGAACAACATTTATTTGAAATAAAATGTAACAATGTAAACGTCTTTACTGTGACTTATGATCAATTTATTCTTAGTATTTCATTTTTTATCATTGTAGAATAAAATAATTAATATCTTCAGATAAAAATATATGGTGATGCCACTAAGCATTCATAACAGCCCTTCAGGTTTTAACCCTCCCCCCTTCAAAAAATAACAACAACCTTATGAACAACATAAACCAAAAGTATACAATATTGCGGTAGCACCACTGACATTAAGTGACAATTTATTATAGCAAATCATTCAATATTTGAATAAACTGCAAAATGAAACATTCAAAAACACTAGGAAACCAAGAACCAATAAACATAGGCTATTGTTGTGTACAAACAAATATGCAAATCATACAAAAATCATACACAAATAAATGCAATCCTTCAATATGTGTTGTAACAGGAGAGCACAATTGTCAGCTTACAAAAATTGAAAATACCAAAAAAAAATATTCACGTAATATCCTTCCGTACATGCCATTAAAAGCACAGGCCATAACTCCTGCTTGGTTCATCTGCCAGCATAAAAAACTCAGCACACACACACACTTAATCTGCGCCTTGATCTGAGGCCAGGGATTTCAGTGGGATTACGGGATATTAAATCCATAGATTATTCAATCAACTGACATTTACTCTGCCGTCACCCTCCATGTAGAGCCTCGAACACGCATACAAACAAATCACAGTGTTTGACCTGTAAAATAGTTATATGCTTATGCATCTGAAAAAAAAATGCAAAGACACACCCAAATTTGACTGTTCCATTCACACAAACTACTACACGATATAAGCAAAATTCAGAAAGCCAGTGACTCATAAGAGCTCAAAATTCACATTCACGCACACGCTACATGTTTTGCTTTTTGGTTTTGGTACAAGTTTCTCTGTGAATGGAAAAATGACTGTGTGTGTGTATATGTCTATGTGCGTGAGTGTTTTGCACTCAAGCTAGCTCAAGAGGATCTCTCTTGCGACTTGTCAGTGTGTGTGTGGTGGCAGATGTTAAATTAGGTGTGTATCCACACAAAGACTATTCTCAATCTTGCCTCTGTACCCATCATGCAATGCTGGCCATTGCATTGAGCTGGTTCCCTAGCAACCCTGCATCCCTTGTCCCAGCCGTCTCCTGGCAACAGGACCTGCGACCGTAATCAACCTGCACGCCACCCCACCCCCAATATAATCCACTCTCTTTCTTTTCCATCTCCTTTTCTAGCTTATTCTTTCAGTCGCATCCATTTCCCATTTTATAACAATCACAGTTAAATCAGAAAGACATTCATAAAAAAGATGTCATTGAATGCCCATTAAACATGCCAAAGATAACACGATACTGATGTGTCTTATACTTAAACACATAATTCTACATCACTTTAAAGAATACTTGACCAAATCAACATAAATTTATATGAATGTATAAGGGAAAATGCATATGGCCACCATTTATTTTAAGTTCATCATTTGTATTCACCTCTGCCGTGTTACAAAGAAACAACACAGCACACTGAATACAAATATTCCATTATTATTGATTAATTATGAGGTCATCGAAACTGCACGTATGATAATCCTATGAAAATTAGAAAAAGGCCTTTTAATGGCATGTCATGCTGCTGTTGCAGCTTGAAAAGTCACCTCAATTACTCTTATTAGACAATGAAGCTGGACGATTAAAGCACCTAAAATCTTCATTCTTGAAATAATCAATAAGCTCTAATCAATTCGCCTGTTTCAAACGTGCCAATCGGTAGACCTTAAGCAATTACAATAGTAACACAGACTTTAAACTTTCAGCATCAATGCCTGCTTAAATAGAAAAAGATGGACAGAGAGAGAGAGAGAGGGGGAAAAGCATGTGTGAAAATGGCACCGCTTGGGAAATGGAGATGTGCATTGGTTGGGCTTGCTAACTCAATATGCATATCAAATTCTGAATGTAGCACATTCAAACAAACTCGCTTTTGCCAAGGAAACAGACCGTATATGAGCAATGCTTGCAATACCGCTGATGTCTAACACCCTGAACACGCAGTCAAGTCAACATTGGAGAAACTTTATTTCTGTCTGTGGGAACCAAATGAGAATAGGGAAAAGAAATGGATTAAAGTAAATAATGCATATTTGTTTGATACTCTTTACTGATTAGAACAAATAAAAAGTTATAGTAGATTAAAATCTAATTGTGCACTTAAAATCATTGTGTGGTTGCCCCATTGACTTCCACTGTAACTACTGTCTGTGGTCATTTTCAGTTTGTTTGTAATTTACACTTTCATAGTTAATATTCTTCATTTGAAACAACTGTACCAGGTAAAAACAGGTATTGTATATTTTGTCCAGTTTCACAGACAAGGCTTAAGCCTAGTCCCAGACTAAAATGCATGTTTGAGCTGTCTTAACTGAAAGCAACTTGCAATATTTTAAAATATGTCAGTGCCATTGTTTTGTCCCAAGAAGCACATCAGTAATGTTTTTCTTTTCAGGAACGTTTATAAAAGCTACTTAAATGTCCTAATTGAACTAAGGCCTAGTCCTGGTTTAGTCTAAGCCGGTCTGTGAAACCAGGCCAATATGTTTTAAAAAATGATCATTGACACTTCGAATTGAAAATTCGATACGTCCTTATTACTCATCAGGAAATCTGCAAAGCCATATTCATCATTTACTGCCTTTATGGTTTTTCCTGAGCAACAATATTGATCTGGGACACATTCAGAAAGAAGACAGATTACAGCCAGCAAACAAGCTGTTAAGATTACATGATTTGTTGCAGACAATGAAAACCAACCAAATCAAGAGAGGAAGTAGGATGGACCCAAGGGGATCTGTTGTTTGGGACTTTATTATAATAAATGTCTGAGCATCTGAAACCCTACCACACGGAAAAAAAAACGGATGAAAAGGGCCATTTTTGCAGTTAACTACGCTTTGAAAAGCAGAAAATGTCTGTTAGCTAGTTTAATTTTAGTCTCAATGGTGTGAAAAAATCTACTGTGCACAGTGGATACATGTCCATCAGATTAAGTTCTGCTCTCACGGAGTGTGTAATCATCAAATGCCACACACACACACACACACACACTTACTAGCAGATGTCTGTCTTTAAGCTCATGGACGTCCGCCGCCTTCCCCCCGGCTCATTATGTCAAATTTTCTTTCATTTACCCCCTTCCCCCAATTCACCCCTCAATCTTCCCCCTTTTCACATATCAGTCCAATTTCTCTTTAATTAGACCTACTTTCACCTCTCTCCCTCTTTCACGCTCTCGAACCCTGTAACCCTTCAATTCATCTGAACAATAGACTCATCCTGCCCGCGATGTGAGTATAGATACTGACACTAAGTCAAATATACTTAATCGTGCTTTTCTGGAAAGGAAACGTGTGCGTCGTCGGATCGCGTTAGTCTAATATGATCGCTTGTCTTTTATTTGTGAAAAAAGTACAGTAATATGAGTTTGCATACACTTTCTTACACAGAATTCAATTGGATTTTCATAGAAGTATGAAGACATAGTTTAAGTGTAGTGCACTACTGTATTTGTAAAAAGCATGCACTGAACAAAACATGACACATATTTTAAGGTATACAACAACATATCTTATCTAATTCGACTTTCCGGGTGCCCTTAACATACTACGACGTAAATCAGAATGAGCACATTGTAGTAAACTACAAACAAACATCCAGACATTCACTCTCACACACTCCATCCCCCTCTCTAATAACACCTGCCCTCCCTTCCCCCACAACAAAGGCACAACAGACGCTCTTTTAAACACGCGTTCAGACGCACAACTACTCGTCCCAAACATGAAAATGCCAAAAATGTGTGCACGCCAATTGGAACGCTAGTTCAATAGAGATCGGGCGTAATTTGATGCTTTGAATCAAAATGATAATAGTAAAAACAACCTTAATAGTGCAAACAGAAGCTATCTGGTCTGTCCTGCTGATCTACTACGTCTTGCTTTCTTGTCACAATTGTTTGTGGCTGAGGCATAAGAGTAAAGCTGTTCGTGAAACAGCAGATAAAACAAACCACAAAAAACTCAGTGTGAAAGCTGATATTTATCTTAACTGAAGTCAGATAGGATCCAGCTGAGTCACATTATACCATAAATCGCCATCACAACAACTGTCTTCCAAATTCATCTGTTTTTTTAGCCTTGTTGTGCACTAGCTGCAGTTTTATTTAAATGCTAAGAGGCGGCCAAAAAGAGCACATTTGAGATGTGGCCAATTCTATAATAGAGGAAACAAACAAACCAAGGTGTTTATGTGTATGTTTAAAAGCTTGATGGAACACGTGAGCGGCTGAAGTATCGCCCGCCGCTTTTTTGTTGTGCCCGTGCAAGTGGGATAAACAGAGCTAAGCAAACACGTTGGGATGGCAACGATAGGTTGAATGTTTTAAAGAGCGCGAGATAGGAGAGATGGGGAAAGATAAGAGGAGGGGGAGGAGGAGGAAACCATTGGATTGGAAAACCAGAAAGAGGACTCCAGGTTTCCATTCTCCTCGTCTGTCTACAATCACTGCGAGCCTCTCACCTGAAATTAGACATAAGGCCAGGTGCCACTCCAGCCATGCCATCTGTTCAACCCCTCCTCCTTTGTCTGTCTTAACCTCTCCCTTCAATACATTGCTCTCAGTTGATCTTTTAAAATTAGAATATTGGAATGTTTTTTGAAAGGCATTTTTCGCTTGCCCAAACAGCGGTGTAAACAATTGCATGAAACATGATAATTACAAACCCAAAACACAATTGTATGTTTAGAATTTCAATTTCAACATTTTTCTTAAGATTATTAAGGGTTTTTTTTTGTCATTCAGGACACAATGTGTGCATGTAATGGCATATGGAATATGCAGTGGTGTCTATAGTAGCCTATCTAAATTCACACATCACTCTTTCCTTATTTAGTGAACTCCACATTGAATTTGGGTCACAAGAATGGTGTGTTATTTGTATATAAGTTTGCATGTATGTACAAGTATTTACTTGTATTAATATTACATTAAGGTGTTATAATGAGTGTATGTTAAGCTGCATTTTCTAAATTCTGAGAGTTTGAGAGTTACAAAGACGACTGTGGCGCATCCTCAGACAACACAGAGGACCACTGGAATAACACCTTACTCTTGTCTCTCTCACTCTCATTTAATACTAAAGGTTAGGAAAAATTTAAAAAAATTCAGAGGATAAAAACTGTTACCCAAATGATTCAACGTTTCAATTGAATGCTCATTTTATTAATAATTTTAGTATAGTTATGTCATAGAGAAGTTTGTTAGTGTGTCATTTACCTGAGGCCCTGTTTACACCTGGTATTAAGATGCGTTTTGGTCGATCGGATCACAAGTAGACAAGGCAGATACATATTCGTTTACACCTGGTGTTTTAATCCGTCTCTTTTGTCCACTTTCAACCACTTCTGTCCTGATTTCTTCAAAGGGAGGGTCTATGGGCGGGTAAATGTATGGGCTTTTTTAGATCTTTCGAGCTAATGAATGAAATAAGCTCACGCGATTTACATATGAACACAGAAAACAAAACAAAAATACAGAGAGCAGTAGCTTTCGTTTCTCCTCTTACAGCCGCAAGACCACGCCAAACGCGGTGAGTGCGTGTTCGAAATCAGGAATGGTGGGAAAACATCATGCTTGGTACGTTTTTCGTCTTCAAACCATTCTTGGGTCTCCAGCCGACGAAGTTGCGTCTGGCAAGCGCGCTTCCCAATACGTTTACCCATTAGGTCAGTAGACGGAGAGTAGGCAGTCTTTTGTGGCTGTTCGAACGCATTCGACCATGAGTGTTTACACTACGAAAGCAATCCTGTCGAATGCCTTTTTTGACTACCTCTGGAAGTGGTTGAAAGTAAACAAGCTCTAAACATTTTAGACCCTGTTTACACCAGTATTTAGTGTCGTCCACTTGTGATCCGATTGACCAAAACGCATCGTAATACCAGGCGTAAGCAGGGCCTGAGATACCTACCTGACATCAGCCTGCTGTGTGAGAGAGCCTGAAACATTTGAATGCATATAGTTAGGATTTATTTATGCATTTGTTTATTTGTATATTTATTCAGAGTTAAGAATACTGCCTTTTGTTTGTGGCTTTGAATACTATGTTTAAATAAAGACAACACAGTGGACCGCTTGAATGACACCTAACTCTTGTCTCTCCCACTCTCATTTAATACTAAAGACAATCCTCATCCACCCTGTAGGTCCAGTCAACAGACGAGAATTGTCTTTAGTATTAAATGAGAGTGTGAGAGACAAGAGTTAAGGACTGTTTAGACAAAACTTGCTTTTCCATTCCACTGCGCTACTTTCCATCATTTTTTCAGTGTAAACATGCGGTAGACAGACGTGTTTAAACGCTGCGCTCACGGCTTTTGCAGCGTCTCGCGCATTACACGGCATTCTAAAATCGCGGAACTCAAGTTAAAATGAGTTCAGTTTTTAAATGAGTTCAGTCTCTAGACCTTGCGCTTTTGTGAAAACTGTTACACACATGCAAACAACAAGTAATAAACAGTATACAAATAACACAACATTGTGACCCAAATTCATTGTGCAGGGGGTCACATAGCAGAGGCATATTTTTCAACTTCTTATTCCCCAATGATAGCTACTCTCAGTTGTTGTAGAAGAAAGTAAACACTAAGTTGTTATTATAGCAAGTTATGTAGAAAATGCTAATATTAATAGGTATAATTCACCCCCAAACATTAAAATTCTGGCATCATTTACTCACCCTGCAAAATACAAGAGATGTTTTTGTCCAAAGTAACTAAAACCAAAGATTAAAGATTGTTTACATTAATTGAAATAAAGCTGAAAGAAAACAAAATATAAATATTAGATAAAAATTTTAAACTTAAAAACCTTAAATGATAAAAAAATTAAAAAATAAAAATAAATGTTGCCTTGGCAGCTAACTGAAATAAAATAAGTTTTAGTTAAAGTACAAAAATTACTAAATTAAATGCAAAAAGCACATAATGAAACTAAAATGAAAGCTAAAAATATTAAAAATAAAATAAAATTCAAAATACTATTAAATACCATAAAAATTATACTAAAATAAAAGCCAAAAGGGATACAAAATACGGACCAAAAAAAACATTTTGTGTTTCGCAGAAGGAGGAGGTTTCATGAATTATCCCTTTACTTACATTATTTGAACAGGCGGATATGTTTTCATCACTCGCAAAAATGACAATGAAAATGCAAACAGTGAGTCTCCAAGATCAAATCTAGAAAATAAATCTGAATTCAGCCTAGTGTGAACAAAGCCTGAGGGGAAAATGAGAAACGTGAGAAATTAAGGTTCCAAGCCAAATTTGGTCCTATCTTATCTGTCTTTCTCCCCTCATCGTGGTAACAATTCCTATCTCACCCGCGCACGCACTCTAAACACACATCACGCAGCGTTGCCAGAGCGATTCGCTATGATTGACAGGCTGGGGGCGGGGCTTGCTCTGAATGGCAGGTGCCATGAGCTGGTAATAATGCCACACAGCTGGGCTTTCCGCATGTGTGTGAAAAAAGAATGAAAGAGAGAGACAGAGAAAGAGGAAGAGAGATTTCTCTTTAAGAGAGGGGGGGGGGCTGTAGTTCTTAATAACATGGCTCCCTTTCGTACCTCAGGGGGGAGGTTTGAACACCGTCTAACCAGGCTTAGGTGAGGGGGGTAGACCAATAGAAGAAAGGAGGGACAGAGAAGGAGGAGAGAGGATTTAAAGCCGAGGGAACCCGCTGATCTACGCCTGGAGAGGTCGCAAAGGTCAGACTACTGTCATGCTAATAATGGGATTTGTTCTGGAGTTAGTCTCAAGCACACATGCGCATGACGTTACGCACCATAAGGAAAAAACGATCTAAACAGATGCTCGCAAACATTGGTTCTCTGAAACTAAGGCATAGCGTGGTTTGTTTCGCTTGGACTTCGATTTAATTTTGTCACTTCTAACACTACTCAGCCAGACTTCGATGTTACGTGATGTGACATACAGAGTAATAAAGCCATATATCCTTTCATTAGCCTACGTCTGGTGGGAACACAATTGGCTTGGAGTCTGTTCAGATGCACCAGAAGCTTCTGTTTGCCCGCTCAGTCCACATTGTGTCTCTGCTTTTACGGCGTCTTCGCATGCAGCTTCCTCTTGTGCAAATTAAACTCGCTTAAATAGAATCTGAGGGGACGCAAAAGATTCCCTGTGGGTTTGCTTGCTTCAGTTCTAATCAACAGAAAAAAAAGAAAAAAACACATCATGCGAGCACTGAGCGTATAGTTGTATTAATTCCTCATTAAATCTCAAAACAGACCATATAATCTCATCCTCGAGTTCTATACGTTGACGTCAAGAACATTCGACTCGCAACATCGCTCATAATGATCCAGTACATCAGGCAAATCTAAAAAAGTAGGTGATTTACGGATGAAAACATAAAAAGGCATTAAAAAAGGATGAAGAGATTGGAGGTTTCTGAATTTACAGGTTGCCCGTCACGGCTCTGGCACGGCAGATGGCCTAACAGCTAATCAACGACTTCAGAGAGCGACATGATCGCGGATGCCTTCAAGGATTGTGCCCTCCTACATACCTAATTAAAGTCTGTTCATTCAACACAGATTTCCACAGATCCTGTTTCCTGAACCATCTAATGTGTTGTTTCTACTTTTAGAAACAACTTCATGTTCCCCCCCTGCTAGAAGTGCTTTATGATAAAAGATTTATTCTATATGCAGTCTGCTAATTATGGACAATTGGAAATGTTTGTCTGATTTAAACAAATCAATGTTTTATACAGCCCGTCTGAGTTCACGTCACCGACAGCGACAACTCACCCCAGGCAATGTCTTCTGCTCGTGCAGTGCATTCTGGGCCTTCAAGGCTGACTCCCTCGCACAGTATGTCAAGAACGCACATCCTGAAGAAGGAACAAGAATACAACGTGGGATGTATAAATAAAAATATAGCAAAACCTAGACAGTCCATGAATATTAAGCAGTGTGTTTTGCGAACATAAAAGGATTTGACAACTGTGACTAAGAAATGGAAAAACGTTGAATTTGCTTTCTCACCCCAGATGCATTTTCTGTGAATAGATTTCTTTAGAAAGCTAGACCATTGGAAGCTAACTCAAAATGAAATAAAAGGAAATTAATCCTATGTGTAACTAAAGGTTAAAGTTTCTACACATTAAAACACAGTATGTGTCCTCACTAGATGCAGTACAAGAGACGTTTCTCTTCAAGAGACATATCTCCATTTCAGATATGAAAAGGATTCTTCTCATCTAGCACCATTAGTCTTCCATCTCCTCTTGAGACTGTCCGTTCAATAGAGCCGCGTCAATCTCGTTTAATTACCTTTGTGCATTCCCGTGTACTTGTCCTTGATCACCGTGAGCTCATAGATCTTCCCAAACTGCTCAAAGATGGGCTTCAGGTCCTTCTCCTCCAGATTCCGCGGGATCTGGCCAATGAAGAGCTTGATGGCGTCTGCCTCCTTCATTAGGACAGTTTCCTAAGGGGACGGAGCGACAGCTGCGCCCGGGGTTTCAGCACTGGAGAGCGGCTCAGCGGCGGAGGAAGAGTCGCGGTGTTAATCTCGAGTCCCGGTGGAAAAGGTTTGAACCGTGACAGCTCTGCGTAAAACAAAGCACATAACGCTAAAATACTCGTTAACACTTTATAATATCTCCCATTAACAAGATTTATACTTGTAAAAGAGGACATGTGTGATGCTTGTAAAGTAGCCAAAGTAAAGCGTTTAAGACCGTCAGGAAGGGAATTTTATTCGGTTTACAACACAGACGCTAAGTAACGTTATTTGAAAGAGCCTTTAAACATAACACTTTAGCTTTTATCATATATCTGTGGAATATAAAGACCGTCAGGATGGGGATTTTATTCGGTTTACAGCACAGTTAGACAGGAATTTGAAAGAGCCTTTAAACATAACACTAAAGCTTTTATCATATATCTGTGAAATAGAACGAATAAAGTGTGTTTAAGTTTTGCAATTGTACCGTGCGCGTGAGATAAAGTGCTGGAGCGGTCTAGTGTTGCTATGGTTACCTCTTCAAACCATTCCTACTCGTGAGCGAATATACGAAAAATAGGGGCACTGACTAATTTGCAACTTGTAGAAACGTTTTTAAATGATTTAATATGCATTATTACATGTAAAACATAAACGTTTAAGACCTCCCGGCCTCAGCCGCGTTTGCAATATGAAGGTAGCTAATTCAACTAGATGTAAGAACGAAAGACCAATCACAATTCAATATGCAAATGACAAAAGAAAAGCCACCAATTGACATTAGGTTTGCCAGAATTACAATCTTCCATGTCGGTCGATTTTGAATGGTGAAATTCTTACAAAATGGATATCTTACAGGTTATAACGTTTATAAATAAAACAGATACCACACCAAAGCTGAAATAATCTACTAAAAAAAGTCTGAATGAATTAGTACGTTGATTGGTTTGTGCTGAATGAAATGCATAATATTATGGAGGATAATAAGGATTTCAATACAGTGCTGGAAGCACTGAAATGTCAAACATCATACAATGCTTATCAGATTTGTGGTGTAAATATAATAACATTTCTAGCTATTTCAATATACACTAATGATATGTTTAAATGAATGCATTATATAATGTAAATATCAATAATTTAAGCTATTATAACGTGTTATCAAAACATAAGATGGGTTTCTATAAAATAATTTTAAGATAAAATATTATAGTAGTACAAAGAAGCTTATGTTACGAGCTCTGGCAATAGAGCACATTAAAACTGAATGCAATAAAATAAAAATGCTTATAAATATTGACGGATATGCCCGTTGCTTCTTTGTTTAATCCACACTGGAGGCTCAGGCGTATGTGGCTCTTTGTCACGACACCACATACGCACATACATGACAGAGAACAAAAACACGCAACTATCCATGCAACTTCACGCCTTCAAATCAATAAAGACGGGAAGAAGTTTATTCAAATCTTACGAGCTCTCTGGTGTGTGTGCAAACCCGAAATTTGCTCTCGTTTCCTTCCCTCTCTCCCTCTTTTGTTAATCCCAAGGGGATGTTTGTTTATTTGCTGTCTTTCTGTCTGGTTGTAGAATATGGTCTGATATTCTACGTGCACTGATAAAGAGAGCTGATGGCTTGAACGCAAACCACTGTAGGCTACATTCAACTAAATCCGTGCATCTGTCACCCTTGACTCGTCTTGGTTTTTGTCTCTCTGTGCCCTCTCAAATATCTCCTGTTGACTAGAATACATGCATGAATCAATAGAAGTTTAAATGCAAATAAAATGTATTTCACTCACGTTTTAATGCAGAGGCAGTTTGAAGAAGACGCACGGTAATGCTGTAGCCTATATTCACGGTGTTGACACTCCGTATAACCCGTAGCTTTTGACGTCGAAAGCCGGTGTCCCCCTCCTGTCCATCTCCTGTCCTCCCTCGGGGTGTGGAAACCGTGATGCTTACTCGGATTAAGGGAGCGTCTCCATTTTCCTCTCACAAACCATTGGGTGCTGTCAAATACGAACAGCTATCCTTTTCATTTCACTGTGGTATACTATGGAAGTAAAAAGAAAATGTAATCATGACTTTATTTCTCCAAATCGCGCCTACAGTGGGCTATATATCACAATTGAGACTATTTTTTTTGTATTTGCACTATTATATCTCACAGTTGCAACTGTTTCACAATAAGTTTTGTTTTTCGTGAGGCATGCCTCACATTTAAGACACGTTCTCTATCCATGAAGAACCAGGATCCAATAAGAAACAAACAAAAAAACAAATGAACACCTTTTATTTAATGGAAATTTCCAGTGATATAAATAGCTTTATGGTTCGCTACTGCTTTATTTGAGTGTTCGCTTTTCGCGTTTGCATGTAACATTTGGACGGTCCCTGATATCAAGGACTCTAATCCGCCTTTTGTTCTGTCGAGCTCTGACCACGGTGCTGAAACCACATTGAGCCAAATCATGTTTTCTCGCAAATTAACGCCCACATAAACTACGTGCTTTCCTCACTATGTGGTCGAGCAATTTCTCTATCTCCGTGCGCGTTCTATCAGGGAATTCATTTCTATTCTGAATGAATAAAAACAAAAAACGGATTAAATAAAATTAGGAGGTGAAATAGACAACATCATACACACACACCGTGTGCTCGATTTACATCCTCCAAGACATCAAGTGGATGTAATTGTTCAATGGTCAGTAGCCTTTATATCAACCTGTATGGCTCTTAGGTTAAACTCAATCAAAGACTAGTGTAGGCTACTTGTGTTAATTTACTGGGATTGGCAACCATCTGCCACGAGCCCCTAAATCCGCCAATGCTACTTTTACCCTTGACCCAAAACCCCATATGACTTAGAAACGCATATTTCTGTTGATAACCTCACATTAAGACAAAAAAACCTCTATACTATGACTCAAAGCACGACTCATTCGCGTACACAAGAGTACGCACTTGCAATCACAGATGACTCAACTTATTGTACCAGACAGTTGAATTAACGACGACATCTGCTGGTTATTTCAGTATTACAGCACTGAGAGCTTGTCAGTGGTCGAAGTCTGTCTCAAAAATTCAGGAAGATCAATTAAATTCAATGTAATGGCCCAGACGATTAATATATAAATCTGGATGATAAACAAACTGCTTTCATGATTTGTGAGTAGCTTCCTTTATATCCATTCATAGAAATTCATATCAAGCTGCTTGAGGCCTTTACATCTTTGTGAGGTATGAAACATCCAAGTAAACTTGCATAAAGGTCACACATACCCTGACCTATACCAAGTGCATTCTTTCAAGCAATAACCAGTCAGTTCTGGGATATAGAATATAACTATAGGCTTATATGCTCCTATGCATCCATTCACAACAAATATTGGCATCTTTTTGCCTAAACAAAATATTTAGGCACAAAATTGTCTGCTTCTTTATCGCAAGAACAGAAAAAAAGAAGCCCAAATAAATACCTCTAAGAAGAGAGAAAGCTATGATAGTTGCCTTTAGCAATAAAGTTAAGATGCCTTTGCACCAGTAGAGGGAGATAGAGCTCTAACTTTCCAATGTGTTTAATGCATTTGAAGGCCTGAGTTGGGAAACAACTTTACCAATTGACCATGTGTGCATCATCCATAGCAATAACAAATAACTTTAAGACAACGTTACATTTTGTCCATTGCCCTGGAAAAACTTCCACTTGAAATGCACCACTGACTTTATAGTGCCATGCTTTTCTGTGGACTTGCAGCCTGAGACAATTTACAGTTCTGGCAAATATAAAAGGGTAGGCGAGACATATTTAGTGTGCTCTGTGCAACAGCATATCCTTTACCTTGATTTGCAAGCGGATGGGATACAAGGGCATTGGATGTCCCCTCAAGCACAGCTGTTGCTGGGCAGACAAAATCCTTCACCATCTGCATACATTGAGGATGGAAAGGGGAAGTCAGATAAAACAAAAGGTTGATTGGGTTAAAAGGCAAAGGACAAGAGAGGGAGAGAGGGGGAAAGAAGTATTAAAACATTAATAGAAAGCACAACCTTACATGTATGCATCTAGAGTCAGTTGCATAGTTATTTATTTTCTGTTCAGTTTCAAACACATGTGGAGAGAACGTATGAAATTCTATCGAAATCGAATTATTTATATTTATCAATGAATGATCATGCAAAGAAGAACAAAAGCACTGGTTACTTGAGCAAAGCGTTTATTTTAATAAGCTATTTGAATTCAGGGTTTATTTCGAGTTAACTGTGCATGACGAGGGTGTGTAATTTCAAGGATCGAAACCAACACTGCACGTGCTGCTGTGGAAAGTTTTGCAAGAAGCGATTAACAAATGTTTCACTTGAAACGTGCAGAGCACGCGCGCTTCGCGTATGTGGGCGTCCCTCACAACCAAATTAATTAAGTAGGCTTACGCTACGTAAAATAAACAGACGAGGCGAGCTGATGAACGGCAGAACATGAATGAAAAACCTCAACATAACTGTTTAACATCATTCTCGGTCCTGTAAAATGTAGTGGTGTAGAATTACCCAATGGATTTTGTTTTAAGATATTTACTTATTTCAAAATTCAAAATATTGATTTCACTAATTATATTATATATTAATATAATAATTTTGACAAATGAAATTATAATAATTATAAACATGTATTGAAATGACAAGTATTTTAAATCTAATAATTGCGTATTATAACTAATTATGCCTAAAATATAGCCTATGATAATTACATATTTAAAAGTTATGTCTCTTATTTCCAATTCAGAAACTCGAAAATAACATCCTGATATTATTTTGTGTATGTGTTTTATACGAGTGTTTTTTTTTGTTGTTCTATTCGATCTTAGCCTACTGAAACACGAGGACATGACGAGGCACTTGGTTTGACTTTCTAATATTGGAGTGCTTCGGGGTAAACCCTTACTGTGTTTTGTCAATACACATGCGTTAGAAATTAAAAAAAAACCTTTGAATATTCATATGAGAGAGGCGAAAACCTTTGTTTTTAAATCGTAATGGAATGCAAATAAAACTATAACCGTTGAACTCAATTTCTGTAAATAAATCTATAAATTAAGAAATAATGTAGCTAACTTTAATAAACATGTTCTCTCACGTGTATTTATTTGTGTGCACATTACATTAAGTCTGTAAAAAGTAGTAATACAAGCGGATTAGATAATGTTTAGTTTAGGCTAAACATTCATTTAAACCTCCATTGCCCAGTTTCACAGAGGGTTAAGTAGCCTACACCCAAAAATGAAAATTATGTCATCATTTACTCACCCTTATGTTTTCCCCAAACCTGTATGAGTTTCATTCTTCTGCTGAACTAAAAAGAAGATATTTTGAAGAATGTTGGTAACCAGACAGTTGATGGTATACCAAGCAATAGCCATTGACTTCCATAGTATTTTTTTCCTACTAGTCAATGGATACCTCAACTGTCTGGTTATCAAAATTCTTCAAAAAAAAAAAATCTTCTTTTGAGTTCAACAGAATAAACTCATACAGGTTTGAAACAACATAAGGGTGAGTAAATGATGACAGAATTTTTGGGTGAAGTAGCCTATCCCTTTAAGCCTAGTCCCCGACTAAAATGCATGCTTTGAGCTGTCTTAACTGCAAGCAACTTGCACCGAGATATCTTAAAAGGTCAGTGATCTTGTTTTGTCTCAAGATGCACACCAGTAATGTTTTCTTTTTTTCTAAGGCACGTTTATAAAAGCTACTTATGTCGTAATTTAACTAAGGCCTACCTGGCTTAGTCTAAGGCCTGTCTGTGAAACCAGGCCAATATTTATTTAATATCTACAAAACACTGTGATTTAGATGCTTGATAATTAATCCTAGTATGCAGCGTTTTCATCAGATCTTTCGACCAAATCACAACACATTAATGTTATGACTGTATTTTTGGAAACGATTTATGACCTTAAAGAATAGTTCAAGAATTTAGGTTATTGTTTACTGACAGGTATTTCAAAACTCTTCTCTTCGTGCACATCTGCTGTTTTCCATGAAAGAGGAGACCAGCCGTATAAAGCAGGAACCTCAGAGGGCCTTTGAAAACCCCTGGTGTGAAACTATAAAGAACTTTGCTCAACACCAGGCGTTTTCTTGCCAAAAGTGTGTTCTTTTCTGAAGAAAAATGAAACTTTTGCTCAGGTGGTATTTTTATTCAAATGAACAGCAAAATGCACGTGCTAGTTTTGACGAGGATTTTGTTGTAGGGTAGAGAATCCAATGAGTATAGGCCTATACCAGGACTGATTGGGCTCCCCTCGGCACAGGGCCCAGGACAACATTCAGGGTTGTCTCCCCCTGCTGACGACCATTTGTAAATATTATTTTTATTTTGCAACTTACATCAAAGAAACTAGTGGTTACACCTTCATTTTTCTAAATCTGTTATTTTTGACATTAAAGATTAAGGCAATTAGTGAACTGTTCAGCTTTATCGGGTCTTAAGCAATTTAATGCTTATTTTATGATTTTAAACACTTTGCTATTATAAGCAATGACTTTAAGGGTTAGTTCACCCAAAAATGTAATTCTGTCATTAATTGCTCGCCTTCATGTCGTTCCAACCCTTTAAGTCTTTTGTTCATCTTCAGAACACAAATTAAGAACTTTTTGATGAAATCTGAGAGCTTCTTGTACGTACCTTCGTTAACTACCACTTTGACGCTAAAAAAAAACTAAGAGATCGCAAAACTATTGCATATAAATCGAGCAGTTTAGTCCAAATTTATGCTTTTATTCACATATAAACATTCATCTATTCACTCATCAGTTGTGGTAAACTGAAGCTTAAGCATGTTCGCTTGACGTGCAAGAACCAATGAGGTTTATTCTCGTGTTACGCAGCACGTTTGAGCTTCCGCAAGAACCAATGAGATTCATTCTCATGTTACGTAGCGCGTTTAAGCTTCTGTACAAGGTTTGTTCTCATGCGTCAAGCAGGTTCGGGTGAGCCTGATCAATGTTCGCAGATCAATGTTTATATAATGAATAAAAGCTTAAATTCAATCTGCTCATCATATAAAGGGATCGTGTTTTTTCTGAAAACTTCTATCTAAACTAAATCGCTCAATTCATATGGATTAGTTTTACAATCTCTTCGTAAACTTTTTGAAGCATCAAAGTGGTAGTTGCTAGCTGTCAGTGGAGGGACAGAAAGCTCTCAGATTTCATCAAAAAGATCTTCATTTGTGTTCCGAAGATGAACAAAAGTCTTTCAAGTTTAAAACGACATGAGGGTGAGTAATGACAGAATTTTAATTTTGGGATGAAATAACCCTTTAATTTTACCAACTGCATCACTTTAGTTATTTAGCTAGTTTCTCATTATTTAACATTTTAAAATAAATTAGATATCCAATTATTTTGCTTATTTTTTATTTTTGATGAAAGAAAGTTGAAGAATGAAAGACGTGATATATTGAGGCACAGTGAAAAGCCAGTTTCAAAATGTACTGGAATGTTTTACTTTTGTGATCCAGACCTTAAAGATTTCTGAAACAACGTCGGAATTAGACAAAATGGCTTCGATCATGGCCAAAATCCTTCCTAAAGAACGAGGCAATTTTCTTTATTACTTTACACGCTTTTGCTGTTGTATTAATCAAGGGGTAAAAAACTCAGTAAGTTGTTACCCTGATTTGATTCAAGGAGCTGACTCCATAAACATTTGTGTATATGCAATCAGCCACAGCTGATCCTCGAGAATAAGTCATATTAAATGAAGTAGAACTATGATGCTTATGACAGGCCTCATAAGGAGTTCTATTGTAAATTCTTTGTCTTATATGAAACATGTATTCCAGAGAAAGACACACAACTTAAGTGTGACCAGAGCTGTCTTGATAAAGTCCTTATTTGATTTGAAAGAAGTTTGAATATAATTTGACAACTTCAACAGTTAAAAGTGTGCAAATGTAAGCCTAAAGTGAGGTAAAAATGCAAAAATTTAAGAGGTAATTACTCTGCAACTGGACTAGAGTATGTGAGAGGAGCGTTTTGTCCAGGATCAAAGTTGGAAGCAGGAAACCCGAAGTGGAACTGAAACGGATCGATTATAAAATTCTTTGAGTGAGGTGAATAATTTAGTTTGAATTAACTGTATGCATTTTCGTATTTCATTGCTCATTAGAAATGGTTTGCTAAAATGCTATGAGAAAAATGGCATTCATTAACTCATTTAAACACCAAGTAATTAGGAAATATACTTTAAATGGGATTAAATGCCTTTGAATTGGGTTCTAGAATTAAACATGGTATATGACAAATCTCAGTCATTTCTAATCCACATGAGTTGCAGGCATTTAGCTATAATATTTTTCTGCATATGTGTTGATCATTTTATTGATGAATGCTCTCGAAAATGTGAAGAGCAAAGAAATCAGTCACTGAAGCAACTGAGATGAAAAGACTCAAAGAAATCATGGTTGAGACTGCACTTCCCCACAGTGTTTTGTTTTGTTTTCAAACACATCTTTATTTAAATCAGTACAGTAAAAGCCTCTGGGAACTGAGGGAGGCCATGATGATTCTGCCCGAACACTTCTTTTCTTCTGTGTCTTCTGCCACTGTTGGCAAAAATGGCTTGTCTCTGTACACCTCCGCACCTTGCCTCAAAATTGTAAAGATTACTTTTTCTCTACACTGCTGTTTCTCCATGACAGACGATAATGAAGCTTAACTACCTGTTAGGGCTACATTTAATTACAAGTACAAAATAAGATGCGGTGAATCAAAACTACCAGCTTTGCATAACAATATAGCTTGATCAGAACTTAACTTCAGAAGTAAAAAAATATTACATATCCATATTAATTAAATGTTGATCCAAAAAAAACTTTTGAGGTCTTTCCCAAGGATATTCGCAAGATACATGTGCAAACATTTTTACAAAGGGAAAGGACATTTTGAATTAACTTTTAATTTTTTTTATAGAACTAGACAGAAAAACTATAGAAATTAAAGAATTAATGAAATGAAATAGAATAACCACCTCTTGTTTTGTCTGCCTTCAGATTCCATCTCATTCCACGCCAGATATTCTTTCCATTTCTCTGCTCCAGTGCTCCTTGACATCTTGCCGCACAACTGCTCATGGTTTACATGTCTTGATCATGGAACAGAACAAATCTTGCTCAATAGTTTTTAGTGATCTGGTTACATCCCCCTGGTAACTTGAATAATTTGCACTTCTCTATTGTGATCTCGTGAAGGAGTTCAACACCATCCCCTTCGCGTCATTGTCCATAGCAATCTTTGACTTGCTGATAACCCAACAGCACTTGGACTTTACTTGCTCACTGTGACATGCACTAAACACCTGAGCATAAGAATCACAATAGACACTTCAGTAATGCGGAGGCAAGTAAGGTCTTTTTGGAGGATAAAATGGGCCCCTGACTCTGGGAGGTCCACCAAAGGCTGGGCCAGGTCGCTTGCCTCTTGGAAAGGGCAGCTCATGGTAGACCGGTGGTGGCCGACGAAGGGGCCTTGGAGGTGGATAGTGCCCAGGGTGAGGTGGACGAACATGGTGTGGCGGTAGATGCCTGTGCTCCAGGTGAGGAGGAACCCTGTGCTCTGGATAGTGAGGTGGTATTTCTTCAGGATAATACTCTGGTGCTGGTGAAATCGGGTGCATGTCGTAATGAGGGGGGGATGGGCTATGTGGTGGATGGTCGTAGTATGGGTCAAAGTACGGATCTTCAGGCAAAGGTCGAGAAGGACTTGGGGCTTCATGGTAACCCCTTACTGGAGGAGGAGAACCAATGCGGTGATGGGGTATGCTTGGGGGATTCTGTAGAGGTCCTCTTGGTGGCTGTTGATGGTTGTAGTCCAATGGACCATTCGGTGGGATGTTAGGAGCATGGTGTGGTGCATGAGCAGAGTGAGAAGCCCCATCCCCATGTGGATAGAAAGGCTCCTTGTTTGGAACCTCATGAGACAAGTGTTCATAATCAAAGTTTCCTGGGGCACAAGAGCTATCAACACCACCTCGTTCTGCTTCACCGAAAGGTAACTGCAAATCCCTGGTAGCACAAGGACCACTTGCCCTTAAAGAAGATACTGGAGGCATGAAGTCTTGAGGTGGAGGAGGAAGATTTGGGATAGGTGGGAGAGGTGTGGTAAAGAAATTAGGTGCAGCAATATCCTGTCTTGGTTCTTTGGCAAGGTATGTTTCTGCATTGTATGCTTCAGAGCTGGCCAACACTTGCTTCTCTTGATTATCTCGATATGCGTAGCTGCCTTCCAGGAGTTTTGGATTTGGTCCCACATCATGGATAACAGGGTTTTGTCTCAGCTTTTGAGGCATCACACCGGATCTCTCGGTGGCCTCTACACTGTCTCTCAAAGGTTGTTGGTTGCTGGACATAGAAGAAGAACGCATAGCTTCCATGCGTTGATGTCGCTTTGCTTCTGCCTCGGCAAGAGAGGGCACAGAGGTTCGAAAGTCTTTTTTTGTTTCAAACTTCTGGTGAATTTCCGTATGAGCTTGTGGATCAGTGTGAGCATTTTGTACCTGCCAAGATGTTGATTTAGCATCTAAAGCTGTGGATGTAGACGCTGTTTGCCCCTGCTGATATGGGAATGGCTCTGTTTGGGGATCATCCATAATTTCATCTTGCGTTGGTGTAGCACCAGCTTCATCCCTTACAGGGGTTCCTCCAAGGTTCTCTGCACTTGCTGAAGGGCTATCAACAGTTACCTTAGGCCATGGCAGAATAGATGGAAACCCTAAATTAAAGCCTTTCAGTCCTGCATTCCCTTGGAGTAAGTTATCAATCTTGCAGTCCAGGGTAGAGTTGAGAGAAGAGCAAGTATCTACTTTTTCATTTGAAATATTGGACTGCAAAGGAGTAGGCTCCACACATCCTTGAGAGGTAGGATCCCTGGACAATGGGACATTAGATGGAGTAGGTAACACTTTAGGAGTTGTAGGAGTCTCTACTGTAGGAGGAGGAGATTGCTTGTCAGAAATTGAAGTTGTGGTGGTCTTTGCAGTCTGGTTATTTAGCAAAGACGACAGACCTGTGAGGAAAAATTAAAAAGAAAAATAGGGATAGGGACGCAAGAGTCAGCAGATTAATTTAAAAACACATCACATTTTCTAAAGAATCTGTACAGAGTCTTTTCAAATATCATCTGCTGTTTCTACCACAACTAGGCAAAAGGTCTAAAACGTTTTAAATCAACATGATACAACATTCTCAACTTCTGTAATGTGACATTTCTAAGTAAACCGTATATTAAACAAAAAAAAGTAGGGTGGGAATGCATCCATTAGGAATTGTGGGCAAAGGTTTTAGAATAAAGACATAACTGAATGGGAGTTCGTATTCGACTGTGGAGGGCTATTTAGCTCCTGAAACACTGCCTGTCTTGCACCAACTTTTGGCACATAGAGGCTAAAGGTCAAGCTCACCCTTGATAGCATCGCAATGTATCCCAATGCCATTGCCTATACATGATATCCCAATGCTTAATTTTTCCCCAGACCCATTTTTATTTGTCATAACCTTAATTATAAACTCAGCAAAAAAGAAACATCCCTTTTACTGAATTCTGTATCTTGATTGGAAAGGGTTTAAAAAAAAATCAAGCTAGTTCAATGAACCATAAATAATTATTGCACATAAACCTGTGGAACAGGCCTTAAGACACTAACAGTTTACAGGCGGTAGACAATTAAGGTCAAGTTCCAATAACTTATCACATTAAAAAAACCTTTCAACTGACTCTGAAAACACCATGAGAAAGATGTTCAAAGTCCATCCTCAATCGCTTGGCATAAAGCTGTATTTGTTGATTGCAAACTGTGCTGAAACCATGAGCCTGTAGAACGCCATGTTATTTATTTTGAAACATGCTAAGGGCGAACATTTTAAATAAATCGTAGCTAGGGATGCGCCGATCCGATACTACCATCCTTGGCCGGATCGGGAATCGGTCAGACGAGGCCGATCCAAATCCAATATTGTGCGTATACTATTCTGTGTTATTGTTAAGCCCCACAAAAGGCACAAAAACATTATAAAGCACCATAAAGTTTTCGTGTACTATAATATAAGTGTTCTGAAGCCATTCTATAGTATAATGTGAGATAGAAATGAATATTTAAGTAATTAAATTCAAGATCACTTAAACTTTTTCCTCCGCTGCAGCTGTTAGTCATTCTCCATTCAGCATTCAAATAGCGCGTCACGTTTGGTTACGACAGTCAACACGATGAAACTCTCACCAAGATGATTGTTACTATTATTATACTTGATCTGTAGAGGTCTATGGTTTCGCATAAAATGACTTTCTGGACTTTTATTGCTGTACCTTAATCACTTTCTACCGGGTGTCTGTTAGATCACAACACAGGAGTAGAGAGCACTATAATTGTTCTTCACGTGCACAGTAACTGAAATTTAAAACGGTTAATTTCTTCTGCTCAATAAACCATTGCATAGATAGAAACTGTAGAATACACTACGCATCAATATGTCTTTCCTTTGTGCTTTGAACTTTTCAATGTGGACTGGAAGAGCTGTGACTTGCTTCAAGAGCATCATTCTGCACACGGGATGCGCGTAAGCGTTTTGTGCCACACTGTATTTGAGTCTTTCATATCATAATACTTTTCGCACAATGAAAGATTATTAATAGCCTTTCTTGTTCTAACCTATCCATCATATGTTGCTGCCTCATTAAACAGCTGTGCAATACATTTAAAAAATGTCTTAATTTTATAGATGCGATTTATAAATCAATATAAAAATTCTACTTGATTTAAAAAAAAACTGCCCTGGTATCGGATCTATATCGGTCGATACTCAGAATGTTTGGTATCGGATCAGGAAAAATGGTATCGGTGCATCCCTAATCATAGCCATTTGAAAGTTTAACAATCAATCACAATAAGCCATATCATGATTCCTGTCATGAAGCTTCTTTTTTTTTTGTTGCTGAGTTTAGTAATGTTAACCTGCATTAAATAATCAACTACTTTGACTACTTTTATGTCCATGAATTTCTTATCCCAACTCTTTGGATATCATCTTACTTTTCCAGCTCTCACCCTGAAAACCCCCATGGGCTTGTGTTTTGGATAATGCGCTGAGCAGAGTGTTGGTGTTGATGTCCACCCTAGAAAGGATGCTGGCCAGTGGATTGGCTGGAGGGGCAGTAGCAGGGGGAGTCTTCTGAGTTGAGCTTGGAGCGGAAGGTACACTTGGGGAAGACCGGGATACAGGACTTACTCCTACAGCTGCAAAGGAAAAAGCAATGATTGAATGCATGATGTTACATAAAAATTTACATTTGTCATGTAAATTATTTTACTTTTGGGCTTTTTTGACACATTTTACTGACAGATAGCAGAGTGGATACAGAGCGAGACAACACAGGCCACATTCAAATCTGCATCTCTCAAATGCTTACCAGTGTGCCATGGGTCTGACCAGTATGCACTTTTGATAGGCTTTTTCAACCTGTGTATAACATGCTGTACAAATCAAACTATAACATCTCACCTGAGTTCTTCATAACGTTTGTGATTGTGCTGAGGATGGAGCTGATCTTGCCTAGATCAACGCCTGCGAGGTTGACTGGCAGTGACTGTGTGGTTGGTGTGGTTGGTGTGGTTGTGGTTGTTGTTGTTACTGTTGAGGGAACTGCCACTGCTGTGGTCATGATCTGCTTGGTTTGTGTGCCTTCATTTGTCTGTAAAGATTCTGTGACATTTGGAGAGACAGAGGTCTGTTTGGACACAACAGCAGGGGCCACACGTTCCTCTACTGTAACGAGGAAACAAAATTAAGAAAATTATTTAATAAAACCCTACAAAATAACAGCTTAATTTTTTATTGAATGTGAGAAACATGCTGAATCCCAAATATAACATAGTAAAGGTCCTATAGTACCTATGATAGAAGGAGTTTCTGTTTCCTCTACATCCGAGAGCTCCATGTCCTCTATGTCACGATTGTCTTTGTCTCCCACAGAGACACTTGGTGGTGGGGAACCCCCATCAGATGAGAGGGGGCTGGGAGCATCAGCCAAAGCAATAAGGTCCTCCTCCATCGCCTGCCCATCCAGCTCTGGGTCTGGGGTACCAATCCTTTCCAGAGCGCGGAAGGGTGACTCGGAGCCCGTTGGTGAAGGGGCATCTTCAATGGGAGAGGGGACGGGGGAGTCATCTGGATCAGGCACCATAGCCTTCATTGCGTCGAGTTTGCGCTTAAGGTGCGACACCCGGTTCGCAAATGTCTCGTAGGCCTGGAAATGTATGATTTGAAGAGATGTTCCACTATTAGTTTCACAATATTTGCACATTAACAATATGAGCAATACGAACATACATTACTGTACAAAAGTTTGGGGTCAGTAAGCTTCTTTTTAAAGAAATTAATGATTTCATTCATCAAGGATACATTACATTGATCAAACTTGTCAGTAAAGATATTTTACAAAAGAATTTTCCATTTTAAATAAATACTGTTGGATAGAAATGTCTTCTCAATAAATCCTGGAGAAAAAACGGATCACGGTTTCCACAGAAATAATAAGCAGTTTCCGATATTAATATTGATAAGACTAGAGTAATGGCTGTTGAATTTTTTTCTTTACCATCACAGCAATAAATTACATTTTAAAATGTATATTAAATTGAAACTATTTTAAATTAAAAGAATATATCACAATATTACTGCTTTTACTGAATTTTTTATCAAATAAATGCAGCCTTGGTGAGCATAAGATGCTTCTCTCAACAACATTTTTTTCAAAAACGTACCATATACAGTATCTCACGAAAGTGAGTACACCCCTCATATTTAAGCAAACATTTTAGTATATCTTCTCAAAGGACAATACTATAGAAATGAAACTTGGATATATTTTAGAGTAGTCAATGTTCCGCTTGTATAGTAGTATATATTTTCTGTCCTCTGAAAATAACTCAACATACTGCCATTATTGTCAAAATAGCTGGCAACAAAAGTGAGTACACCCTAAGGGATAATAGCTGTACGTCATTTAACCATGTAAAGCCACATGTCCTATTCATGTTCATGTTTTTGTCTGCTTGTCAGGACCATTCAAATTTGTATATCTTGTATTAGAGCAGTTAAAATGTGTGCTTTGAGTACAATTCTCTCATATTAACCACTGGATGTTCAACATTGCACCTCATGGCAAAGAACTCTTTTAAGGATTTGAGAATTAAGCCCAATTTATACTTCTGCGTCGAACTTACGCCGTAGCTACGTCGAAGTCTGTGTGCTGCGCGCGTACCCTTCGGCGTACCCTGACGTGCACCTCTCCAAAAATGTAACAACGAGTCAATTCTATGCGGACGCAAGCGCTGTGATTGGTCTGCTAGAACCCCTCCCTCGGGTTTCACATGCTCCCTCTGCATGTGTAATTGCGCGTCCACGCGGACAACGACGCAGAAGTATAAATGAAAACCAACACGTAATGTATAGCGTAGGGGCTCCGGCGTAGGTCTCACGCAGAAGTATAAATCAGCCTTTAGAATTGTTGCTCTCCACAAAGTTCACCAAGGCAATAAGAAGGAAATTGAGTTACAGTACAGGCCAGGGTCATACAGAGGTTTTCCAAGACGGGTTGGAAATCAAAGAAGGGTCAATCAAAGAAGTTGAGTCCTTGTGCTGTGCGTCAGGTGCAGAAGCTGACGTTTGAGTGCTGCCAGCATTGCTTTAAAGGTTGCAGAAGCGGAAAGTCAGCTTGTCAGTGCTCAGACCCCACACTGCAACAAGTTGGTTTGCATGGCCGTAGTCCCAGAAGGAAGCTTCTTCTGAAGCTGGCTCACAAGAAAGCCCGCAAACAGTTTGCTGAAAGCAACCTGTTCAAGAGCATCAATTACTGGAACCATGTCCTGCGGCCTGATGAGACTAAGATAAACTTGTTTGGCTCAGATGGTGTCCAGCATGTGTGGCGACGCACTGGTGAGGAGTACCAAGAAAATTGTGTCTTGCCTACATCCAAGCATGGTGGTGGTAGCATCATGATATGGGGCTGCATGAGTGCTGCTGTTACTGGGGAGCTTCCCTTTATTGAGGGAAACATGGATTCAAACATGTACTGTGACATTCTGAAGCAGAACATGATGCCCTCCCTTCAGAAACTTCATGATAACGACCCCAAACACAACGCCAAGATGACAACTGCCTTGCTGAGGAAGCTGAAGGTGAAGGTGATGGAGTGGCCAAGTATGTTTCCAGACCTGAACCCTATTGAGCACCTGTGGGGCGTCCTCAAGTGGAAGGTGGAGAAGCGCCATGTCTCTAACATCCAGCAACTCCATGATGTCATTATGGAGGAGTGGAAGAGGGTCCCAGCAACAACCTGTGCAGCTCTTCCATGCCTTGGAGGATTAAGGCAGTGCTAGATAACAATGGTGCTCACACAAAATATTGACATGTTCACTTAGGGTGTACTCATTTTTGTTGCCAGCTATTTTGACAATAATAGCGGTATGTGGAGTTATTTTCAGAGGACATTAAATTTATACTGCTATACAAGCAGCACATTGACTACTCTAAAATATATCCAAGTTTCATTTCTCTAGTATTGTCCCCTTGAAAAGATATACTAAAATGCTTTCTGAAATTTGAGGGGTGTACTCACTTTTGTGAGATACTATATAAGTGTATATTTTATAATATTTTGTTTAAACCAATATTGTGAATATTGCATTGATGTTAACATGATTTTCACCTTGAAGTTCCCTAAAGATTGTGTCCACTCACAGTAAAATATTCAGACAAATAATAACAAAAACAATGAAAATGTCAGAGCAAGTATATATATATATATATATATATATATATATATATATATATATATATATATATATATATATACATACTTGCTCTGACATTTCCATTGTATATATATATTTCCCCACAAGTATAATTCTCATCGACCAGGTTGATGTTATATTATCATATATTATATTAATTATATTATCATATATTACCACTATCAAAAACATATTAAACCTGGCAAAATTAATAATCTCAAATTAAATTATCACAGAAATGTGAAATTTCTACAATTATCAGTAAAAGAGTTAAAACTAAACACATATTTTTATGAAATATGACTGTGGCTGTCACAGACAGGCTAAATAAAACAACATTGCTACATAATGGTCAGGATGTCTTTGTTTGTGTACAAATTCAATTGCGGCACAATGCAGAAACCACTAAAAGCATTAAATGAGCATATGGTCATTACTTCTGAAAGGGCTATTTGCTGCTTTCAAATATAAAGATAGTTTTTTTATATGTGCACTGAAATAATGATTCTGCTGGAAGACCTGAGGCTGCTGTGAGTGAGGAGATTAAGAGCTCTTGTTGAAACAAACGGAAATAATTCGATTTCATAAAGTGCTTTTTGGAAATATAAATAAAACAACGTTTACTTATTTCCTACGCAGCGATTTCATTTTAAAATGACCTGATGGCGCTCTACATTTATTCCAGTCTACCAGTGTGGAGAATTCATACATTTAGTAAAATTTGACAACAAACAAAGCCAATTGCAGTGTAAATAATTTTTGTACAGGAGTGTAGCTAATGCATGTTTACTAAGAATATAATTTCAAATTGCACCCAAAAATATCATTCGTTTTTTCCCCTGTCCCCCTGTGGAGAAAATCAAGCTTTTAAATGTTGTTTATATGTCTATGTGGTGTTTTTAATATGATTTAAGACAAACCATGTGCAAATTCATAAGTCGATACATTTGCTGAGTATCTTCTCCTTAAAACTGCAGTGAACCAAAGAGAGTCTCAAAATCAAGGTTTGAAATCGCTGGTGTTTCTGACGTCACAAACTACCTTGCAACCAATCACGTTAATGTGTGATCGCCAAAGAGTGGATCTCAGAACTGGTGTGAATGAGTGGAGGTGGGGCTAATTTGCATATTCATAGAACCACATATACTAAATGAGGAACAGGTGTAGAGTTACATTCAAGCTATTTTAAGGCATGAAGACATTTTTAATCAAGATAAAAAACGTTTAAATATGTAATTTTGGTGATCAAAGATGAGTTTTGAGGGATACAATTATTGACGACAGGGGGACTTAATCTGCAATACTCACTTTAGCCACAATCTTGACCTCTTTATATTGCATCTCGTAGAAAATGTCTGCGCTCTCTAGAGCTTCCATCAAAGGAGGGCCTTTTTTGACCTCTCCATCCAGAAAGGAAACAAACTCCTGTAGCTTTGTGCTTCCATCTTCAAAGTCTTTAGAAAACCTTTTACCTCCTGCCTTGTCTAAAGTGTGAGATGCAGAAAAAAATAAAAGCATGAACATGTGAAAAAACAAATATATATATATATATATATATATATATATATATATATATAGATGCATTTATTACAAATTCAGAATATTAAAAAGATACCATTTACCAACCTTTCAGTTTCTTCAGAGCCTCTGTGCTGCACACATCCACTCTCATTGCAGCTAACTGTTTCTCTTTGAGCTCAATCTCATCCATTGAGTTCCTGTACGTGGATAGATGCTCGATAAACGCTGAGGGCTGACAGGTCAAAATAAAAACAAGTAGGTTAGAAGTTAAATAATTGAAAACTAAAATCTTTTTCAAATTTGCCCAACCAAAGGGCCCACAGAGTCATTCAAGTCTAGTGTCAATATTGAATATTTACCACAAACTCAGCGACAATCTTGGATTTCAGGGCTGATCTGGTGCTGACTGGAGCTGGAACTAAAATTGAGGGGAAAATCATTACTTCATTATCAAATTTTTTAAATTTTTACCTTTTGTTACATTAAACCACACTGTATAATATATATATATATATATATATATATATATATATAGCATTTGTAAACTGTGTGTAAGCTGAGAAACTGTGCAGATTGTATACATGCACAAACAGATACATTAAAGGAATGTATTCACACTACAGGAAAAAGAAAACATTAAAAAGCATCATATGAACCCTTTAAATCTTAAAGTGCAATTCAGACCTTTCACTGGTTCTTCTTTCCGAACCAAATTGTTCCTCAGCTGACTGATGAACTCCTCTGAATAGACATTTCTCTCTTCCCAAATGGACAGTATCCTCACCACTGACTTGCTCACCTTAGAATCCTTTGTGGCACTGAAAGGAAATCATAGACATTTATAAAGATTCATAAGATTAATTTCATACAATGCAACTTCATACAATGCATCGGAAATTAATTTGCATGCAATGAGTCACATTTAATAAAGCAACTACATCTACAATGCACATTTACAATACTTAGTTAAAAGCACTCGTTACTAGTGAATTAGATGCAGAATCAGACAAAAATGTTGTCAGTCAGTGATGTCATTGAAGAAACACACTTTTTTTATATTTCACATTTACGGTCAACCATGATTTATTCTATGAATATGATTCCTAAAAATATATGTAAATAATTTATAATTCACAGATGTACTGACTGATATTTGATTGTCTGTCATTATTCTAAACTAAATTGTCAAAATGTAAAAACTAAAAAAAAAAAAAAAAATTTTTACAAAGAACATTTGACTTACTTTTGATTTATTTTACATGACACCTAATTTAAAAATACTTCCAGAACTAGGAAAGCTGAGAAAGTGTGTGACCATGCAGTAGAAACCTGGGGTGCGTTTCCCGTACAACGATGTAGCTCGCCGATTAACTACCACAGTACAATGCATCATTTGAGAAACTAACCAACTAGCCACGACTGTTTGCTGAAACCGTAGTACCATGGTGGGCGCGACTCGCACCTCCGTTGTTTGAACCACATTTGTTTAATAATATAGGACTGTTGTTAAGGACGTCACGTGCAGGTAGAGGAGTAATAACCTCTGGTTAAACGGATTAATCTATTAACTTGCTTATTAATAAGCCCAAGATCGTGATCTATTGAAGTCCACATATCATTTAACAAGAAATGAATCTAAACACAGCTCGAGAGCTGTAGTTCCAACCATGTAAATGGGCAATGCTGTTTGCACATTCCCTGGATTTGTTGGACCAAATATTTTAACTATGTTTGCAACGACAAAACTTGTGATCACAGTTGGCTAACGATGATTTTGGGAAACGCACCCCTGGTTAGTGTCATGTTCTCGCAGTCTCACCTGATGAGGTTCATAGCTTCTGGTAGCATATCAGTGAAGGTTGTCCGGTAGACTATGGCATTTTTCCTTTTACAGTTCTGAATGACATCATTCGCCAGATAGAAGAGATTGAGCCTGTGTGCTGCATCCGCTGGGAAAAGAACAAGGAAAAGTTGAACTTCATTTAAAAAAAAAACTTAGTTTAATTGTCCACTTATAAAGGCAAGACCTTTGTCTAATATTAGTGAAGATGGGCAAACCATAATGAAGTGTAAAAATTCATGCTAAATAACATTGAATCATTTCTTTGTAAAAAATTCACAAATTTCAGCAATCTCTTTAAAAATCCATTTGAAGCAACTATTATCGAAATATATCTACTTTCATCAGACCAACAAGATATGGGTGTTTCTTAAGCTACGTTTATGGCCCAGAGCTAGTATTTTATTAACTAACACTGTCTTTAAAAAAAGACACAAAATTACCACTATAACCAGTAGATGACAGCAGAGGAGCCCTTATTGATTTATTAGCCATTTCCACTGCCTAACATAAATGGAAATAGCCTGACATCATCATACTCAGATTCTAGTCAGAATATGATGATCCATTGGGCTGTGATAATGGGGCGTGTTTCAACCGAACCAGGAAAGAAAATGCCTCTGCACTCAATTGGATCGACAAATGCCTTGATCGCGGTTCTCGGTTCCTCTTTTAAAATGAATGCACTGTCTACATCTTCTATAACAGACGTGATGGCTGAATCTACACATCTAAATTATCCAGCGGAAGCCATTCTTGGTTGTAAAATAATTCAACCTAAGCGCTCTTTGGTGACGTGGATGATTACGTTACTGTTGATCATCGGTCCATCATCGTATAAAGCCCGCCCTGCCAATTTGATTGGTCCAAACAGCTCTGGTTCGGGCATACTTGCTTCTCAACGGATCAAGTCCCGACCGAACTTCCTGACCTCAAATGTTGTGTGCGGGACTAAGTTCTGATGGCATCCAGGTTAAAATGGAAAAGGAGTCTCATGAAAAAAAAAAAACTTTTCTTGTGACTGAATCAAACAGAAAGCAATACAGAGCATTCCTTTCATAATCACTGAAGCCGTCGGTCAGTTCAGTATGATACTATAGAAGAGCAATGGTACATTTAATAAGAGTAGAATATTTAAATCTTCCCTATAAAAATGAGGTTTTTGCACATTACTGTTAATAAAAGTTAATTCTATTTGCAACTTAATTCAACTCAACTCAATTTTATTTATAAAGCACTTTCAAAACCATTCAAATGGACCAAAGTGCTGTCCATAAGTAGTAAATAACTCTAAAATGCATAGAAACATAAGATAACATTAAAACATAACACCAAGAACATCGAAACAACAAATCACTCACAGTTCCAGCCCTAATCAAACACCATAAGCTTGATAAAATAAATACGTCTTCAAGTCCTTTTTAAATACATCCATGCTAGACAAGGATTTTAAAGATAATGGCAACACATTCCAAAGTGCAGGAGCCGCAACAGAAAAGGCACGATCTCCACTACGCCTCAAACGAGACCGAGGGACGGTTAGGAGCATGCTCTGAGAGGAGCGTAGGTGACGTTGAGACTGATAAGGGATTAACATGTCCCTTATATATTTAAGAGCTCGATCATGCAATGCTTTAAAAACTAATGTTAACACCTTGTATTGTATCCTATATTTAACGGGCAGCCAATGAAGAGATATCAATACAGGTGTTATGTGATCCTGTTTTCTGGTATTTGTTAAAAATCTCGCAGCAGCATTTTGGACACACTGAAGGCGAGCAACCAGTGATTTACTTATGCCTTGATAAAGAGCATTACAATAGTCTAACCGGGTTGAAACAAAGGCCCCGTCCACACTACTGCGTTTTCGTTTAAAAACGGAGACCTTTTGCTACGTTTGCACCTCCCGTCCACACTAAAACGGGAAAAACGAAGACCCAAAACGGAGAAGTTTAGAAACGCTGCAGCTCCGTTTTTCGTTTTGAATCTCCGGAGGGCGTTTTAGTGTAGACGGGACAAAACGGAGGAGTTTAGAAACGATGACGTAGAAGGTCACGCTCGGCTCTATGATTGGGTGTCATCACCCATGACGTATCCTTCCCTGATTCGTCAGCCACCCATCACATGTCCCGTCACCGGAAGAAAACAAACAAAAACATCCTGGACTACGTAGCTGATGTTAGTGAGTGCAACATGGATAACGAATTACAAGCGTTACTGACTTTGATGTCTTTGTTAGCAGCTGTTGTGCAAGCAAATTCTGCATTTTACAATGCTATAACTGCCTACATGCGCCGGAGGCAAACTATTATTCGAGCGATCTATGACAATTCCCGTGTGCAGCGGCGGTCCATGAAAAGAAATCTCTGGTCTTCGACATTTTCTAATCTTTGCAGAGGTAGCTAACGTTACTTGCTTCCTCATCAAATCTGAGGAATAGTCCATCCGTTTCCTGTTTACACCGGCACGCGCATGCACAGTGTTGGAGAATGGTCACGTGATCCGAGTTTTCAGTCGTTTTAATGTGGACGGAGATCAATTCTAATACGCAGCAAAAATGCTGGTGTCGACGGAGATTGTTTTCGTTTTAATTCTCCGTTTTTAAACGAAAACGCAGTAGTGTGGACGGGGCCAAAGGCATGCAAAACAATCTCCAAGTCCTTGTGTGAAAGGATGGGTTTAAGTTTAGACAATTTTCTCAACTGAAAAAAAGATGATTTCACAACGCTATTAACTTGACGATCAAAGCGTATTTCAGAATCGTAAAAATACTCCAAGGTTCTTCACATAACCAAGCATATTGTTGGACAATAGTCCATAATTTCCAGCCAGACCATTACCAAGTTCCTTGTTCCCAAACATAATAAACTCAGTCTTAAGGTGCGTTCACACCGCCGCCGACTTGAGCTTCCAAAGCGGCCGGAAGTCATTCATTTTCAATGGAAGCTGTATATACTATAATACTAGCTTCTCTCAGCTGCAAGGAGCGTCAAATCCCTCGGCGTCGCGTTTTGGGCGTTTTGAGCGTTTTGAGCGTCAATCAGAAAGTTGAAAGAAGCTCAACTTTATGGTAATGAGCTATGACGCGGTTCAGCGGCAAAACGCCAGAAACCAATCAGAATAAAGACGTCCTTCACTCTGGCTGATTCCGGAGAAACATACGATGTGAACTTTCGTTCCTACCAAAACATTAGTTCCGAGAAAATGGAGGAGAAGCTGATAATCGCTGTTGCTGGGTTTCCTATCATATGATATGACGTTGTTTGCTTACAGGGACCAGTTACAAAAGAACGAGGCATGGGAATGCAATTCATTTGCTCAAGGTGACAACGATTTGACCAATTGCACTAATGCAAATAATAGCCTAATGCAAATAATAATAATAGGTAATTATTATTTTTTTCCCAGACCAAATGTGACCAAAACAGTTATAAAAATGCTGCCATTATAAAAGGTTTTTTCAATGTATTGCTTGTTTTTTTCTGTTTATTACATTTCATGTTGTGACACTTCGCTTCTCCCTGCTACGTCAGAGCGTCCAAAGCGTCAACGAGCTTCCCCGTGCTTTTTGACAAGCGTCCTTGACAGAGCGGCCAGAGCTTCTTTGACGCTCAAGTCGGCGGCGGTGTGAACGTACAGTTATCCTTATTTAAGTGTAAAAAATTATTTGCTAGCCATCCCTTTACCTCAGTCAAGCACTTATAAAAATTAGTTAAAGATGTACAGCCATCACGCTCCAAAGGAAAGTACAGTTGTAAATCATCAGCATACAAGTGATAATTAATATTATACTGCCTAAAAATGGATCCCAAGTGTAACATGTATAATGAAAACAGAGTCGGACCAAGGATTGAACCCTGAGGAACCCCCCCAGAAATAGTTGCTGATGCAGAGACATAATTTCCAATTTTAACAGAGCATGTCCTGTCATGCAAATACAAGGAAAGCCACTTAAGGGCTACGCCATTGATCCCTACATAATCTCTGAGGCGTTCTATTAAAATAGGCCTACGCAATAGGCGTATAAAACGCCTACTCAAAAGGCGTTAGTAAATGCACTTATTAATGCAAAACAATAGTAATTCTGTGATTAAATTAACTTTATGATACATTTTCCCCCACTGCTACCAAATCAGGGGCTGGTGCCACTTCACAGTAAAACTGTCTTGGAAAGTTTTTACTATGTAGCCTACATATATTCAAATGCCTTTTATGTTCAGATTTTGTTGTACCCTTGTCTCAGGCACATATTAAAACTATGTTTTCTGTGTGAAATTAACTACATTTATATAATAGTAAAAGCTATCTTCAAAGCACCATCATTTCCACTACAGAAGGTAATAAAAAAGCAATACATATTAGAAACTCCATCTGTTAGTTAAATGGTTAAAAAAAATACTTATGCAATACGCATCTCACTGCCATGATCATTATTATTACATCTATCTATAGAGTGCCTAAGATATGACGTCGCTTTGTAGGCCAAAACGCAGAAGTGAGTTCCCTCCGGTTCCCTCGCCCTAAAGTCTATGGGGTTTTTGAATGGGTTTTTACTAAATCGCCTGAAGTTAACAAAACCTCTAAATATTTTCATGTTTTGATCTATGACATAAAACACACCAGTTATAACCTGCTTGTGGTTTTTTAAACTTTATATAGGCTTCAAAATGTATACATTTTGGATTAACTTGTAAAGATTATCTTGATGGACAAAACGTGTAAGGGTCACAACTCTTTGTTAAACACAGATCTTATTTTTTGCGATTTTCCAAAAGTCTATGGGGAAAATGCATAGCTTTTTGATCGAGGGACCCCATGCGCCGCTAACTTCCGAGTTGTCCTACAAAGTGACGTCATAACTTCGGCACTCTATTACCATTTCAGTCATATTCTACAATTTTCTTGGCAATGATTGTTTTCAGGGGTTGGTTGCCAGATCTTTCCCTGACTCTCCCCATTACATGGCTTTGGGACTCACACATGCATTCACACCTACGGGCAAATTAGCGTCTCCAATTCACCTATACTACTGCATGTTTTTGGATTGTGGGGGAAACAGGAGCACCCAGAGGAAACCCACACACACACACAAGGAGAACATGCAAACTCCACATATAAAAAAGACTCCTGACTCAGCCTAGGGATCTTCTTGGTGAGGCGACAGTACTACCCACTGAGCCACTGTTCCACCTGATCATCATCATTGCAGTTTAATAAATCACAACAACCATCACAATGTGTGCAATTATCTGAGCTTCCAAGTTGTGTATTCAGGTCAATGACATATAAAACTTTGAAAAACGGTGTTTTTTATATATATATTTTCCAAATGTATGCATATTTTTGTGACAGGAACAATGCACAAAAATTGCCTTGCGAACGTACCAGTTTTATCACTGAGCAATGGCCATGCAAATTTATTTGTACAGACATACCATTGGAAACCATTAACATCTGAATAGGGCTTTTTTTACTAAGAATTAATAAAAGTCAAAGATTTAGGGCTGCAACAAGTAATCAATAAATTGCTAATAATTAATCATGAAAAGTCATGTGCTATTTACAGAGATCCGCCATCTATGACATCACTTTCAAGTAGTAAAAAATGCATTTCTGTGAAAAAAAACCTACTTGACAGAGCGCAACCATTTTAACCATCTTTGTTGTTAAAAATCAAATTTAGGTCTTGAATTAACCATAGTTGAAAACTTGAAATCCTTTATGCAAGACATTTTTTTTTATATTTCTACCCATAAAAGTGTTTTTAAGTACTATTAAGCAGCACAACATCACTGACGAAGGTGCACCATGGCATGCAAAGCACAAAGACCGTATATAATTGCATTGTAATAATAACTATTTTCATTATTGATTAATTGTTGCAGCACTAAAAAAATCCTATAAGCACATTCTCAGAAAAAAGACGCTTTTATCTGGTTCAATAATTCCACAAAAAATAACACACCATTAACAACGCCATCTAAAGAGATCGAAAAATGTAATTTATCTTGATACCTCTACAATTACATTCCTGGCATCCATTATTAATAACGCTTACAAATCTCCTACAAAATTTTGATTTAGCAGACGCGGTCACTGACCCCTCATCCTATTTCTCAAATAAGCAATCTGACATAGCGTTCTAAACCATAACAATACTATTTTTTCAAACATATTTTTGCAGTTTCCTTACTGTTAAAATCCCATTTATTATAAATGTCTTTAACTAGCCTACATATTGTCCTAAAAACTACCAGTCACTAAATAGACTGACTGACAGTAAGTGACTCCACTGTTCAACTCACAATTAGGTTTGATGGATTCAAGCAATGTATTTCCCATCTAAATATATACTAACAAAGACAAAATTGGGCAAAATACAAGACTTGTTAATAAAAATATAAAGAGGATAATTTTACACATTAACAGTTAGTGGCACCATGTTATATTTATGCAGTTTGTCTGTCAACATATTCAAGAACATAATTTCATATGTTTGTTCTGTCATGTAAAAAAGCAGTTTGAAGTCCCACAATATTCTTATGTCATGCCAAATGTCACCCAGTTTAACACAAACCATATTCCAGTACATTGTGTACAAACACTGACCACGTCATGCAATAATTTCATATAATTTTACAGTGCAATCAATGAATGTCATAAAACTCTGACATGCAAAAATCATAAAGCTTTTAGGATTTAAAACTAGGATACCAATAATTGTGATATACACTGTTTGAGTAAGTAAGATTTTCTCTTTAAGAAATTAATGCTTTTATTCAACAAAGATGCATTAAATTGCTCAACAGTGAAAGTAAATTCATCATGAAAATATATATTTTTTTTTAAATGCTGTTCTTTTAAACTTTCCATTTATCAAAGAATCCTGAAATGAATGTATCACAGTTTCCAGAAAAATACTAAGCGGCACAACTGTTTTTAAACAATGATGATAATTAAGAAAAACTTCTTCAGCATCAAATCAGCATAATAGAATGACTTCTGATGGATCGTGTGACACTGAAGACTGGAGTAAAGTACTTCTTAAAAATGTATTAATATAGAAAACAGTTATTTAAAAAAATATTTCACAGTATTACGTTTTTTATTACTGTATTTTTGATCAAAGAAATGCAGCCTTCAGAGACTTTCAAAAACACTTAAATCTTAACAACCTCAAACCTTTAAACAATAGTGTATTCTTGTATATCATTAAAGAATCAAAACTCATTCCAGGCAACCTGCTCATACATCATTTTTAACTTAAAAGTATAGTTCACTCAAAAATGAAAATTAGCCCATGATTTACTCACTCTCAAGCCATCCTAGGTGTATATGACATTCTTCTTTCAGACGAATAAATCAGAGTTGAGCCAAAATGCCCTGGCTTTTCCAAGCTTTATAATGCCAGTGAATGGTTGTTTCTGTTTTTTAAGTTATTTTAGTTGATAAAGTTTTAAATATGGATATTTTTCTTACACAAACAGATCGCTTCGCTTCAGAAGGCCTTTATTAACCCCGCAGAGACCTGTGAATTACTTTTTTTATGGATGGATGCACTTTGATGGACATAAAAACAGAAACAACCATTCACTGCCATTATAAAGCTGGGAAGACTCAGGACATTTTTGAATATAACTCTGATTGTATTCGTCTGAAAGGAGAAAGTCAGGGTGAGGGTGAGTAGATCATGGGCTGATTTTAATTTTTGGGTGAACTAACCCTTTAAGCTAGAAACAACATAATGTATGACCAGTAAACTAGACTATAAGTATTATTTTATACTGGGGTGAGTACAATAAATAGCCAAAATAAAGTCTTGTTTTTCTCTTTACTGAAAAAGCAGTTAAGTTTGGGACTACTTCAGCCAAAGATGCACAGGTCCAATTAACAGACTTATACATTTGTCATAGTTCATATTTAAATAACACCTCAGCCTCATGCACATAACCATGCCTTAAGTATTTCAAAAATTAAGATAAATTTAGATTTATATTCTAATCAATCTTATCTCAAACCATCTTAAAGGTACAATATGTAACTGTTTTTTTATTCAAAATTAACATTTAGCCTAAATGAAAAGTCAATACATAAATGCTTCTTCCAAAATGTGTTCTTGTCTTACCCTGATTCACTAAGTCTATTTATTTCTATTTAGACCAGACCGGATGGTTTTTGCAGGAATATACATTGTCAATTACCAAAATAATCATTAGTGGCAGTCCTAATTGCAATATTTAGTTATTCTGCGATATAGGTCTATAGATAAGAACATTTCACTAGATGACATGGATAGCTCTATGTTGAAAGAGTTATTAATTATTATGATTTTGAAAGTGATTTTCACATTGTATTTTGTGATACACAGACAGCAGCAGGAATATTAGGTTGCTGTCACTATAAGAGCAAATACATGGATTCAATATGATACGATTTGTGATTGACAATTAGTTTATTTGTTCTTTTATAATTACAGAGTGTTAAATTGTCTTTAATTACGCTACGTTTATATTAGTTAGTTAGGCTAGTTGTTTTTGCGATGGTATTTTTAAACCATAGGCAAAAGTGCAAAACTTGTGTAAGTGTTCTTTAGCCTGTTGATTTTTGTTCACAGTATTCAGCCACAATGAAATGTTTTGCAATAAGTCAGATTTATGAACAATATCAGTTTTTGTCATTTTGATCTTATTGGAATCAAAATTAGGAATCGATATGCAGAATCGGAATCGTTCAAATTCAAACAATACCCAACCCTAATGAGCAGTAGGATAACCATATTCATCTGCACAGTCAGCACAACCAAAACAATGTTCTTCCACAAAATCCAGTTTGCAGAATGCAGTTTCTTTTTTTGTAACCGCTAGAGGGCCAAAAGTTATAGTGTAAAAATTGAAATATTGTCCACAACACAATGAAAATTAAAAGGCAAATTAGGGCTGCACAATTTGGGGAAAATGTCATATTGCGATAATTGAGGTCAATATTGCGATTACTATAGCGATATAATAATAAACAAATGGTTTCAGTAGTCAACTTGCTTGGTTCTCAAGGAAAATTCACATACAGATTAGTGATAAAGCTGAAATGTGTATTTCTCAACTCAAACTAACAACAACAACTAAATGATTGATAACACCTATAATGATCATTAAGCCATTGATGTCTGGATAAAAAAATTTGCGTCATATATAATCGCATAGGCTTGACATCGCGATTGCGACATGATTAATTGTGCAGCACTAAAGCAAATACAATTTAACAACACCGCAGAATCAAGCCACAATACAATGGAAAAAAGCCACAACACAACGACATCACCACAAAACATTGGAAATATCTAGGCCACTATAGAGTGTGTGTTAAAGCGACGAATTTATAAACTAGAGGAAGTGGTCTAATGAAATTAGGGCTGGGCGATATGGCCAAAAAATCTCTATTTTTTAGGTTAAATGGCGATATACGACATATATATATATATATATATATATATATATATCGGTACTTTCTACGTTTTTCAATTTGGATAAAGAAAATGTATTTATTTAAAAAAAAATTATTTCACATCCTGCTCAATGATATCCAAACAATGTTGATATTGAAGGATATGGAAGCAAATAGGGAATGTAATGTAGGCTATGCAATATATTATGTGCAAAAAGGTGGTTAAAATCACATTACAATCTAACATTGTAACATAAACTAAAAACAAAAATAATGCTTTTGTTTTTAAAAATGACTAAAGGCTAAACTAAAAATGAAAATAAAAACAAAAGCACAAACTAATTATATTAGCCTGCATTTGATTACCCCATTATAATGGTCACTTTCATAAAAATATACTTGTAGGTTTAAAATTCCACATATGGCACATTTATTGTCTCCAACAACAAATATTTTAGTAATATGTATTTTAGTCAGAATTATTGCGCTACTGTTCTATTGTGCTCGTCTGTTTGGCGCGCGTGCGCGCGGCGGCGCTCATTCACGGAAGCTTGAATTTTAGCGGAGATTCATTTGCAGAAGCTCGTTCTCTCCTGACAGTGAAATGGACATATTTGTCTGATTTGTTTGAACATTTACAGATGGAGAATATACCTGTGAAATGTAAGTTAAGCACTGAGGAAAGCACCACGTCTCAAACGCATTAAACAGCGCCAGTATTTATATTTCAGTCACTAACAGTAGGCTATCTGTCCGAGCATCTGACAGGGCAAGCTGCTTTAAACTTGTTAACTATCTTACCAGTTCTTTTGAAGCGCTGTGTCATTGAATGTGTCATGTTAAGGACAAATTGTACTGTTCTTTCACTGCAGGAGCTCACACTGCGTACTCAACTATTTTTCAGATGTGCTCGTATCAAACTACTGTATCGATATAAACGGTATTGCCTCATTCCATATCGTGGGGAAAAAAATATCGATATATTGTACAAACTTGATATACGGCCCAGCCCTAAATTAAATTACTTTTTTTTTTATTGTAGCACCAATTTTTTTTTTAAAATCCCTTTAACTGCATTTATAACTTTTGAAATTAGAAGTCATTTATATAACCATGTCAATTTAATGTGTCATTTAAAAAGCCTGGTACAGTAAAAGCTTCTTAAAATTAGAATTTTGTTATACCATTACCTCTAGTACGAAGCACAAATTTTAAAGTATCATTTAATCGGCCGAGAAATAGGACTGCGAAATGAATTCAGCAGTAATAATGTGCAAAGTTCAAGGGTCCATAAAAAAAAAAACATTATTATGGTACAACCCCAAATCAGAAAAAGTTGGAACATTTTGTAAAATGCATTAAAATCAAGAATCTGTGATTAGTTAATTCTATTTAAACTTTTTTTAACTGACAAAAGTACAAAGAATAGTTTTCCAATGTTTTCACTGACCAACATAATTGTATTGTGTAAATATGAACAAATTTTGATTTTGATGGCTGCAACATACCCCAAAAAAGTTGGGCCAGAGACATGTTTACCACTGTGTCAATTCACCTTTTCTTTTAATTACACTTTTTAATCATTTGGGAGTTGAGGATACTAATTGTTGGAGTTTTGCTAGTGGAATATTTGCCCAATCTTGTCTAATACAAGACAGCCGCTCAACAGTCTGTGGTCATCGTTGCCTGATTCTCCTTTTCATGATGGGTCATAAATGTTCCATAACAGAAAGATCTGGTCTGCAGTAAACAGGCAGGCACATCTATGTTGCAGAGTGTCTAGAAACCACTCAGTTTTAGCATGTGCAGAATGGGGCCTGGCATTGTCTTGCTTCCCAGGAAAGATGTCATCTTGATGGCAGTTTATGTCTCTGTACAATCCAAATATATGCCTCCATGTCAATGGTACCTTCCCAATAATGCAAGTTATCCATACCGTTTGCAATGATGCACCTCAATACCAGCACAGATGTTTGCTTTTGCACCTGTCGCTGGTGAAAGTCTGGTTGGTCCCTTTTGTCTTTGGGACTGAGAACTCGATGTCCATTTTCTACCAAAAACAAGCTGAAACATGGACTCATCTGACCACAGCACACACAGCTCAGGCCCAGAGAACGCGCCGGCATCTCCATATAGAACTGATGTAAAGCTTTCTCCTTGCATAACAGAGATTCAAGTGGCATTTCTTAATGCAGCGTCAGACTGTGTTCAGTGAAAACGGTTTTCCAAATTACTCCTGACTCTGAGCACATGTGGCTGTATTTGACAGAGTAGCATGATGGTATCTTGTGCAATGCCATCTGAGGACTCAAAGGTCACGCACATTCAACAGAGGTCTACTGCCTTACCCAACACAGACTGAGATTTCTCTGGATTCACTGAATCTTGTGACAATATTATATATGGAAGATGATGAAAGGCATAAATTCTTTGCAATCTTGGATTGAGAAATGTGATTGACAATTCTCTCATGATATTTGGCACAAAGTGATGAGCCATGACCCATCTTTGCTTAAAAAGACTGAGAAGCACTTTTACACCCAAACACGATACCCTCAACTATTACCAATTCACCTGCTCATTGTGGACTGTTTCAAAAGAGTTGGATAATCTAATTTGGATAATCTTTACACTTTTATTTGGTCTCTGTCCCAACTTTTTTGGGGTGTGTTGCAGCCATCGAAATCAAAATTTGTTCATATTTACAAAATACAATTATGTTGGTCAGTGAAAACATTGGAAAACTATTCTTTGTACTTTTGTCAGTTAAAAAAAAGTTTAAATAGAATTAACAAAATCACAGATTCTTGAGTTTAATACATTTTACAAAATGTCCCAACTTTTTCTGATTTGGGGTTGTAAAAACGGTTCAAAATTAGGATTTCGTTAGTCCATTTACACTGGTATAAACCTTGCATATAATTTTAACACACCCATGGTGGATGCGAAACGGCACCACGAAATGAGCTGATTGCGCAACAGACGGCTCTGTGTATTGGCCCATTTAGGAAATTTAAGGGTTTATAAAAGTGGCAAAAGAAAAACACCAAATGTATGGAATTCCAAAGCTGCTAAATTAAGAAATAAATATAGCTACCTACTTATACAAAGAAATGTAAAAAATTAATAATAATAAGTTGAAATGAGTATTTACTTTTATTTCCTTATGTTTTCATTTATTTATTTATACATTTATAAATTTCCGCTTTTACTTATTTCCACATTTATTAATTTCTTCATTTATTAATTTCTACATGTCTTTGTCTGTTTGCTAATGACACAACTCAGTTTGCAAACTCAGAGTGGCAGTGCTGAAGCTTTGAGGCCACAGTGACCAAACGTAACGCAAGAGTTGTGCGGACATGCCTTTGCAAATCACACAGGCAATGAATGGCTTCAACATGGACATCTTATAAAATCTAATAACAATCACCCTAACTGTGTAGCCTATATAGGGTACCATCCATACTCTTCATTCCAGACATGGTCGCCCGTAAAACATTTCTGGTCTGGATTTCTTTGGAATTAAATCAAACAAAAGTTGTCCATGTCCATGTAAACACAGCTAGTGAGACACACATCTCACACCATAGCCATACATTGTAGATACTTAGACAAAAGCTAACTGCATTTTTAATGCATAAGGTCTAATAACAATGCTGACAGCAACAGAAACAAACTTTTCCATTAAGTGGTGGACTTCCAGGGGCAATTTTTTTGCAAAAATGTTTTCATCAATCCTATATAATTTCACATGTACATACTTCAGTGTCAGTTATCAGATCTGTTGAAGACGTGGCTTCTGTTCATGCGTACCAAGACATTTTAGACAATTTTATACAGCCATGTACAGGATAAAAAGAGCATGTATGGTCGCCCTATCCAGTTTAGGTGATATTAAATTACTTAAACTGTTATATAAGATTTTTGGATATATAGCCCATCTCTAAATCATTCATTCCCTGTGTGACTTGCATAGGCATGTTTGCACTAATTTTGTCACGATATGGAATTTCCAACTTCAAATATTCAATACCATTTTCGATACCACGGGGAAAACTGCCATATGCCGCCATACCGGTCAATTGTGATTATCTCATAATTTTTTGATAATTTTGCAATAGCTTACACACAGAAAAGGGGGGCTTTATTTGAATCATTGAACTAAATTTACACAAATTAAATACAAGTAGTCAGTAATAAAATGAGAAAAAAAACTAAGAAATTGCAAATGATAGCTCAAATTAATACAATAAAGAGACACGTGAAATAAACATGGATTTAAGTTTTTCAGGTTGGTCTAACAGTAGTATTCAGGTAAGAAATAGGCATACTACAGTAAATGAAAGTAATCAAACGCAAAATAACACTGGATAGTCTTAATTGTAAAAATTAAAAATAGATTAATGCTTACAATTAAAGTAAAAAAAATGTATTCAGTCAAGAGCGACGAGTGATTTTCTCTTTGTCTTTTGTTGTCCGATTAACCTGACAGACAGCAGCAGGTTTAGGCTTATTAGGCTGCTATCACTTTAAGAGCATAATGCATGGATCCAATATTCTTTTACACAACATGCATTTTCTCTAAAGTATTTACGTTCCAAAACTGACTGTATTTATCTGAATACTCAGCAAGATGGACATTTTGACATAATTTTGTATGATTTTGATCGTTTATATGCAATAAGGCATGAAAAATAAGTCAATTTGGTCCTCGCGAGCTGTTTGAGAGCCGACTTTATGTGAGCGCCACTTGCATAAATTAGTGGTGTGATCGCTTTTGGTGTGTGTGAAACTGCTGGAATGAGTAAAATTATGCACAATCCCCACAATCCTGCGAAATTCGGGCCAACACCAACACTATTCAACCGGAGCGAATGAGACGAGCGAGTGAGAGGAGGCGGGTGTGTGTCGCTGTCGGAGAGAAGAGAGAGAGTACAAACGCATAGCTGGTATCGGTGTATCAATATTGCAGAAAAGAAGTATTGGAACCATTTCAGATATTTCAGAATGGATACAATATCAAAATATCAATATTTTTGACAACACTAGTCCGCAACAGCTCTTGCATTTCGTTTGGTCACACCACAAGGTGTCACTGTGGTATCAAGATGTTGCCTTTGATTGCTATATCTGAGGTAAAACACATGCCCCTCGTTACCATACGGACAAATAAATGTAGAAATAAATAAATGTAGTAGATAAATACAAACATCAATAAATGTGGAAATAAATAAATGTAGTAGACAAATACAAACATCAATAAATGTGGAAATAAATAAAAGTTTAAATAAATAAAATAAATAATTTATTAATTTATTTATTTTTATTTATTATTTTGGCAGCTTTGGAATTCAATGCACATGCAGATGTTCAAATTTGTCACATCATATCCAAAAAGACTTGAGAGTGTAACGGTGCTAAGTACTGAGTTAAGGGTACGAATACTTTGCAAATTTATTAAAAAGGAAAAACTGAAATAAGTAGTCATTGCATAAGTTATCACAAATCTGTTTTTAGCTTTGACATTATGGTTTGTAGAGTGTAGATTGATGTGAGAAAAAAGTAATTTAGCATAAGGCAGCAACATAAAATGTGAAAAAAATGAAGGGGTACTAAATACGAATACCTTCGTAGGGCACTGTATATATAATGGGGATTGGGGACGGTTGGAGAAAGACCTGGCTACCCAGGAAAAATCATTGCCAATAAAATTCATAGTCAGTCTTGCGTATGGCAAAAGATGGCCATAGCATCACCAAGAGTCAATATGAATGAAATGGTTAATGAGATGCTGCTGACTTGGAAACAAAATACTGCTGAAGCTGAACACCCTCATTCTGCCCCCCCAAAATGCTGATGACCCCAAACACATCTATACTGCCCAAAAACACTCCAGATTCCAAACACATCTGTGACACCCAAAATGAAGCTGTCCCCAAATGCCCCATCTTGCCCCCAAAATGCTGCTGACCCTAAACATCCCTTTATTTCCCAAAAATGCAACTGACAACAAATCACTTTTTAACCCAAAAAAGCTGCTGTTCCAAAACACCTCTTAAAGCTAAAAAAAACATTGCTCATTCAAAACATGTCTATAACACTCAAAATGTGCCAAAATGACAAATGATTCTGACACCTAACACCCCTTTATTGCCCTAAAATGTTGCAGATTCAAAACACCCCTATGACACCCGAACTGTAGCTGACCCCAAATGCCCCAAAATGTTGCTGACACCAAACACCCGTTTATTGGCCAAAAAAGCGAATCCAAGCATCCAAAATGCAGCTGACCCAGAACTCCATTATTCTGAAAGATGATGGTGCCTAAAAGACCTGCTGCCTCGGAAAGCGGTCTATGAATGCACCTCACCAGCTTTTGAAATACGACCTGTCCCATCCTGATGGGGGACAGATTAGCAATTTGCTAATAAGACACAACAGTTGTCAAGTGGGCTAAAGAAGAGAAACTAGCCAGTCACAATAACATCTGTGATATTAATTCGCACAAATATCACGCACGTCCACTTTAGAACCCCAGGATAAGCAAATAATGTGTTGTCTTACAGCTAGGCTCAGATTAGCCGGCTAACGTGCTAAATACTCACATTTGCGCAGCCACTTTATCCAGTGTCGCACGATCACGCTGTGATATTTCTTGTTCTCGATGCACCAGACGGATAATCCCTGAATGGATTCCATGGTGTTGGATACAGTCTGAAAACGACGGTCCAAAGTGGACTCAAAGCGCGGCGATGAGCCACTCTTGTGGCCGCTAGCGCCTGCAGTTCCAGCCGCCATTTTCCAGGTCTTCTGGTCGCGGACTCGCGGTGCTGCCGCTTACAGGTTCATGTGTAGATACTGCATGGACTCCATTATCACCAATATATATCACAACAATACTTGACATTCACGCACAGTTGATACACATGTTTTTCCTTTCTTTGTTTGCTTGTTTCTTTCTTTCCTTCTTTCTTTCTTTCTTTCTTATAAAACCTTTTCCTCCTTGCTCACAGTCTTTGGTCTGAAATCACAATGACAAGGAGAATGTATTTATACATCACAGGGTGTAGAAAAATAAACTTTTACCCTCGTGAAATCACTTTGAAACATAAATATGAATATTTTATATTGCTCAGAGTCAGTTATAAAACAACCAGACATCCAGCAGGGGTCAGTCATGTTCAGATAGAACACTCGAGAAATATGTGGATCTGCTATCATGTATTCGTCATCCTACTGGCAAAAGTCATATTAATCATATTAATAGCTATCAAGAGCACTTTCATTAAGTTAATATAGACAATCTATATATTTATCCTGGTCAAGGTCTTCTATATATATAAATATATCCTAAATATATTTGGGACTATACAAATATTTAATATATTTAAATACATATATTTGAAAATATATATTTAAAAAATTGCAAAGACCTACTAAATTTATCAAAAGTGGCAGTAAAGATCTTTACATTGTTACAAAAAATATTTGAAATAAATACTTGAACTTTCAATTAATCAAAATCAAAGAATCCTGAAAAAAAATTCTACAAAAATATTAAGCAGCAAAACTGTTTTCAGCATTGATTTAAGAAAAAAAAATCTTGAGCATCTGAAGGATCATGTGACACTGAAGACTTTAATAAGTGCAAAAAGATCAGCTTTGCCATCACAAAAATAAATTACAATCAGAAATATATTAAAATATAAAGTTTAAATATTGTGAATATTTCACAATATTACTTTTGTAACTAAATAAAATGTTTAATAAAAAATGCAGCTTAAAGAGATTTCTTTCAAAACATTTAAAAAAAAATAGTACTGACCCTAAACTTTTGAATGCTATAGTGTATATTTAAAATATATTTCCATTGCTCTATATATATTTTTTGCTCTATATAGGCTATGCCATAACTGATGACTAAAAAGAACGACAATAAAAAAGAGACTGCAAATAACAATATAAGAAACTTTGAAACGTTTAATGATATCAAAAAGTGGAACGTTGAAAAACATTTCTGCAACCTTGACAAAAAAACTTTGATATAATAACAGTAACAAAAAGAAAATGGGTTTAAACAGTCAATAGAAAATAAGAACAGTGCTACAATGCCTGACTTTTTTAATTTTGAGGAAGACATTTTATTTTTTTTAAAAACATGTTCCTCAAAATTCTACCTTCACAATTACATGAAGCTGTTAAGTGCATTTAAATGTTAATCAGTATATCTTCATATGCACTTTTCCCTTATAGTACAATCTCCATTATGATGGCAACAATATACTCATATATTTTCGCGATACTCATACAGCTGTGACCACATGCGTCTCAGTCAACAAAAGTTCTTCTCATTCCTGATTGATCTAATACAGTATCTCTAATTTCAGATTATTTTCTACAAATAGCTAAATAAAAGTCTTATCTTCCTCAGTGTGATCTTTACAGTGTGGGACACTCCACATACTCGTAATTTACTTGAACATATGTTTTAGAGAATGGTTAATAGTTACAATGCTGATTTTCATAAAAAATTAAATGGAAAAGGACTTTTTAGGTGAGTAGAAGGGAACAACTGTGCAATATTCTAAAACAAAAAACAAGATTTCTGTGACAAAATGAACTATTACAACATGGAAGCAGAACAACATAAATGTGCAAACTGTGATTGGCAAGAACATTGTCAATAAATGACCATTTGCTTTCCAGATTATAGAATAACACTTCATGATGCATCCCATCAGTTGTTTGGCTCTCTGTATCTTAATAAAAATACAACAAGCTATGAAAATGGCCCTAGGCCCACATGTACGGACTCTCAAGGGTCATTTTAAGGCTGCTTATAAGATCTCAGAATGTTCAAGTAAAGAAGTAATAAATAAAACTGCCTCGAAAATATCCTCCCATACTGCAAATCTATTTCATTCGTTGCTCAAAGTGGTTTTCAATTCAAGTCAAAGGACATTAAGGTAGCTTTTCTGGACATTTTATCAGACTATTCTTCTAGCTTCCTGGTGCCATGTTCATAAATATTGTTGGAAGCCTGTGTTATCATGAAAGGCAGTGCAGTAGAGTGTTCGATAGCTGTGCATGTTTCACCGGTTGACCATATGGCTCAAGCACATATTTTAAGACACATCTCTGACCTCTTAGGACTTTAGAAATGTAGAATCTAAAATCTTATAAAAACAAATCTTATGCCATACTGTACATATGATAACTTCTGTGTTGTACATATATGTGGCAGAATATAAAGTCCGACTAACTGAACAACACTTTTCACTTTGTGAAAAACAATGATTTCCCAATATCAACAGGCTGAGAAAAAATGGCAGAGAAACTTCAAAACATTATGTGTTTAACATCTCCGTGCAAAGATGTTTACGATTAACCTGTTTTTCTGGCCCCTCTCCCTTTACAGATTCGCCCACATCTGTCCCACTTATCATCAAGTCTGCTGGTGGGTCAGAAGTAGGAGTCGTGGAGGACACTGACCAATCCTGCATAAACAAGATGCTGCCATCTGTGGCTGTTGGTGGTATTACAAGCAGAGGCGGTCTTCCTTTCGCAGTCACAGGGGTTTCGTTTAAGGAGTTTGTCTTTTGCTGAACTTGAAGATGGCTGTTTTTGATGTGTTTGGATTCAGAAGTGTTTTTATTTTGATATGTACAGATTGCACTGTCTTCTTCAAGTTCGCTTAATGTGGTTTCAGAGCTGCTGAGCCATGAGCTAGTATCGCTGGGGCTTGGTCCTCGATCGTCCTGTAGAATACGTTTGCTGCTTGAGGAACCTTGCGAGTCAGAGTCTGACCAACTTAATCTGCGTTTCTGAAACAAAAAGGGTTTTGGTGAGGAATTAAATCATTCAAGATTGTTGGAGATTGTAAAGGCCCTGCTATACACTAAGAAACACAATGGCTTTATATAAATGAAAAGATTCAATTTAGGCTTTTATTCATATATAAACATTGATCAGCGAACATAAACAGAAGCTCAACCGAATATGCTTGACACGTGAGGATAAGCCTCATTGGTTCTTACTGAAGCTCAAACGTGCTACGTAACAAGAGAATGAGCCTCATTGGTTCTTGCACGTCACGCGAACATGCTTGAGCTTTCATTTACCACACCTGATGTGTGAGTTGATGAATGTTAATGTGATTAAAAGCCTTAATTCAATCTGTTCATTATATAAAGCGATCGTGCCTCCTCAGAAAATGTGGACTAAATCGCTCAATTCATATGGATTATTTTTACGATCTCTTTATGAACTTTTTGAAGCGTCAAAGTATAAAGGGTCAGAAAGCTCTCAGATTTCATTAAAAGGTCTTCATTCCGAAAATGAACGGAAGTCTTACGAGTTTGGAACGACATGAGAGTGAGTAAATAATGATAAAAGTTACATTTTTGGGTGAACTATCCCTTTAAGTGGAAAAACTTTTTGAACTTAGAAGGAACTTCTTGCTTGTCTTTTACAGTTTGTTCGTTTCAAAGCACTTCTATTCGCTTACCTTTACAGGAATATGTAACTGGTCCCGATTCCAGCGTGGAGGCAGACTAGCCATAAAATTTTGGAATGACGGGGTGCCATCGCGATGCTGAGGCCTCACCTGAGGGAACCAAGCCTTTAACATCATCTCCAGCTGCAGAATAGTGCCCATATACTTCTCCCTACGGAGGTATAGCAAAAAAGAAAGATTTAATAAAAGGCATTACATGTATTCAATCTGATGTAGAGAAATGCATCGTTCAATAGAATAAAATAAAATACCCAAGGTCAGGTTTTTGTAGAACACCCACAATCCTTCGCAGTCTATCCATGGCAACACTCTGCTGAAATGTGCTCAAACCTGCCAAAAAGAAACAAATGAATAAATAAAATAGATACAAAATTACATAAGGTGTGGACATACACTATCATTCACATGTTTGGGGTTGGACTTTCTTTGTTTTTGAAATAATTATCTTATGCTCATCAAGGCTGTGTTTATTTGAAATCAAAAAATTAGTAAAAACTGTAATAGAAAACAAATATTTTAAGTTATAATATTACATTTTGAAATATAATTTATTCTTGTGATGATCAAGCTGAATTTTCAGCATCATTACTCCAGTCTTCATGGTCACATGACCTTTCAGAAATCATTCAAATATGCGGATTAGGTGCTCATTAAACTAAATCTAAATTTTTTCAGGATTCTTTGATGAATGGAAAATGTAAAAGGACAGCATTTATGTGAGATAGAAATCTTTTGAAACATTTTAAATGTCTTTACAGTAATTTCGTATCAATTCAATGCAATCTTAATGAATAAATGTATGATTTTTTTTAATCTTATTGGCCCCACTCTTTAAAGGTAGTGTATATAGATTTTTTTTAATGCATTACCTTTTTCATATCGACCTGTTTTCAACCCATTCAACAGCTCCAACAGAGGCCTGATGTACCCATGCAGCTCTGAACACTGTAAAAGAAATTATATTAAAACATGCATTTACCAATAAAATCGTCATAGAAACATTTAAAAATGCACTATAGATTTAGAAACTGCAAAACTGTCCTGGAGGCTTAAGCAATTTTAAAGGAATGGGCTTCCTTAAGACTTCCAAGAGAGGAAGAAGAACACTACAGATCCACTAAGTGCCTACGCACCTTCAGTGCTTGGCCCCTAAAGATGACTCATTATGCTTTGTGTTACTAAAAAGTTGCACAGAGATCAATGTGTCAACATGACCACCCACAATTGTAAGTCAATGCTACCACTAGGTGATCAGACACAGCCATGGTAAAAGGAGCAGCTGAAATTTATTTTTAACAAGGTTCTTGATCATTTCATTAAGATCTGATTTGTTTGTTCGGAACATTTCAGCACATATTGGTTCGTGCATCTGTCACAATGGGATGCAAGGGCTTTGCAAAGAGACTTGTATAGAAGGATGGCCCAGTTACCAAACTATATTTGACATGACAGCCACTATCAAACTGATGTGTGTGAGAATGTGCTTAGTAATGGTGTGCATTTCACATTTGAAAGGGGCGCTTAAAGGTACAGCGGCCTAAAATGTACTGTTGACATGTAAGGCTCAGAGAAATGGTCATAGAAAAATACTTGACTGAAATAAGTGGATCACAATGAATAAAAAAAAAGTACCTGACCCATTTAAACATGTTTTAATCTTATTTTGCTTTTTTCCATTTTTCAAATTTCTTTAGTGTGTAATGTTGCCGTTTGAGCATGAAGAAGGTCTGCAAAGTTACAAAGCACAAACTCACTCTAAAGGAAGTGATGACTATATCTATATCAGTATAAACTGTATCTATATCTATATCAGTAAACACGGTTTCTGAACTCCCTGAAACACCTCAACTGTAGTCTTAAGTTTTATTCCAGGTAACGTACTAAATAATTCTTGCCCAAGGCATACTCAAAATAAAAAGTCCTTAATCATTAGCTGACGTAATGCAAACATAGGCTGACACTGATGCGAAATACAAGAGTAGCAGAATGCATGAAAATATCACAGGGTAAAGAGATTTTCAGACTTACTTTGCGTGCGAACCTCAGGTCTCCCTGTGTGGGAATCCTTTCATATGGCGCCGGGTTCTGACTGTTGTAAGTTGGAGATGCCGAGAAACATCCAGTTTGACCAATTTCAACTCTACCACTCCTCTGGTTCACAAAGGTGTGAGTCAATCTGGAATTTTGAGAGCTCCCATTGGCCAAGCTTTGGATCTGGCATAGCTTTGGATCAGGCACAACTCCTGCAGCTTTACTCTCAGAGGTGAAGACCTCAGATTCGTCCTCCGTCTGGTCACTCTCACTGTACAGGAGAGAACTGGGGGTCGAGGAGAGGGAATCTTGCATTTGCCATTTGGAAGGACTCACCGGTGACAGCATCACTGAAATGTGAGAAAACAGATCTGTGTGAGGTGGCAGATTGTTTAAAGCTGAAGAGCGATGGGCTGAAATGAACTGAAGGCAGCAAGTGATTTCTCTCAAGGGAAAATGACAGCTGAAAATTATGAGGAATGTGAAATACAGCTGGGAGAATCTTAACAAAAAGCACAACAATAAGGGAAGGGGCCGGTTGACAGAACTGTCACTGGTATGTTTTGGACACTAGGGTTGCAAATCCTTCAAAACTGCTAGAATGACTTAGAGGATTGACTACAATAGTTTAAAAATTACTACATTACCATTCAACTACTTTTTGAGCAAGTTTGTAGTAGTTAAAATATTAATATTTTTGAAAGTGCCTTATTGCTAATACATAGCAATAAGGGAGAGAGAGAGAGAGATGCAGTAAATATGTAAAAATGCAGAACGTTTTCTGTGATGGGTAGTGTTATTGTAGGGGGATAGAATATACAGTTTGTACAGTATAAAAATCCTTACAGTATAAACCTTATTGTTGATGTGACAGACAAAAAACTAATTATGGAAGTCAAGAAACACCAAACAAACAATTGGGAACAGCTAGTGTGGATAAAAAACTAATGCAGGAACACAGGATACAGTCCAAAACAGAAAGAGAGATCACAGAGATACCACAATTATCCTGTTTAAAAAACACACTATCCTTTAAGAACAGCACGCCATGTTCCTTTCACTAGGTCAAAGGCCACAATACCACATATGGTCTGTATCTTGAGAAGAAAAAAAACATAGGAGTTTTGAAAAGCACAAGAATATAATATGTGCATGCCTATACCCTATAATGCTGTTTAGATTGACAGCTATAAATACAGTGTAGGGTTTCAGAATTGACCGAATTGAAGGAAACACTCTTGAGGGCATGTGGCTCATAAAAAAATAAACAGCTAGGCGGTGCCATTAAGACAAATTACCTTTCACCAGATGGACTGGTTGGTGGTTTAAAAAAGATCGATATAGAGGAAGAAAGATATATAGTCGTTTGGGATAAAAGCTTTTGCAATATGAATAAATGTAACACGTAAATATTAAACATTAAAGGGAATGCTGAGCGACTAAGCTATTGGAACGTATGTGGGGTGTGACGCATAACAATCCATAAAAATGTTAGCTATTAAGCGAAAAAAATAGAAATATTAAAATGTTTTTTTCTTTATATTGAATACATTAAATATTCTTCACATAAACATGAAAATCATTTAAAAAATAATAATAAAACATCAACCACATGTGGAAAATAACAACAGAAAATATCACCGTAAGAGATCTTGATCAAATGTAAATGTTTACCGGTTTCAGGTTGTAATGAAAACGTAATTTCCTACTTTTCAAATTATTTTTAATTGCAATTATGACATGATGATGACAGACATAAACTGGCAAAACAAAGGGATAATGCAGCTCAACATGATGTAAACACACAACAAGCGAGATGCCAAACACGTGCAGCAATTCTGGAATATAACGGATAACTTATATCTATTAAAATTTTTTAGATGTAAAAATTCTTATTATTAGTAAATTCTTAATTCCCTTACCTTAATAATGGGTCGTTTCTGGGTCGGTACCACAACAACCTAGAGCCACTGACACGACCTGACCTGTTGTACGTTCGCCTAAAAGTAGTTTTATACAATATATTGCTTAACAAGATTTTGTGTCGACGTCTTCGTCGTTCGCAGAATTGTGCTGAAAGATTTTTTGGACTTCTATATCCTCTTCCTTTCTCCACTCACGTGACGTCACGTCACTCTACAGCGAGGGACAACATGTGAATCGCATTCGCTGCACGTGCTGGACAAAAGCCAAGGCAGACTGCGCTCCCATTGGCTGAGAGATCAAAGACGAGACGCTGATTAGACAGAAAGTAGAACCAATCCCTAAGTACCTCAGTCGGGATTGGTCGGCCTCACATGTTTGCACACCCCCCTCTCCGCACGTGGCATTCGAGTGGAAAGGCAGATACTACGGATTGAATCACGTTATACAGGCGGTGCTCGTTGTTCCACATTAGGAAGAGTTTGTACCCGTGACAGTTTGTTTGGAACATAACAAAATTTACCGACAGCGCTCTATTTTAGATGACCTTCAAATTATTTTAGAAGTAACCACAGCAATATGATACTTCTAATTACAATATTTTATATTTATAAAATATAAAAATGCTTAAAATATAAAAAGCTTTTCCAAGGCAACATTTCTCATTTTCATTTAGTTTAAATGAATGTAGCTACTAAAATAGGCTATATATATATATATATATATATATATATATATATATATATATATATATATATATATTAAATTAGGCCTATATTAAAATTAAAATGGAACATTTCAAAATAAAAATTAATAAAAAAAAACTATAATTGTATCTCATTAATAGGCTACTAAAATAACACTGGTGTCACATGAAAATACAAATATTGAGTCCCAAAAATGACCCAAGAAATCCCTTTTAAAGAAGTCATTGCATAATCCACTCACTACCCTTTGACTTCTTAAAAATGTACACCTTCAAATGTGGATCATTATCAAAGTTTGTGTTAGTGAACTTTCATTTTCAGCATCCACACATGAATGCATCGAAAGCTTATTCACAAAACACTTTTTCAATCTTTAAACCATTGAAGGTCACCGATTCCAGCTTCCTCCAGCTCTGTTGTTGTCCACCTGTAGGTCAGTAGTCAATGCACACAACAGAATATAGGTCACATGTTAACCATGCTCTATATTCTCAAAATCAACTTACCCTCACTCACAATGATAAGCAGGACTCTATTGGGCACATCAAGGCCCTTATTGTGCACAGCTGGAGAGACAAACTCATCTGTAGATGACCAATATTCTTGCACTTGATTAAGTCAAACATAATGGGTTTTTAGCTGACATTTTAATATCACTGAAATACTATAGTTTTTATTATTATTGTTTTTTTTTAATTTTCTGTTTTCATTCCTATTTTAGTTTTAGCTATTTTGCTGTTTTTTATATGCCTATATAGTTTTTATACATTTTTATTTTAGTTTTAAGTTGTGTCCCAAATGGCGCACTAATTTATGCACTATAGGTCTACTCAACCATAGTGTATTTAAGTCTGATAGCCCTCCTCCACTACGTAATTAAAGATACAACAGTTGTGTACAAATACACATATACAGTATATACTATACTTATACAATTTATACTACAAAACGTCATAGAATAGTGCATGGAATGCAACTTTAGTGTAAGTTATTTAAGTGCATCAACTAAAGAAAAATGAGAGGTCAAATTAAGTTGAAGATTTTATTTAATAGTTTATCTCAGTTAAAGTTTATTTTATTTCAAGTACCAAAAATGTTTTTATATATATTTTATTAGTTTTATTTTTTGAAACTGAACATATTAAGTCCTAATCAAAGATTTTCATATATATATATATGAATTTATATATATATAGGCCTACTGTATATATATATAAATTATAAATATAAATATATTATCAAACAAATTATCTAGCCTATAAATAATGTTTAAATGTTAATATAAAATGCTTTTATATTAACAAATATGCCTAATGAATTGGTAAGATTTTTAGAGTTTTTAAAAAGAAGTGTCTTATGCTCACCAAGGCTGCACTTATTTGATTAAAAATACAACAACAACAAAGAGTAATATTGTGAAATATATTATTAATTTTTTTTTAAATAGCTTTCTATTTGAATGTATTTTGAAATGCAATTAATTCCTGTGATGCACAGCTGAATTTTCATTACAGTCTTCAGTGTCAAATGGTCCTTCAGAAATCTTCAATATGCTGATTTAATGCTCAAAAAATATTAATTATTATTATCAACCTTTTCAGGATTCTTTGATCAATAGAAAGTTCTGTTTAATTTATTTGAAATAGAATATTTTGTGAAATTATAACTTTTGATCAATTTAATGCATCCTTGCTGAATATTGATTTCCTTTAAGAAAACATTCTTACTGACCCCAAACTTTTGAACAGTATGTATAATGTTACATAAGCTTACTATTTCAGATAAATGCTGTTCTTTTGAAATTTCTATTCATCAAATAATCCTGAAAGAAATTGTGCACAACTATTTTCAACATTGATAATAATAATTATAATAATAAATGTTTCTTGCAGCAAAAGAGCATATTGATTTCTGAAGGATCACTGAAGACTGAAGTAATGATGCTGAAAATTCAGCTTTGCATCTCAGGAATAAATTACATTTTAAAATATATACAAATAGAAAACAGTTATTTTTAAATTGTAATAATATTTCACAATATTACTTTTCACAATATTATTTTTTTTGTCTGTGTTTTTAATCAAATAAATGCAGCCTTGGTGAGAAATAAGAGACTTCTTTTAAAACATTAAAAATCTTAACGATCCAATACTTTTGAACGGCAGTGTATATGTATTATATATATATATATATATATATATATATATATATATATATATATATATATATATATATATATATATATTATGTTTATAAATTATATGTTATTATATTACATAATTTAATTGACGTAATTAGAAAGCAATGGGTTCATGAAAAGCATGTTACTTTTTTTGTCAGAAAGAGCCAAATAACATATCAGTTACAATTATTAGATTTGATCTTAAGATTATTTTGCTTGGAAACTAAATAAATAATTAATGCTTTCTTTAAAAAATATGAAAAAAAAAATTAAATAATAATAATAGTAAACAAAAAATAATAAACTGAAAATAAATAAATAAATAAAAAGTGATATCCTCTACTGCATACCTTAAATTCATCCTTGTTTTTCACTTAATAGTTCATTGTTGATTTCACAGTGCTTCAGCATAAAGGAGAGGCTCCATCCATGAACTCCCTGACCCAGCAGCCCATCCCCCTGGTTTACAAACAAGAATAATGTGAACACTGGGGCAGAATGCTGTCACATGACTATACAGCTTGGGATCTTTTTTTTTTTTTGTGCACAGTTCAACAAGCACAATTATAGCAATCAAACAAACAGAGCTTTTGGATACAATAATTATGTTTAAAAACAGGAAATCATTTAAACGATGACTGTAAATAAACAACTGTTGTGAAAAAAATGGATATTGTGAATGACATTGTTTAGCCCCAAAGAAACTGAAGCAACAGGAGTGGCACATCTTACATTTTTTTGCTATTAGGCTTAAATGCAAACATGACTTCATGGGAATCACAACACTTCAACTAGTGCTAAAGGCCCGATCCACAGCTATACGTTGAACTTAATGACCCTTTAGAGAGAGACCCATCCCCCATGTAATATCACAGAGACCTTGAACTCAGTGAAAGAGCACTTTTACTATAAGTTCCTTTCAGTTCAGCTTTTTCTTAGTCTGGTCACTGAAGCATGGCCAAATTTCAGACTGAAGAATTGTTTGACACAAATCAAGGGTTGCTTTAATATAAACAAAATAGTGTTGTATTGTGTTATTCATTTCTTTTTTAATAATTTATTAACGATTAGTTTCTTCTGGCAATAAAAGTATTTGAAGTGATGAAACATTGCATGAGAATAGGCAGTTTACCCATTAACTTAACCTTAAACGATAAGGTTAACAACAAACTTGCTGTGGTATTCAACAAACCACTTAAAGCGTTTGTCAAAAAGGTGAAAGTGAAACTTTATAATAATGCTATTTAACAATATTTACACATTTATACATTTAACAGTCAACTTTTTAAATATGTACCTTTATCCTTATACGATGGTCAGTCTGAATACTCGATTCTGATTGGCTGGAAAATGTGCATTTAAACCATTTAATGAATTCCAGTCAGTTTAAGCACCATATTAATGCGCTTTTTTCATTGGCTACTTTCAGACTGTCGGTCCAAATCTGATTTTTGTGCATATCCGATAGAAATCCGATTTATAGGAAACATGCTGAAAGTCGTTGCCGAAACAACAACTGTGTTGTTGCAAAGTGCCGGATGAGCAGAATATGACAATATAACAGAGATATGTTTTGAAACCGGAGGAGAAGCCAGCGTGGGGGAAAAGCCAATCGGATACACACAAAAAACGGATTTGGACTGACAGTGTGTAATGTAGCCATTGAAGCACACACCGTCTCACACACGAAAATCAGGGAATGCGCTGTGTACACACAGAAACATTCAGGAAGCACAGAAACTTATCAACACTGCCCTGCGATTCTAATTAATAAAATAGCTTCACTAGTGTGTATCGCTACATATTTCTCAGCAATGCTTCACGTCGGGTGGTATTTGTCTCCAGGTCGTGCTTAAAGGGTTAGTTCGCCCATTTAAGACATGAAGTTGTATGCAATCCTTACCAGCACTATAGTGTATACACACTGACCCACTCTGTTGTCACCCCCCTGGTCCGAGTTCTGACCGCTGGAAGTTTTTGAATGAAGTAATCCCGGCTACTTTCCGGGGCCACAAAACTGTGCGTTTTTACGTGAAAAAAAGATTTGCGTTTCAAAGCTTGATTAATTTAACACAAAAAAAACACGCCGGGCAAAATTCATACCTCAGTTTTAATGCGGCACTATTTTCCTTCCGTTTCTATCAATCCGCGCTGCTGTCAATGTCAACAGTGCGCACGTGACGATCAGCTCTTCCATAGTGTTTACACAATCGATCGACAACAAGGTAAAAAATATTAAATTAACAATGGTGCGAACTTGTAAATTCCCAGGCTGTGACAACAAGGATGTGCCGGGATCAAAGTTCAAATTTCATCGTTTTCCTGTATCAAATATGAATATGAGACAGCTTTGGCTGGTTGCCATCGGCTACTCAGCGGGAGCTAAATTATCTCGAATAAAGGATTTTCGTGGTGTCAACTCCATATAATTATTAATTTATTAATGATTGTATTATTGTCCAATCAGTATAATAATAATGCAGTCAGATAGACTATTATATAGCCAACACTAGTCAAGACAACGTTAAATTAATAAATAAAAAACTACAAAGCAAGATGAGCGATCACACTTACTCTGCCGACATCTGACCGTCAAGTCCAGCTGGTTTGGGTCGCTTTTTCCAATTTATTTTAGGGATGTAGAAGAACGTCTCCAGGACACTGCATTTAGCATCGCAGGGAACACGTCATTGGATGTAATGCAGACAGACGGTGCGTTGGCGTCCTCGTCAATTGAAAGGTTTTGCATCTGTGGCATGATGAGTTCCCATTCGTGGCAGCAAGCTTTCAACCTCTGTTGGCATAACTTCACAATTGGAACAAGTGCACCACCATTTGTCATTCATCCTGCCTCTTGCTACAGCTGTGGTGGGCCCACCGTCAGATTGGACAACTTCTCTGTCCTCTCGCTCTCTCTCTTCCCGTTCTTTGTCCATCTGCTCAAGTTCGGCATCGGTATACTCCGGTTCATAAAGATATCCCTTAGTCGTTGAGTTAAAATTACTGTCTTCATCTGATCCGTCTGACACTGTGCTAAAATTAGTTTCATCATCTGAAGTTTCGTAGTCGGACATGTTGTCGGCGAGTCGCGCTATCAACAGCTAATCGTCACGTGCGCACTGTTGACATTGACAGCAGCGCGGATTGATAGAAACGGAAGGAAAATAGTGCCGCATTAAAACTGAGGTATGAATTTTGCCCGGCGTGTTTTTTTTGTGTTAAATTAATCAAGCTTTGAAACGCAAATCTTTTTTTCACGTAAAAACGCACAGTTTTGTGGCCCCGGAAAGTAGCCGGGATTACTTCATTCAAAAACTTCCAGCGGTCAGAACTCGGACCAGGGGGGGTGACAACAGAGTGGGTCAGTGTGTATACACTATAGTGCTGGTAAGGATTGCATACAACTTCATGTCTTAAATGGGCGAACTAACCCTTTAATCGCCAGTTAACAGTTGGTAACATTTTTATTAATTCTAACAATGCAAAATTGTGAAAACATGAGTGTGAACAACCGTGAACAACGCTTGGGACAGTTGACAGTTACTTGAGGAAAACAGCACGCTGATACTGAATTGAGCTCTCTTTCACATCTTCTTGCGCTTGAACAGACATGTTCAAACAAAATGACGTCAAAATGCCTTGCTTGGCAAGTATCCTTTTAAACATAGCCAATTATGTCCTAACTGAATGTAAACAGTTGAGAAATAAGCAAGTCACAATATTTTGGATCCGTGCATTAGCTCTTAAAGTGACAGCGGTCTAATATTCCTGCTGATGTTTTTTAATGTTTATCAAACAACAAAAGACAAAGAACAATCACTCATTGCACTTGACTGAATAACTTTTGTAACTTTAATAAGGATTAATCTGTTTCATGGTCGGTAAATTTTCAGAAGTTACCGGCTATTGGCAGGTGTGTTCAAAAATAAGTTGCAGGCCATGAATGCAATAGGCCTCCGTGGATTATCCCTTACGAATATAACCCATTTTCCCAAGTAAAAGAAGATATATCTTTTAAAGGTTGCACTGTTCGGACACACTGTGATGTTTTAGCTATTCATATTTGAAATTACTTCCAGTCAAAGCAGGTCTGCATTCATCTGAGACATACATTTCACTGATAGGCCATGAGACGGGACCCCAAATTTGGGCTACCGGTACCATTTTGAGGGATTAAATTTCTTTTTGATTTTCATGAAGGTACACATCTCTAGTGTTGGAAAATGTGTGATAGCATCCGATCCATGGTAGCTTTCATTAGAAATCAACACTTGTAATATCCTACCTCAAGGTAAGGTGTTCAGTGACCAAAAGAGAGAAAAATGCTTCTATAATCCAAACGGTTGTTCTCTTCTTTTGCAGAGTGGATCTTGAAGACCATCAATAACAGAACCAAAATTCAGTGGCTTTTCAGAAATTGAGTAGGTAATCACCTGTCCATCATTATAATTAGCTGTGTATTCTTAAAAAAAAAGAGCTCTACCAGATCGATTAGGTGAATGGTTGTATTTTTCTGGAACCAGATGTGATAGAGACTTGTGTTTTTTTGCATTGGAAGAGGCAGGTTGGGGCTTTAAAATTATGTGTCATCCACCTTTCTAGGCCTCTGTGCCGCTGAGAAACTTTGAGTTGAAAATCGTTTAAAAAATCGTTCTATTGAACAACAGTTTATGGTGATATGGCTGTTTTGTTTTATGTGTTGTAGCATACTTTCCCACTATAAATGCACCAGCTACTGAAATGAGCACTGTGTACGAGATCCTTAAGCAGTCTGACCTCATTCGTGAGGAGTTGCATTTGGATTCAGTGGTAGTTGTTCTAGACAAAGCCCTTTATGCAAAAGCCGCCGAAATTGCTTGGAAGCGTAAAGAACAATTCTGTGGTATCATCTTGAGAATGGGGACATTTCACATTATCTTTAATGCATTGACTATTCTTGGGAAGAGATTTCAGGATGGTGGCCTGAGGGATATTTGCATTGAAGCCGGCATAGTTGCTGAGGGATCCATAAGTGGGGTGATGGATGGGAAACACTACAACCGTGCAATCAGAGTACACAAGTGCATTTATGAAGCCATGATGAGACTGGCATGGTCAGAATTCACTAATCAGTTAGAGACCAACAATTGGGGAAAAAATGATGTGGTCAACTCGGTTTTAGAGCAGGCAGTTGCTTTGGCCAGTGGTTTGAATCAGGAGACATTCAGTAGTGTTTTGAACAGTCCACATTTATCTGAGCTACTAACCATGTGGCAGGATTTCCTAGAACACCTCTGCCACAGCAATGGAGAACTCTCAGCTTACTGGATGTCATATGTGGATTTTGTGGAGGATGTAGTCCTTGGTCTTTTACGATCCTCACGTGAAGGAAATTGGACTTTGCATCTTCATGCAATTAGAGTACTCCTACCATGGTGTTTCGCCTATGATAAGGTGAACTACGCTCGATATCTGTCTTCATATTATGCTGAGATGACCAATCTCCCAGAGAGAAATCCTGAAGTCTACCAGGCATTTCAGGCTGTCAATAACTACGAACACCGTAGTGCGTTCCTTGGTCACTTGAGAGACATGATCCAAGGCAACAGATCTCAACTTCAGCATGCAGAGCTGCAGCAATCAAGAATAAAAAAGGATGAGGAAGCAGTGTCAGCAATTGTTAGTCTCATTCAGGGATGGGTAAACCCCTTTGCTGGCAACCAAGAGTGCTCCTAAGGACATAGCAGCTGACCTCATGATGGCATCTGAAGTAGGGGAGAAAAGATATGCTGCTTTCAAAGAAGAAAGACTTGAAGCAGATCCACCAATGAAGAATTTCCATGATCCAATAAAAGCCATCAAGTTGAAAACTTTCAGCACCATGTGCAAAAAGAAAGCAGTCAAGTCGAGTGGGAGAACAATTGTCCTTAAAGCAGACAGATCTCTCTTTGGACGAATCATTGTTATGGGTCAGAGTCGCAGCCTCCAGATGGAGGATGTTTTCTCTCATCCTCTTGGGCCATTGCCTTGGGCCCTTTCCACACCTGATGGGCTACTGCGAAAGACAAACAAACCTGCTCTAGCCACTTCACTGCAGAAAAATGTGTCAGTGGCAGAACAAGTCCCGGAAAACTCTGCTACAGTGATAGATGGCATGAACTTGGTACAAAGAGTCAAAGGTGATGAAGCCACCAGCGGAGATGTTGCCAAGACAGTCTTTTCCATGGCACTGAGTGAGGGTAGACAGAGCAGCAGAATAGATGTTGTTTTTGATACATATAAAGAGAAATCCATCAAGAATAGTGAGAGATCACTGAGAGGTGAAGAGACAGGACACCATTTGATGAGTATCACTGATACACAGCTAGTGAGACAGTGGAGGCGTTTTCTGGCACAAGTCAGTAACAAAACTAACCTAATTTCATTCTTAGTGAAGGAGTGGAGCAAGTCCAAATACAGGGAACTACTCAAACATAAAACTCTTTTTGCAACTGTCGGTGATGAGTGCTTTAAAATCACGGCTCAGGGCAGTGAGTTATTCCCAACTCTCCAGTGTCAACAAGAAGAAGCTGATTGTCGCCTTCTTCTCCATGCTGCCCATGCAGTTGAAGAGAGGTATAAAGCTGTTGTTATCTGCACAGAGGACACAGATGTTTCCATCATGTGCCTTGCTTTCCATGACACAATTGGGGCACCTTTGTACCAAAAATGTGGAGCAAGGGCAAGGATAAAGCTGATTGACATCAGGAGAGTGGCAACCTCAGTTGGTACAGAAGTCTGCAAAGTTCTTAATGGAATGCATGCATATACAGGATGCGACACTGTCAGTGCTTTTGCTGGGAGAGGTAAAGCTAGTGCTTTAAAGTACCTGATCACAGACAAGAGTGTCCAAAACATATTCCATGAGCTTTGCCAGAACTGGGACCTCCCATCTGAATTAATGGACAAACTGGAAACTTTCACATGCCAAATCTACCCCCCAAAAGCAGCAATGACAAAAGTCAATGACCTGAGATACCGTCTCTTTTGCGCTAAGAGGGGTGAGATAGAAAGTCATCAGTTTCCACCATGCCGAGACTGCTTAGTGAAGCATGCCCAAAGAGCTAACTACCAGGCTGCATTATGGAGGAGATGCTTGGAAAGGGACCCAAAAGCAGCTAGCCCTGTTGGTCATGGATGGAAGATCGAGTATGTGGGAGGAGTTGACCAGTTGGTAGTTCAGTGGATGGATGGCCAACCAGCACCTGAAGCTCTATTAGATTTTGTTGTGTATTGAGTTACGGTTGTAACCTGTAGAGGGCGATGTAGCTCTCATGGAACTGTATGATACGCAAAAGAGAAGAAAATAAAAAGACAACAAGTGAAGTTGATACTAGCGTGTGGTTCTCGTCTGTTCTGCTGTGACTATTACAAGATAAAATATAACAAATTGGCGACGAGGATGGCGACTGCCGGTGTGCCTCTCCCTGCGTTGTTCCTGCCATGCAGTGGACAACCCACTATCCCGTTTGATATGTGGATGAAAATGTTCGGGAATTACCTGCTCGCGATTCACGCGGAGGGGGATGACTGGCCCGATACGAGGAAGCGTGCAATCCTCCTACACTGCTTGGGCACCGAAGGCCAACGTGTATTTTATACACTCACGAACGTAGGTACAACCTATGATTCAGCAGTGGCTGCACTGCGTGCACATTTCAGTCCAGCAATAAATGTCGTGGTGGAACGACACAAGTTCAGGCAAAGAGTACAGAGACCACATGAGACTGTAGCTGAGTATGTGGGCGCGCTACGTGAGTTAGCTACTACGTGCGGGTTTGCTGGTAATACAGATGAAATGATACGGGACCAACTTATTGAGCACGCTAGCTGTGTAAAAATACGTGAGAGACTGTTAGTACAAACTGAGGCAGACCTCACTCTGGATACAGCAGTAAAGTTGGCGTGTCAAGTGGAAGCAGCTATCGGACATGCTCAAACTCTAGCTTCGGAGCCGCATGCTCCAGTGCACGTGGTGAAGGCAAGACCGAAACGTCCATTCAGAACCAGAGCAAAGAGCAGTTACTCCGCAGAGCCTGCAGCAGCACTGAGACAGGATCAAAGCTGTTTTAGATGTGGATCAGCTGCTCACATGGCAAATGCTCAGGACTGCCCTGCAAGGAAAGTGACATGCCGAAATTGCAATAAGGTTGGACATTTTGCCCGTGTATGTAAGTCCAAACAAAACACAACCAAAGTAGGAGAAGTGGTTATTCTGGAAATGAATACGGTGCGAATGATAGAGAATGGACAACGAGATGACAAAATTACATGCACAGTAGCCATAAAAGCAAAAGCAACTTCCCGTACTGTGGAGTTAGTGGTGGATACTGGATCGGCGGTGTCAATCATTCCTGAGCACCTCTACAGAACGCACTTCAGTGGTGTTCCGCTTTCTGAGCCAGAAAAAAGGTTAGTGACTTACACCAAAGCTGACGTTCCAGTGCTAGGTTGCATGTTAACTACAGTGCAGTATGCGACCATTACAGTACCAGCTACACTGTACATCGTGAAGACAGGCACGGCTCTGCTTGGAATGGACTTATTCAGAGCACTGAGACTTTCTATTGACATCAACAGCGTGCTCTCACCTGCGGGTCCAGTAACAGAGATCAGAGAGATCAAAGCCGGATCTGTGACTGGGGAGAAGCTAGGACTTGCTAAAGGTTTCGTTCACCGTGTAAAAGTCAGGGAAGACGTCCAACCTGTTCAACAAAAGCTGCGGAGACTTCCACTTTCTGTTAAACAAGCTGTCTCTGCTGAATTGGAGAGATTGTTAGAAATGGATGTGATAGAGAGGATTGACGCATCTCCATGGGTATCACCCATCGTTGTCACACGAAGAAAGAATGGTGCAGTGAGAATGTGCGTGGACTTACGTGAACCAAACAAGGCGGTACTGATGGACAGTCACCCACTTCCACATATGGATGATCTCTTCTCTGAAATGCGTGGAGCGACTGTGTTTTCCACCATTGATTTAGCAAATGCTTATCATCAGGTGTTACTGGCAGAGGAAAGCAGAGATATGACTGCATTTATAACGCACGAAGGGCTGTTCAGGTTTCGTCGGGTTCCATATGGATTGTGTTCAGCTCCAAGTGCGTTCTCCAAAATGATGTCTCTGGTCCTGAAAGACCTCAAGGGGGTCCAGAATTATCTGGATGATGTAATAGTCTATGGCACAGGAAAGGAGGAGCATGATCGTAACCTGCAGATGGTGCTTGCTGCGCTAAAGGAAGCTGGTCTCCAGCTCAACAATGAAAAATGTCACTTCAACCAGACAAGCTTACGGTTCCTTGGACACACCATCTCAGCTCAGGGTTTGCTGCCAGACAAAGATCACCTCAAGGCTATTACAGCTGCTCCAGCGCCTAGCGACGCCACCACACTGCGCTCATTCCTGGGGCTCACAGCCTGGTACGCAAAATTTGTGCAAAACTATGCATCTCTGGTGGAGCCCATGCGAGACTGCCTGCGTGACGACACATTTCAGTGGACGGCAGCAGCACAGTCAAGCTTTGACACGGTCAAGACTCGCATTGTAACCAGTTCAGCGCTATCCGTCTTTGACCCCAGCCTTACTACGATCGTGTCTACAGACGCTTCGGATTATGGGTTGGGGGCCATACTGACACAAATGCATGCTGATAACACGGAGCGCACAGTTGCTTTTGCCTCACGTTCACTTACCCCTGCCGAACGAAAATACTCCATTGTGGAAAAGGAGGCGTTAGCCTGTGTGTGGGCTGTGGAAAAGTGGAGGACGTTTTTATGGGGGACAAGATTCACACTGCGTACAGACCACCAGGCTCTGACTACACTGCTACACACAAAAGGACTTGGGCGCGCAGGAATGCGTATTGCCCGGTGGTCAGCCAGACTCCTTTGCTTCACGTACGACGTGGTGTATCGTGCAGGAGCACAAAACTATGCTGCTGACTGTCTCTCCCGTTTGCCTCTACCATCAGAAGAGAATGCAGAGCCAGTGACTGAACCCGAACTTGTAGCTCTGCTGGACACAGAACTGAAAGCTCTCTCAGTGAAGGACTTCGCTGTGGCATGTGAAGCATGCCCAGAGCTTACTGCCATCAGGGCACAGATGAAAAAGGGGTGGCCTAAAACAGCAAAGTCTCTACCTGCAGTGCTCAAACCCTACTTCGCTACCAGAGATGAACTCTCAGTTCAAGATGTGACAATATACAGGGGCCCTCACCGACGGCTAGTGCCTGTGGCCCTGAGAAAACAGCTGGTGGACCTGGCACATGAAACTCACCAGGGTGTTGTGCGCACCAAGCAGAGGCTGCGTGACTTATACTGGTGGCCCGGCATGGACATGTTGGTGCAGGACAGCATTAGTGCATGTGTGACCTGCCAGATGAATGATAAAAGCGCTAAGACGCATGCTGCTCCACTTCAGCCAGTTTCACTGCCAGACGGTCCATGGCAGAAAGTAGGAATTGACATAGTCGGGCCGTTTGAGTCAGCGAACTGGGACTGCCGCTATGCAGTGACTCTGATTGATTATTATACAAAGTGGCCGGAGGTGGCTTTTACACATTCAATCACAACTACGGCGGTCACTACCTTCCTGTCTGCTGTGTTTGCCCGCTTCGGCAACCCCACAGAGCTCATTAGTGACAATGGGACGCAGTTTACCTCAAGCGAGTTCACAGAATTTCTGGCAGTGAGAGATATTACACACAGGAAAGTGTCTTTGTATTACCCACAAGCAAACGGAGCTATTGAACGCTGGAACCGCGTTCTCAAAGAAACTATTCTTACTGCTGAGCAGGAGAGGAAACCGTGGAAATCATTCATACAGGACTTCTTGCTTACATACCGTGCAACTCCACACAGTACAACAGGAGTGTCACCATATGAACTCATGTTCAACAGGAAAATGCGCACAAAGGTGAACATCGGTCCAGCAAGCAAAGCTACTCTGCTGACAGAAAAGCAACTGCGCAATCGTGTCATCTCTAAACAAAATGCATCAAAAGTTTACACAGATGCGAGGAGAGGTGCACAAGTACCAAAGATAAAAAAGGGAAGCCTAGTAAGAGTGCGGAAACCCTTCCATGTCAAGAAAGGACTGTCAAAGTTCCATAGACCTGCCAGGGTGGTACGGAGAGCTGGTGCAAATGCGTATGTGCTGGAAGATGGACGCACTTGGAACGCTACTCATATCTCACTGGTTCCTGACAGGGTAAAAGATACCATTGACAGTTCTGTTCCGGTACCTGTGCTGGGACCTGCACAAATGCTGGATGTTCCAGTACCTGAGTCGGGACATGTACAACCCTCCGGTGATGTGCGGATGCCTGCCAGGGTCAGAAAAAAGCCTGCATGGCTTAATGATTACGTACAGTAATCTTTCTCATGGCCTTTGGGGGGGAATCTAAGAGGGAATAACTTGGAAGTAAAAACAATAATTTGAATGCTGTTTTTTGCTTGTGAATTTGTTTGTTTTAAATTCACTTAAGTTTAACGCTTCTGTTAGAAGTGTGATCATCATAAGGTTGCAGGTTATAGCCTACTGTTAAATGGTTACAACTACCGAAAAGAAAAAAAAAGGCTAATGTTAAAAAAAAAAAAAAACATTTAAGTTGGTATTATATTACAGCCGAGGTCTAAGTGATTTAAGAGACGGCGTAGTCATCTTGATTTCTACTGGTAAGCTTCCTAAACAAGAGGGGAAATATGTTGTGTATTGAGTTACGGTTGTAACCTGTAGAGGGCGACGTAGCTCTCATGGAACTGTATGATACGCAAAAGAGAAGAAAATAAAAAGACAACAAGTGAAGTTGATACTAGCGTGTGGTTCTCGTCTGTTCTGCTGTGACTATTACAAGATAAAATATAACAGATTTATTGGCCTGCAACTGTCCAAAGCACTGTGTGTCCACTCCTGAATGTGTTTGTGTTGCAAATGGACTCAAGTGCATGGATATGTGTAGGCAGCCAGATTGTGAGAATCAAGCATGTGTTTCAGACACTGATGAAAGTCATGATGACAATGGTGATGAAGTGGACATGGAGAGTCATTCTTACTAGATATGACAAATGTATAATGTTTACTATGCCACAAATCAAAGAGTAAAGTAGTACAGTGGGTTAAAACAATGCATCTTTTGGTAAGAGGTTAAGTAGCATTTATTGCATTCTTTGTGTAAAAGGTATAGTTCATTTAATTCCTGTTAAATTTGTTGTAAATAAATTATTTTGCTCATGTTCCAAAACCTTTTCAATACCAGACTAAACAGTTAATCTTCTCACAAAGCTATGATCTAATATGGTATGCACGGACCCTACCGCTTACTTGTTCTCAAAGGCATATATGTTGGGTTGGAAACCTTTAACTCTGTTTCCTCAATACCTCATTAATAAAGCAAAAATGTGGCAAATCTCTGGCATTAGACAGACATTATCAAATCGTCCTCCGTAACCAAAAACTACCTTGAATCTAATGCTATCACACATTTTTCAAATACAGGGTCATATACCTACACAAAAATCACCATGCGGTTTAATCCCTCAAAATGGTACCAATCAACCCTCTGTCGCATGATGTTTGCTCAAGGGCTTGTCATTCATGTGTCACATAGTTTTTTTTGTTGTTTTTTTACAAAGTCTGGTTTAGTCTCTTTTTTAAAGCCACTGGTTATTCCACTTTACCAGACAATAGAGTTTAGCAATACTTCCCCAATATTTAACCAGTCATTTAAAAATATAGACGGACTACATAAACACAATTTGTAGGTAGACTTAAAAGAATCACTGATTTTCCAGAACTTTAGCATTTTCAAATTGCTAGCATGGAGAAAAGATAAGATTAATGAGTGACTACACTGTTCCCACTTCATTTAGTATTTGTTTGAATTGGTTTGCTACTTTAAACATTGCGCAATGTGCACATTTTAATTGCTAGCATTGAAAATAAACTTTTTTACATTCAATAAAACAATTCATATTTATGTTCAATGCATTTATTGTTAATGATGTTTAATAAAAATGACAAGTTTGTATGATTTAAGAACTTTTTATTATTAACAAAAACATACAATGGTTTATTGCCTTATATCACAACACAGGATGGAAATAAGGTGATGCTAGAACACAGTCCTGCAATGACCTTTGATTGATCTACGTGTTAAAATGTTCCCATGGATCTTCATCTTTGTAAAAAACCAAAGGTGCTTCTGAGGCAGATCACAATGCATGACTCATTTGGTGGTCAACATGAACAGTCAGTTCAAGACTTAACATCCAAGCCATGGATCTTGTCTTTGTGACCTTGCTACGAAAGATATCTTGCGGGCCATCTCAGCGTTGTAGATTCTCTTACAGTTGTCATAGCTCTTTCTCTGTCGCTCACGACAAGGTTTCTCATAGTATCTTCTACGTTTCACAGATTCAATTATTCCGTCTGAGGACAGCACTCTGCAGAGAAAAAGAGCACATAACAACTACAATATTTGTACAAATGAAATAGCCTAATGAATTATTTGGTTAAATGGCTGAAAACAAAGCAACCCTTCAACCCAAATCCAAGCTTAAGCGTTTCGAAAGTAAGATTATAAAAACGATAAGAGTTTTGATATAATCAGTGTTTTGATATGTTCAAGCCCAGATTGCATGACTACAACTCAACTGCACCCCCTAAAGAAACTTCTGCAATGATGTATCTAACTTACAATTTTTCATTGACGCTACTTCTTTATTTCATTTAATCTACTGACAATATATCATTCATTTTGTTTCACCTCATTTGTGCATTACAGATATTCTAATATTACTATTTTTTTATTTTATATACTATGTATATTTTATATATATTTGATAATGTATAATTTCGAATCTGAGCACATGGTACACTGCAAACACTTTGGCAATACAAATGCAGTTTTTTCATGGTAATAAAGAAATTGAAATTGAGATTATTTAGGCTAAGACATTATTCCGAATGATTTTTTTAGTTAATTACAAGGTCAGGCAACCAGGGTTATTACTGTTAACTGAAACTATTTAAAACTATTAATTTTGTTAACTGAAAAAGCCGAAAAGATAAACCAAATATTGATGTGAAAAAAAAAGATATATAGATCAAATATTAGAAATCTCACTTTGGTAAAACTGAAATAACTAAGTTGAAGCGTGAATATTACAAACTGGAAATAATTAAAAAATAGATATAAACGAACTAAAATTGAAATAAAAATAAATTAAGCCTTAATACAAATAGTATTAGTAAAACTCAAAAATATATAAAAAAGAAAAAAAGCACATAAAATTACTAAAAATATAAACAAAAAATATATAAAATTAAAGCTAACTTAAAATATTAATACAAACAATAATAACACAAAGAAAATACTAAAATAACACCGCAGTCAACAAGGTTTAGAAATAAGTTACAGCGTATAGAATTTTAATTAACCTAATGTACGATGAACCCTCTAACTAATTACCTTTCAATCATTATTAACATACCAATTTTTCTCTAATCATGTTATTATCCATTCCCAGTAAAATCTACTAAAACTATTTTTTATATATTGGTTCGTTCAAAGTCTTGAGTGAGGGCTCAAGTTTCAGCAGTGCATTCATACTTGCATAAACTAAATGAGCTAACGTTACACAACAGTGTTCTGATCTGTAACGTTACCGTGCTGAGAACAGATCAGTAGCGGTAGGTTTACATCACTTGACATGTAACGTTATCGTGTTATTATGATAGGGTTACATCAGTTCATATATTTATAACGACATTTCTTAAATATGTAGATCTCAAAATCTCTCGACATCCGATAAATACCTGCTCAGAGCGCCATATGCAGCATCGACATTGCCGTTCTGTACCATAACAGTCCGAGAGATGAAGCGAAGGTGGTTCGCCATGTTTCCTCCGTGTTACTGTCAATTGTTCTCGTGTGGAAATGCGATCTTTTGAGCAGACAGTTCCTGGACGTGATTGCGCGAACTCTAGGTGGCGCCAAATGGAGTTTTAAAAAATCAACAGTTGCGATTCATGAACTAGAGACTGTGTCTCAATGGCTCAGTCACAAAAAAAGATAAATTAATTCAGGTTCGTTCGTTTATTTATTTATAGCACCTTACAGACTACCACAGTAGTTCCAAAGTGCTGTACATTGCAATAAAAAGAAACCAACCGACATGTAGACAAAAAAAGAAAACACAAAAAAAACATCCACGTACTAGGCTACTGTAGCTATTCAAAAGCCAAAGAATACAGATTCGATTTTAAACGGTCCTTAAAAACATTTAAATGTATGGAGGATCTAATATCCAACGGTAAATTATTCCACAATCTAGGACCCGCGACAGAGAAAGCACGTTCACCTTTCATTTTGAGACGTAGGCTACACGGGGAACAGTTAAAAGAAATTTGTTTGCTGATCTTAATCTTACACCCGCACTGTAATAAACTCAGCTAAATTTTCTGGCGCCATTCCGTGAAGTGCTTTAAAGACATATCAGAATCTTATACTGAACCCTAGAATGAACTGGTAGCTGGTATAGGTAAATATAATTAATTTGATTAATTTACAACTTCATTGATTATAGCTTCATTTAGAGCTAAAGTTAACCATTCCTCATTGAGAGATTACATGAGGGTCAAACTTGATGTTAATTTTGATATTTTTAAGCATCTGTTTTAAGTTTTATAACACTTTATGTAAAATTTCACCTGGAGGATGACTAGGATGAATATTTAAATTAGTGAACACAAAAAACTATTAAATGATTAGCTTACCTTTTACAACAATATTCTCAGGAATGCATTTTTGTTGATTAGAGGAAAAATTAAGATAAACCTGGAATATTAATAATAATTAAATGCTGTTTTTTCCCCTTCATTTTAGAAGTTAGATGTATAGTACCATTAAAGACATAGCGTGCAGAATAAGTCTGCTCTACCGTATTCATTAGGCCCATTGAGCTCTTATTATGTTTTGTGAAACGAAAGGCTCTTCACATGGCATATGGACTTAGGTCATCAGTGATTGTTATCACAAACTGCTCACTATAGTCTCCCAATAATTGACTTTTTATGTAGAAAAATTCCCCCTCCTTTCGCTGTCTTTCTCTTTCATACATGAATTCCTCGCCGTCTCCCGAATAATGGGGTCAGTGGTAGGGGAGGGTTGAATCAGGATTGTTTTCTCATTCAAATTCAAGTAGCTTTATTGACTCGACCACTTCAAAGAAAGACTTGCTGATGCGCGTTTAGGGGAAGCATTCAAAGTGAGAGCAAGAAAACAGCTTGAACTTTTGCCACTGTCTCCATTTTGGCTGAAAATATACAGTCTCCTTCGTTCTCTCTCACTCGTTTTCTCCCTCCGCTTTTCCTCTGTTCCATTTCCAGGGATATCATTTCTTATCCAGACTTGTTGAAATGTTCTTGGTGGGGGGGAAATCAGGGGGTAAAAGGGAGAGAAAAGTGACGGGTGGGGAGAAACTAAGGAATCGACTGGTAATTACCTCCGAGCATTTGGAGAAGAGGATGTGGTTTCAGTTTACATGGCCTCATTCTTTCTCTCCTCCCTGGCTCCCTTTTGGCCACTCAGACACTCCATTTGCTTCTCGTCTCCTCGCTGCTTCTTTCACGGCATTTGTATGAGGAATGTGGAGACGTGCACAAAAGGAACAGAACGAAATGAAGTGAAGCAGATTAGAGCAAAGCGAGTGAAAGAGAGAGTGAATGGAACTGATTAAAGAAAACTAATGATGGTACTTCATCATTTATTAAGGTCATACTGAGCCGTTCGCAAAATTCATGTTTTTTTTTTTTAAATTAATTTATTTCGAATTTATGTAAAAAAAGAACATCCAACAAGAAAATGAAAATCAAATAAACACATCAAAGTGATAAGAATAACACAAATTAACTGACAATAGTTACAGCACTTTCTAACTCTTGTCATTGTCCATTACAAATTCGAAATAAATAAAGCTCTGAATGAAATAATCAGAAATCAGGGTCTGTAACATGGCCTAAAAACTATATCTTCAGTTTTTTACTTCCAGATTGCCAGATATAGGCCTGTTCCACAGACAGGGCTTAGATTAAGCTAGGATTAGGCCTGGTTAAATTAGGCTATTTAAGTACCTTTCATACATGTGCCTTTGAAGAGTTTTTTGAGTTGAAACAGCTCAAACAGGCACTTTAGTCTGGGACTTTAAACCCTTGTCTGTGAAACCAGGCAATAGTCAACAGAAGAACTTTATATATTTATTCATTTTATAGTGCATGCCTGTCATACAATCACATGGTTTCTTATAGGCTACAAATTCACCTCAAAGGACACATTTAATGTAATCACACAGAAAGGTTACTTTATAATTTACTACTATTATTTGAATGAATATTGTTATAGTCTCAACACGTAGTGGTTTATTGACATTTATTTAGGAATACAAATTCCCTCAAATCTTTAAAGGAAGTCTAAATGCAAATTCAAAGCCAGAGTCTTGTTAGGCCACAGACACAGAGGAGTCTACAGAAGCGCTGAGCAAGAGACAGAACAGAAGAGAGCCCAGATTTGAAGCTGTGATATGATTGACTAACAATGGCTGACTGTTGTGGTTTGAATACTAACAAAGATCAGCATGAGATGTCTTTGTTAGCACGTTTATATGAGGGAAATGGATCTGAATATGGGGGTTTCCATGTATTTTACACCGTTTCATTTTTTTTAAGTCCATGATAAAAACTCGTAAACATAATGGAATGCCTTCTAATTCAGTAGATGATAACTAAATGTTACTACAGTTGAATTAAATATAATATATTATTTAAAACAAGTTGCAGAACTCCAAATTTGGAGGAGATGTGAATGATCCATGACAAAGGAAGAGTCTTGGCTTGTAAGCATGCTGCAAGTTGCTTTGGATAAAAGCGCCTGCTAATGACAAATAACACGTATTAGGATGTAATTGAAGGAATTAGCAGTATGACCCGATCGCTCAAGGGAAATGGTGGGGCAAACAGGGGTCTAGTTGGATCTTTACTGGAAGCACGCTGTGCGCGAGCAGTGGCCGTCCAATGAAACGCCGCAAGGCGCAAACGCTCCGGATTGGTCGAGAACTCAGCGCACATTTACAGGCTGATCTGAGAGAGAGAAAGACTGCTGAACGCCGGCAGATGAGAGGAGAAGAGCCATCCAAAACAACTGTTTGAAAGAAAAGATCAGGAGAAACATGGAATCAAACGTGGAGCGAACATTTGCTGACTTTTCTGGATCCTGGAAAATGAAAAGTTCAGAAAACTTCGAGGAGCTATTGAAAGCTCTCGGTGAGTTTTTAAAGATTCTGTATTCGTGCCGGGTTTTTTTTTTTTTATTTGATATACGTTGTGAGGCTTAAAAGTAAAATCTATGTTGTTACTGCCTTGTAAAAAAGAAAAAAAAGTCTAATTTAAAGTCAGAAAAAGTGCTGGGATAGCCGTATATATTTGTTATTACTTACTTTAAAAAAACCTATTATTACTTAAAAAAATTACAATATAAAATTAGCCATTTTGTTATAATTTTGTTGTTTGCTATAAATCGAACCAAAAAAAGTTATTTCGAACTTTAGAAATGTTATAAGTTTGCAACTGCATGTCAACTAACCCTCATTAGAGTCTTAGTAGACTGTAGTAGACTGTTAGGTGTTAGAGGTTCAGATTAGTAGAATAAGCTGACATGTACTTACAAAGTTACTTATAGTCGGTAAAATGTCAGTTGGGGACCATCAAAATAAAGTTGCAAAGTTACTTATAGAAAATAGAATGTTTAAAGTGGACCGTCGAAGTGTTACCAAAAAACAAAACAAAGTATATATACTGCTGACTTAGTTTGTCCATAAGCACAATCAATGGAAATCTGCATGGAGCAATGTTATGCTTCACTTCCTCATGGGATTGTGATTAGCCTCACAAACCCTGACACGGGGCCCCTCGGCCAGCCGTTTGGCTCTGTAGACACACCGTCCCTCGACCCCAATTATTCACGCCAGAGGAAGTTCAATCAGACTGAGTATGCTGTTGCCCCTAAATATTTAAAAAAAATATTTCCTTGGTGTAAACATTAAGATTGGGGCACCAAATTTTAATTGCACAGATATGCAACCGCTGTTTAAATTGTAAAACATTCCCGTGGAAATTGGACATGCTCATTAAACACAGGAAATTGGGCGTAGGAAAAATGTCTTTGATTTCTGATAAATGGCCTTTTAATTTCTTAGCACATTTGTGGGTGTGTTCTACAGGCGTAAATGTCTTTCTGAGGAAGATTGCAGTTGCGGCAGCCTCCAAACCTGCTGTTGAGATTACACAGCAAGGGAAAAGCCTCTCCATTCAGACTTCCACTAGCGTGCGGACCACTCATGTGTCCTTCACTGTGGGCGAGTCCTTCAACGAGGCTACGGTGGATGGACGCCCATGCACAGTAATACCACCCATACATCCATCATCTCTCTATCAATCCATCATTCCATACATCTCAGCACATCATATTTTTCTCTCTGTAATTTGCTAGACACAAGCATGTTACATAAGACAGCAATGTATTATAATATTTATTATCATATGTAAAGTTTACTATTAGAAAACAATATCATTACATATTATAAACTATATTATTAATTTTATTTTCTAACACTAAACTCACTAAATAACACTAACACTAATATATATGCTAACTTTATTTGACGGTGAACGTTCACTTTTATCTATACACACAAAAACTTTGATGCATGTTTTCAGCAAACAATCCTTTAATGTGACTATAAAGACATTATAAATGAATATCCCAGCTCTTTGTTGTTTTCTAACTATTGCAATTTCCCCTCAAGAGTTTCCCCAAATGGGAGACAGACAGTAAAATCACTTGTGAGCAGACACTGCAGAAGGGGGAGGGGCCTGAAACATCATGGACACGTGAACTGACCAATGATGGCCAGATGATTCTCGTAAGTACACTTAGGCTATTTGAATATATTCAACTGAAATATGCCAGTAGCATATAATATAGATTACAACCACCCTAATGAGCATCATAAAATGCTCAACACCTTACAGTGATAGATGTTGTTCATTCATTCTTGTTATTGATGAGTAGATGTTCACATTATTAGAAGTCACACAGCTCCTATTAAGGCCGCTTACAGTAAACAGCCCCCTCAATGCTTTGAATTTAGAGAACAACATCTGATTCGATATGTGAATATTTAACATGTGTTGATATGTTTAAGCCCATCGGATATGAATCTTAAATTGTTTAAACAGTTGGATGGTGGTTTCTGATGTTTATTTCGCAGACCATGAGAGCCGGAGATGTTGTCTGCACCCGCGTGTATGAACGAGACTGAAGGATACTTAGACCTCGGTTCATTCCATCTCAACTATGTCCACAGTGTGCTAAAATACTAGTTATCATTCTAAAAATAGCCTGTTCCTTCCACTTTTTATATGTTTGACATGTGCTAAGTTTGTGTATCAGAAAAGGAGAGATGTTTGAAGGGTGAGGCAGTACTTGTATAAAGATAGTCGTGAGTTTGCATTGTTCTTTTTTATGTATTATCTGAAAAGTGTATTTATTGTTGTTGTTTGTGCATTTTATGTTGCAGTTTCATGTATAAGCCAAAATGTGGCTTATCAATCAAAACTGTTTTTGGCAAAAAAAAAACCTTTTTACAAATAAACCCCCAAAAATCCCATGACTACTGTTATCATCTTGCCTGGATATATAAATCTCTTCGACACTGACCTTGGTTGCACTTTCCCACTTATTTCCTGCCTCATTCCTTCTCTTCAAAGTGCCCTTTGTGTCTGTTCTCTCTTTCTGTCTCCTGATCCAACCACTCGCTGCTTTGAACAACATTATAAATTTGTATTTCACAAGTGTACATCAACTGTTGATTTATTTCCTGGCAAAGAGTAAAGGGGGAATGAGGGAGAGGTACGGAAAGAGTGAATAAACGTAAGAGAAGAAAAATGATTTCATATTTTGAAGGTTATATTCCCTCTGCTCTCTCTCCCATCTGCAGCTAGTTACTGCATGAGGTCAGTGAGAATGGCTCTCATTCCTCTCTTTTTTTTTGTCTTTCTGCAGCCAGATCCATGATCCAAACTGTTGCTTTATTTTAAATCTGGGGCACATGCATCTGGAAGTTTAATAAAAAATAATATGTATGAATAAATGATGCAAAAAGTTGCGGATGTACTTTAAACTCTTTATTCCATTCTGCCACAGACACACATTTATTCAGCAGTTCAAAGACTGCTGTGTTTTTCCGGTCGGCTGCCGATGATGAATTTTCCAGGTTCCCAGACAACAGAGCTCACAGTGGACTTATTCAAGATTGCACATAATTTAAGTACGCTGTATTGAGTATGTGTGTTCTACGATTCTCAGTGGTCCTGTTAAGAGTTTTAAGCTCATATAACCCACTAAGTTTATGCATGTTGCAGTGTGAAGAGGTTGCCATTAAGTTTACACACTCTCTGGAAGAGGTTGAGAAAGTTCATAAGGTCTTCTTTAAAACAAAATCAGATGCAGTGACTATATCTTTGTGGCGTTTTCTAGTGGTACGAATGAAATCTAGTAATAGTGAATCTATTACTAGTTTTTATACTTACCACATAGCAACCACTTTGGACCCTCTAGCAACCATCCAAAACACCCTAACAACTACCTAGCAAAGGGCTTAGCAACCACCTAACTCCAGCAACCACCCAACAGCCATCTAGCAACCACCCAGAACTCCCTAACAACCATCTAAAAATGGCCTACAGCAACCACTCAGAAAATCCCAACAACCACCTAGGCCTTGCAACAACCAAGAACCCACAACCATATAGCAATGGCCCAACAAGCACCAAACAATACACTAGCAACAACCCAGCATCCCCCTAACAACAATAATGGCCCAGCAACCACCTAACAATACAGGTCAGGTCAACTTTATTTATAAAGCGCTTTTAACAGTATGGATTGTTTCAAAGCAGCTTTACAGTGATAATAGAAATTACCGTGACAGATTGTTTAGGCTTCACCACAGCTCTAGGATAAAGTTATTGTTCAACTGAAATTAGTTTTGATTGATTCACTTCCGTTGCGAAAATGATTAGTTATTAAAGCAACACCAAGGAACTTTTCCTCTGCGGTCACCCTACAGGTTGGAAGCGAAATTGTCCAATACCGCTGTCGTAAATAATTTAGCCTACCGCAGCCTAGTGTCGCACGCGCACGCTCGCTGTTTATCCAGCACCGGCTTTGGAATCAACAATGGAAACAGACAAGGTAGAGTATGATGCATGATATTATAAAAGACATCACAAAGGAAGAAAAACTATGTATGCCGTAAAGCAGTCGAATTTTGTAGTTCTTTTTGTGCTCTGGTTACTACCCGTAACCCGAAGTTACATAGTGCCATTAAAAGCGATACAGATACTGTCAGGCTATGGCAGACGTGTCATTTAACCTATTGTAAGTCGATGTTCCATCACAAGGGTCTTGGGAATATATTATGACGGTTGAAAAACTACATAGTGTTACTTTAACTTAGGGGCTGCTAACACGACGCCGTTCTAGTATAAAAACCCTTAACGCGCTCCGGCCGCCCATCCACATATAACAGTGCCTGGTGTCTCAAGAACGCCCTCTCTGAAATAGGTTAGAAAGTGCAAATGATTATCTTTTATCTCTGCGCAAACCTCAAAAAGGCAAACCTGTGAAAACGCGTACGGCGCGCACATGCGCATCACATGTTCAGTCTGTAGGTACGTTTGAAAATGTGCGCAGGCGTGTAGTCCTTCTTCACAAATCAACCCTCAACAAACTACTTCTGGCTTAAAAATTTATAATACAGAATTTTTTATTGCGTCTGCATAGCCACGCGAACCGGAATTATCCCGACAACTTTTTATCTGTACAGAGGTTTAAGTGTACGCCCAGAATACATAGCAACAACCCAGCAACCACCTAACAACCATATAGCAATGGCCCAGCAACCACTTAAATATACACTAGCAACAACCCCGCAACCACCTAACAACCATGTAGCAACCAAATAACAGCCATTTAGAAATGGCCCAGGAACCACTTAAAAATACACTAGCAACAACCCTGCAACCACCTAACAATACACTAGCAACAACCCAGCAACCACTTAAATATACACTAGCAACAACCCTGCAACCATGTAACAACCATATAGAAACCACCTAACAGCCATTTAGAAATGGCCCAGGAACCACTTAAAAATACACTAGCAACAACCCTGCAACCACCTAGCAATACACTAGCAACAACCCAGCAACCACTTAAATATACACTAGCAACAACCCTGCAACCACCTAACAACCATATAGCAACCACCTAACAGCCATTTAGAAATGGCCCAGGAACCACTTAAAAATACACTAGCAACAACCCTGCAACCACCTAACAATACACTAGCAACAACCCAGCAACCACTTAAAAATACACTAGCAACAACCCTGCAACCACCTAACAATACACTAGCAACAACCCAGCAACCACTTAAAAATACACTAGCAACAACCCTGCAACCATCGTGAACGTCCTAACAACCACCTAGCAATTCCCTAGCGACCACCCAGAACTCTCACTAGCCACCTAGCAATGCCATAGCAACCTTTCAGAAACCCCAAAACCATACCCTTAGCAACCACCTAGAACTCCCCAGTAACCACCTAGCAATGCCCTTGCTACCACCCAGAGCACCCTCACAACCACCTAGCAACACCCTAGTGACCACCCACAGCACCCTATCATTGTGGCAGAAAGTTTTTTCCAAACGACCCTAACATTTTCTTCAGAATTCAGCATTAACTTCTATTGGTTCCATCTGTCTGTCTGGAGTTCTTGACTCAGTTTAAGATTTCAAGAGAATGCCAAAATGCTTTCAGACACGGATCCAAATCCGCTGCAACTCCTGGCATGTCCACTGCGCACCTCGTTAACCAGATTCATTTTACATTAATCTAGATTCTAGAACAAGGTCGTCAAGTTTGCGGTGTATTTAACTCTGGCCTTGTGCGGTTTAAGCCCATTGTGGTGGTATGCACTAAATTAGTCCCAGATCATGATTTCTACCCTTCTTTAATTGACACCATACTGCTGGGAATCAGTGGCAAAACCCACAAGCCCACATGGTCCACTGAAGCTCCTTCCATCCCTGCTGGTTGCCTTGGCAACTCACCAGTACAGGCTTCATGTCAGCTCATTCCACAGGCGGTGATGTCATGGGGCCATGCATCGCTTGATTGGCTGAGGAATGTTGCGGTTTCAAAGGAAAGCAAAGGGAAGCATGGACACACCCATTTAGGTTGTTAAAGAAAGATGGTTTGGGGAATTAATAGTGACAAATCTTTGTCACTTTAGTATAAACTTCCTCTGAACTCAAAGATAAAAAGCATATTGTTTCTCCATGAATGGTTCATTTAAGGTCCCATTCCTGTTTACCATTGCTCTGTCAAGCTCATTGATTAATGTATTGCATTGGAACTTCACTGGAAGCTTGCACACTAGGATCAGAGCATAAAAATAATGTGATCCAGGAGCCATGCGGTCTCAAAGCCAATTGGTGAAGTGTTTGGTTTCCATTCAATATGCATGTATGTTTTTGGAAAACTTTATATATTTAAGCTGCAACAGAAACAGTCCTGTAGTAAGGTCAAATTTTTAAAAGTTAATATATACATGTAAGAAAATGGAATTGAACAAACAGTTATGAGAGAGCACAAAAAAGAGTGATTGTATGTGTGTGTTTGTGTGGTTGTTTTTCTATTCCGGTGGGGACTTCAACCTGAATGCACATCTTGGGACTCGAGTCAATTGAGGTCCCCATGCGGAAAAAAGCTTATAAATCATACAGATTTTTTTTTTTTGTAATGTAAGAATGCAGAAAGTTTTCTGTTATTGCGGGTAGGTTTAGGGTTATTGTAGGGGACATGTGTGTGTGTGTGTGTGTGTGTGTGTGTGTGTGTGTGTGTGTGTGTGTGTGTGTGTGTGTGTGTGTATGACATGCGCATGCAGTGTTTGAGGTTGTTTGTGTTTGAGGTAGGCTATCATATGACTGACTTTCTGCCCTACTGTCACTCATGTGAATTCACATGACTTGAGAATAGCAAGCCATCAGCAATCTTCCCCGTGAGACAACTTGCCCCGGTGCCGCTACCAATATTTTACAGAGGGAAAATTTGATTTCTGACTCAATTTTCGAAGAAACAGTGACGCCCAGTGGTTGAAACGGGAACTGGAAACACATGAGATTTCAAATGATAGATAGATAGATAGATAGATAGATAGATAGATAGATAGATAGATAGATAGATAGATAGATAGATAGATAGATAGATTGATTGATTGATTGATTGATTGATTGATTGATTGATTGATTGATTGATTGATAGACAGACAGACAGACAGATAGATAGATAGATAGATAGATAGATAGATAGATAGATAGATAGATAGATAGATAGATAGATAGCGAATCGCGCCCCTTTGCTAATCTTTCCCCAAAGATCCTACCTCATCATGTGACATAATTACCTTTTCTCATGTCACGCAGCTACTTCCTTGCCTCTCTGCCGTGTTGCCATGTCCGCTTATTATAAGTGACTCTTCCTACTGAGACTGAAAAAAGGCCGTAATGACTGGTTTATTTTCAGTAGTTATGTGAAATGTTTTAATTAACTTTTTGTTGTTGTTGTAAATTTAAGTGGTTTTCAAAAATACATTACTTAGCAGTTTACTCCTCCGGAATGGAAAAGGATCGCTTTTTTTTTTTGCTTTGTTTTTCAGATTGAACGGCTTATTTTTCTTGTGCAACCTGGCAACACTCCTGTCATGTGATGGACGCATTTCCTGTACACTAGCGCTAATGCACCAGTGATGCCAGAGTGAAATTGAAACTAATCGTGTCGCTCATAAAATCGAACAAAAGAAAATAAGTAAATAAATAAAAATACCAAAGAAGAAGACCATAAACCATTTCAAAGAAGGACAAGATATGTTGATTTGAAACGGACGCCTGACGCCTCTTTGTAATGTCTGTTGGTTAACGTTAGCTGGTTAACGTTAGTGTTAACCGTGATTTGTTTTGGTTAAGTTAAATTGCGTTATAATAATCCGCTGTTTACTAAACTATATTTACATATTCCTGTAACTATCCGTTACACAACAGTGTTCTGATCTGTACTTGGTCATCACGGTTACGTTAAGTTTAGCCTCTTTTCACATCTTGGCTAGATATAATTTGCCAAATCAGCACCAGGATGTCAAAATACACCACTTTTCCTGATTCAGCCGATGATCATAATCCATTTCAGGTAATATATTGTTCTAGTTTTTGGAACTGTACATTAGAAAACCGATGGTGTTGTTATTCTCATTCGTGGCCTTTATTTGTGTGATGCTGTCGTAAGACTTAACGGTCATCCGACCGTTCATATTAGATTAACCTACATGATAATGTTATTGTATGGTGGGTCCTTCCACTGGTCCACGATTTGTATCGTTGCATTCTGGTCTTAATTTGACCTGCTATGTTAGAGTGGAGAACTTGTTGCTTTAAGTATAGATAAATTAAGGGTACGTTTACACGACAATGATGACTAAAACAATGTATTATTCTACCAGGCCAGTAGTTAGCGATGTCACTTTGTAAATAAACACTAACGTTACAAACCTATAGACGCTTTTTTTTTTTAGACATGAAAGACATAACATAAAATATTTACAGCTATAACAAGAGATCCAAAAAGATAACAACTAAAAAAGATTTAATTTACAATATAAGAGAAAATAGAAAAGAAGAAGAGAAAAAATGCCAATAAGTAATATTTAAGGAAAGAACGCAGCATATAAAGTAAAATTTCCAAGGAACTTCACCTCTTTAGGAAATAAAACTGTATCTTTAAAAAAAAATTATCAATACATTGGTGAGACTCGATATGCAAATGAAAATCATCCATAAAGACCTTCAAACGTTTATGAATATGAAATTACCCAAATGCAAATATAAATAATACATTTTTAGTCTGTGAATAGGTACAGTTTATATTTGTATCTAAATTTAAGCATAAGTCCTTTAGGTCAAAAGGTTTAAAGATCAAGAGAAACTAATTTAACCATGTGTGTCATAATTATTTAATGGCAGTCTAAGTTATTGCTGATTCGTTACTTGCTGTTTATCAGAAGGATTTCATGTCTTTTTGTGTTTTGAAGATCAGTTCCCTAGCAGATGAAGTGATATAAGTGCAAGATTGTGAGCTTACAGAGCCAGTTCCTAGGTCACCTTGAGCTTGTTTTAAAAATTGTACATTTTTGTTGCATCTGCCTAAATATTTAATCACTATCTAGTATCTACCACCTTCTCTCAATGAATTAAAAGGTTTGTTTTTTCTGTGTTTGCAGGATCCATCAGTGACGCAGCACAGCAGCAACACTGGCTATGCCACGCTGGACCTCTACAACCCATTTGACAACAACACAACAGCGGTAAATATGTTCGTCCTGACAGGTGATGAGCAGGCTGTGCTACATAACTAACATAGCCCTTTAATTATTAATACATCACATGATGCGAGTACAATGGATTAAAAAACAACGTTTCTTTTCAACTTTGGTTACCTGCAAGAGAAAATTCTCTAGTGTCAGAACCTTTTGCCTGCATTGTCATGATAGCTTATTTTAGTTCGATTTTTATTAAGCTGATATTAATTTTTGCATTTTTTGTTTTGGGTAATGAAGCCTCCACCTCCCTATGAAGCCACATCTCCAGCTGCACCTCCTGCCCAAACGCCTCCCAGCAGGACCACACCCACCGAGCCCAGGAATTATGGATCCAATGGAACGCAGGTGCTGATTCCTTTTAGAATACGGTAGTCTGTTACTTGCTACTCAACACAGAATTTCTACTAAATTAGCCATATTTGTTCACAAAGGTGTATAAACTGGATTTACTATGATTGCCTGAGATGTGACGGTATACAATTTTTATATCATGATAATAGAGTGGTGCAGGGATGACGACAAAACCCGTAAGACTAATTCGCCACTTGTTCCCTTGAGATATTCCTGTTGGTTTCCTATAATGGTTTTATTTTAATTTTAAATTACGACTAAAATAGGGTCTGTGGTAAACATAACGTGACGATACTTGAACATTTTGCTCTACAACGTAAATTACACATATCCAAAATGCAAATTTTTAAGCTGTTTTTTTTTTTTTTTATATTTCTTTCTTATAAGTAACTAGATAAGCATGTCTGGGATGTGTGCAGTTTTCATTGTAGAGCAAAACGTTAAAGCATCGTCAAGTTATGTTTGCCGCAGACCTTATTTAACTCATTAATTGAAAACCCTTGATAGGAAAATCTTGGGTTTTGACATCATTCCTGCAGTATTCTATTGCTGAAGCTTTTAACACTGTATATGGTTTTTACACGTTGATTGAAAATTATTCTTAAAATGCAGTCTTAAAATCAAAGTTGTGATAGAGCTTATTATCGCATATCGGCACATTTACTAATAAATACATTTACTGCATCACCTTCAACACATGGTTGCTCGCTCGACAAGCCAGTGTATGCTTCTTATTTCACGTATAAAGCAATATTTTAGTATCATTTTGTTAGTCCTACATCTGTTATTGCTATGATGCAATTCTAGTGGTTATTGAGCAATCAAGCTGTATATTGCATGATGGTTGTATAATTTGTTCTTTAAATAATTAAAATCCCATTTTTGGACTTTTTCACTACAAACTATTAAATGATTAAATTGATTTGCATGAATGAGTTTAAGACTGCTGACTGTTATAGTGGCAATAGCAAGATATTAATAAAAAATAGACTAAGAATTTTTTTAAAAGAAATTAATACTTTTATTCAACAAGGATGCCTTAAATTGATAAAAGTGACGCTAAACTTTAGTCTTTACTATTTCAAATAAAAGCTAGTCTTGTGAATTTTTATATTCACAAAAAATCCCGAAAAGAAATGCATCTCAGTTTCCACTGAAAATATAAAGGAGCAACTACAGTTTTCAACATTGATAATAATACGAAATGTTTCTTGAGCACCAAATCAACATGTTAGAATGATTTCTGTAGGATCATGTGACACTGAAGACTAAGTAATGATGCTGAAAATTCATCTTTGCCATCACATAATATATTACATATGAAAATCTATTCAAATAGGGTACAGTATTTGAAAAAAATTGTAATAATATTTAATGATATATCCCTGTATTTTTGAGCAAGTATATGCAGCTTTGGCTACCCCGAACTTTTGAATTGTAGTGTGTATTTTACTGATTAACTGACTAAAAGTTCATACTGCTGTGGAATAGTAAGTATAATTTGCATATGACCAAATTTCAGTTTAATTTCAGATGTTTCCTAAGGAAAACAGATGACCCCATATATATATATATATATATATATATATATATATATATATATATATGACCCCAGGTGCTGGTCATATAATTAGAATATCATCAAAGAGTTGATTAATTTCAAGAATTCAACTTAACAGGTGAAACTAATATATTATATAGACTCATTACATGCAAAGTGAGATATTTCAAGACTTTATTTGTTATAATTTTGATGATTATGGGTTACAGCTTATGAAACCCACAAAATCAAAATCCCAGAAAATTAGAATATTACATGAAATCACACAGTAATTGCAGTAATAGTGTGGACAGGTGCAAATCCTGCTGGAAAATGAAGGAAGCTTGAAGTGCTCTGAAAATGTCCTGGTTGACGGCTGCGTTGACTCTGGATTTAATAAAGCACAGTGGACCAAAGTCCTCTTTTCTGATGAGATCTCATTAGGAAACCAAGGTCCCAGAGTCTGGAGGAAGAATGGAGAGGCACACAATCCAAGATGCTTGAGGTCCAGTGTGAAGTTTCCACAGTCTGTGGTGGTTTGGGGAGCCATGTCATCGGCTGGAGTTGGTCCACTGTGCTGTCCACTCAACGCAGCAGTCTACCAGAACATTTTCAGAGCACTTCCTGCTTCCTTCAGCATCTTTATGGAGATGCTTCCTTCATTTTCCAGCAGGATTTGCACCTGCCCACACTGCCAAAATAACCAAAACCTGGTTCAATGACCATGGTATTCCTGTGTAATTACTTTGCATGTAATGAGTCTATATAATATATTAGTTTCACCTGTTAAGTTGAATTCTTGAAATAAATCAACTTTTTGATGATATTCTAATTATATGACCAGCACCTGTATATATCTATACTGTGCATATATACCATAATACTGTGCTGAAATGGTTATAATTGCGGTAGTGACAGAAAACACTTGACAGAAAACACAACGCATTTCATAATTCAATTAACTTAATCTCTCTCTCTCTCTCTCTCTCTCTCTCTCTCTCTCTCTCGCTCTCTCGCTCTCTCTCTCTCTCTTTCTCTCTCTCTCTCTCTCTCAGTCTGCAGTAAACGCCACCACAGCAGATCTGTTGAGGAAGCAGGAGGAACTAGAAAGAAAAGCAAAGGAGCTGGAGAGAAGAGAGAGAGAGCTGGATGCCCATGCACTTGGGTCTGGAGCCTGTGAGTGAAGGATGAAGGGAAAATATCTTAGTTTATGCTTTTGCCAGGGGAATTCAATTTAAAAGAAACATCTTGAAAAAACAGTGAAATTACTCCCTCCCCCTCGACGCTTCAATTTTGCTGCTGGCATCACGCGTATAAAAGGTTTTGGTGGCAATTTGCGAATAGTTTTGACATTCATAAAATATTAATGCTAAAAAAGGAATCATAACACCTAAGCAACCACATAGGAATGACCTGACAACCATCCACAACTGGGTGGTTTTAGAAAATGTACTTATCTAGATGCATTATGAAAGAGTTTTGAATAAAAGTAATTCAGCTACCAAATAGAGTGAAGTACATTTGCATATTTTACCATATTAAAATCCACATTTAAATGAACAATTTCTCACAATTTTGCAGATTTTTACCCACAATCAGCGCTGTAAATGGGACAAGCAATCAGTGTGTGTATTTATTTGTTAAGAATGAGAGGCTTGAGCAGTCAAGATGAGCAGAACAGGCAAAGCGAAGCATTTCAATAATACTAAAGCTCTGATCTCATTACTGCTTTGTCACTACAGGTAGTCACCGCATTTACACCTCTTTTGAACCAGTGTATTTTAAGAACTGAAGTGATTATTTAGATGGACTTCTGAAATTGTTAGTGAGGGTTATGATGAAGGTGCAGAGATGGCTGAGACCTGAACGAATGAGGAGGGGACAGGAAAGGAAACGGTTAAAAAGATGACAGTGATGGATGGATGGTATTTTCAAAGGAGTGAGATTTAGACCTTGGCAGTAATGAACAAGACATTAATGGAGTGATGCTAGCTAGCGGATGTGATTGATGAATGGGGAAATGAATCTCTTTCTGTGTTCTTCTCCATCAGCTCGTCTGAATAATTGGCCCCCATTGCCCTCCTTCTGCCCGGTGAAACCGTGTTTCTATCAGGACATTAATCTGGAGATCAGCCAAAGGTTTCAGCGCACTGTCACCACCTTGTACTACTACTGGATGTGTAAGTTTGCTCGGTTTAGTATGCCTTGTCTTTAGAAGTGTGCGGATGGTTCTGGTTTGTATCATCATCCTTAGTAAATAATTCAGTTAGTTATGAATTTAGTGGTAGTGATTGACCTATATATTGGGCCGGCTGATAATTCGCCTGGTATTTGGCCATTTTCTGTTTTAAAATACTTTTTAGTAAATATATTGGGTAAAATAAATGTTTATTTAAAGGGATAGTTCACCCAAAATGCATTTTATTAACTCAGTAACTCCCTCATAACCTAAAGTTTATTAAACTTAAAGTCCCCCTGAGGTGAAAATCAAGTTTTTAATGTTGTTTATATGTCTATGTGGTATTTTTAATATGCTTTAAGACAAATCATGTGCAAATTCATGTCAACACATTTGCTGAGTATTTTCTCCTTAAAACTGCAGTGAAGCAAAGACAGTCTCAAAAACGTGGTTTGAAATCGCTGGCGTTTCTGACGTCACAAACTACCTTGTAACCAATCACGTTAACGTGTGATCGTCAACAAGTGGATCTCTGAGCTGGTGTGAGTGAGTGGAGGCGGGGCTAGTTTGCATATTCATAGAACTGCGTATTTTAAATGAGGCAAGGGTGTAGAGTTGCATTCAAGCAATGCAAGACAATTTTTTTCAAGGATAAAACATTTAAATATGTAATTTTGGTGATCAAAGATGAGTTTTAAGGAATAAAATGATTGACTACAGGGGGACTTTTAACATGTAAAGAGTCACCAGTATGAAGATTTTGTAAGAAACATTTTACTTGAAACATATTTTACTGTTTGTAATGTTACTAGTCTACAGTTTTTTTAATGAATATCATTCATAGAATTTTTTTCCCTGGAAAAATCTTTACAATTTCTATATTTATATAATTGTTGTTGTAATGTGAGGTTTAATTGCATATTGTGTTATTGTATCATTATTACTTTTGCCATGAATATAGCCTTTAATGCTATATTCATCACTCCAAAAAAAACAACAACAAAAAAATCTGTTGTCTGACTGAATTTCATTGTTTTTGATATGTATGCCCATATTTTATTTTATGACTTGTACTTGATAATATTTTTGGAAGCTACTTTTAAAGGTGCTATGTGTAAATAAAGTTTATTTTTAATATTAAGATAATGCTGATATGGCAAACAAACAAACAAATAAAATAAATACATACATGCATATCCTCATACTGTTCCAGATCTCTATGATTTCTGAAGTCATATGGGTGATTCAATTTTGGTTGAACTATGCCTGTAGTTTCAGCATTTTTGTAACTATTAATTAAATAGTGTTATGTATCACATACCAGCAGTTGCTCTTTAGTCATCCCTAGGAATATTGTTCGAACGCTACTCCAGTGTGTTACTTTACTTACTTTGTACTTATCTTTCTCTTCTTTTAGTCACAGCATGCACTTTGCTCTTTAACCTCATCTCCTGTTTGGCTATGTTCTGTGGCCAACCCAGTAGTGCTTCGTCACCGGTTGGCTTTGGTTTTGCCATCCTTTGGTTTCTCCTCTTCACCCCCTGCTCCTTCGTCTGTTGGTACAGGCCTGTGTACAAAGCCTTCAGGTACGAACACAGATTCAGCGTTTAGAATTGATGTCTCATCCAAACATCATGGATCAGTCATTGTGCACTTCTGTTCTCTTTCTTTACAGGAGTGACAGTTCCTTCAACTTCTTTGCCTTTTTCTTTGTCTTCTTCTCCCAACTGGTGCTTTATGTTATCATGGCTATCGGTATCCCTGGCTGGGGCTTCAGGTGAGTGTGACGGGGGGAAAAAATTCCCAACCTACTTATTGACTTTTCAGTTAATTGTGTTATTCCATTCTGAAATTTGGCCAATGGCTTGTTACTCTTTAAGCTTCTCTCTTTCTCTCCCGTTTGTTTCAGTGGGTGGATCGTGAGTTTAGCCGCTCTTAGTGACAACAGCAACAAAAATGGCAAGGCAGTGGGTGCGATCATGCTGATCAGTTCTGTGCTCTTAACCGCTCAGGCGGCCATGGGAGTCATTTTGCTCAAGAGGGTAAATCACATCTCCACTAACAGCAGCAAATGAACCTTTACACATCCATTGGCAGTCAAATTAGGGATATAATCCTAAATGTAAATTGAAAACCATACTAAATATTCAAATTCATCCTATGGTGAAGCTGTCTTTCCCTCTACGGCAGCTTTTCCATAGTTATTCCAGGGTGTAATGAGAAAAATAGTGTTTAATGATTTCTGAAGGATCATGTGACACTGAAGACTGGAGTAATGATGGTGAAAATGCAGCTTGCCTTCACAGGAATAAATTACATTTCGAAATACATTAAAATAGAAAAAAACCTTATTTCGCAATATTACTGTTTTTACTGTAATTTTGATTAAATAAATGCAGCCTTTGTGGGCATAAGAGACCAATGCAAAATTCTGAATTTTAATTCATAATACATATTGATCTGTTTAATGATGATTTCTTGCATATTCTTCCGTCAGGTTCATTCTATGTACAGGCAGACTGAAGCGAGCTTTGAAAAGGCCCAGGCCGAGTTTGCTACCGGTGTGCTTTCCAATCAGGCAGTGCGCCAGGCAGCCACCAATGCCACCGTTTCTGCCGCACAGGGCGCCTTCACTGCACCTCGGTAGAGACCTGGATGAAAAAAGAGATAAGGTTGATGAACCTGATTTGTTACTCTGCCCTGAGACAAAGTGACTTATTCTAGCACCCATAGACATTGCTGAATTGCAAACCAACACAGTTACCCTAGACCCCTCTTGCATGCATGTCATAATGATAGTAATGCTACATTGGATATCTTTTTCTCTTTGTCGGTCTTGCTGAGCATCAGGCCATTTGTTCAGACATGCAAAAAGGATCTAGGTGTTGATGTGAAATTATGGTTTATATGAATGCTCTCTATGAGGATCTACAGTATGATCAACTACAGTATGATCAACTAATACAATTGTCTTATTTCCATTTATTATGCTAGAAAAGTCACTATAATCATTTGTAAAGACCATAACAATACCCAAGACCCCAGGTTTTGGCTTACAGTTCTTGCATATATACAGTACATCTCTAAAGCTTGCAAAGTGTAAGGTACAGCTGCCTTGCAGATTCACAAAAGATGTGCCACATTCTGCCTTTGCTTTATCCTTGACTTCTTCCTTTCTGTGTAAATAGCTGTACATGTCCAGGAAAGGGATCATTTCATTGCTCTAGAATTGAGGTTACTTGTAAACCTGTGAAGTTTTCCTTGCCAAAAGTTTTTTTTAAACGAATCCGTGGATTCTCACATTTTATTTTAGAGATTTATTATTCACTTTATTAGTCTGTAGGTGGATGGATTTCTTGCTTTGACTATTATTTATGAAAAAGCATGTTTTGATGCAGCTTACACTACTGTATGTACTCTTTGCATTGATACATGATTAATGCTTTATTGTCATGGGTCAAGGCAGGTGATTTGTGCTTTGGAATACAGAATCGAACTTGATACCTTGACATAAAACTTAAATGTTCTTATCAAAAATGTGGTAGCAGAGATTGGTGTGGTTATCTGTGGCCAAAATTGTTGTGTTGCTTTTGTGATTTGTAACCTCCTCTTTTTGTAATTTCAATCTAATGTTTTGTCTAACACAATTGTATGCCTAAATGAAAGTATTGTTTTTTACTGTTATTGTGTTGCTGCTGCTGGTGCTGTATGTCACTGTGTTATGTTTTATTAAAGGTCATGAAAATGCATCTTATACTTGGATTTGAATTTTACTGTCTGGTTGCCAAAATTTTATAAAATATCTTCTTTTGTGTGAAGACAGAAACTCATACAGGTTTGGAACAACTTGAGGGTGAGTAAGTAATGACAATTTTTTCATTTTTGGGTAAACTATCCCTGACCCTATTATTATTCGGAAACTCGTAATATTCCATTGATTGGTCTGACGCGTCTCCTTGACAACCGACGCTCCTTTCCAAATGTGGTACGTAACGTCATAGGTCTATAAGCTATATTGAGTAAAGATGGCGGAGGCTTCTGCTACCCCACGACACCGGTTCTTCTGTCATTTCTGTAAAGGTGAAAATTTCGACCCCAGACTACCGGTGAGTACCCAGCAACACTTCATTAACGAGCATTTATCTGCGTTTGTGGTTTGCTCACCCCATTAGCCTCAACACAATCGAAGTTTTCCTTCTTGCATTTATAACTTATAAGCTCTAAGTTAACATACAGTACTGTTTTATACATGCCGTGTTTGTATGAGTTCACGCGCATTAGTAACGTTATATACTGGGGGAATGTCTTTCATGTTTACTGCGGACTAAACGATATATGGAATTTGTGATGAGTGCCATGGTTGCAAGGGATTCGGTATCCAAGTTTGGGAGTCACACTGATGCCAAATTTAGCACAGACTCCATCGTCTGCAATCAAGCAGAAACACATGCAGTGCATTTATTGGCATGATGTGTATGTAATATATCTTTTGGGTAAACAAGTGGAGACGCTATAAAATTACCCTGGCATACATTCATACAAGGGTCAACTATATAGTGAAGGTAGAATAAAACTGAAAAGTTCCACTGTGTTCTCAGGACAAAGGTATTTTCATGAGTAAAAGATTGTGGCAAGTTGTCATATTTTTTAAAGTCTATGGTTGTCACCCACGTCTTTTAAAACAATACAGTTTTGTTGACCACAACACATGTTTTGTATTTCAGCTCAGCGTGGTCTTTATTTTTTTCTTCTTAATATATTTGTACTGTTTTAATTTAGATGAAAGCCTTTTTAATGGCAAATTTCATTATGACAACTTGCCTCATAGTCATTATTGTCAGTATTGGGGTATGTTAGACAAAATGTTAATGTGTGTTCAATTAGCTGTTCAATAAATGGTCAATAGCTTTTTGAATTCAATACCATGGTAAAATAAAATAAAAATCCATTCTGAGAATTATTCACTACAGTAAAAAAGTGTGACAACTATTTTATTTTTACATTTTATTTTACACTAAATATTAGATTGGGAATAGCTGTCCAGTGTTTTAATACAATACAGCATTTGCTGACCCTGCAAAACTTGTAACTCCTGTAACAGGCTGTTTAATGCAAGTTCCATTGAAGCAACTTGTCTAATAGAGCACTGTCAACTATTGGGGTATGTTGTCACAAAAGGTAAATATGTGTTCAAATTTATTGTATTTTTTTCATGGGCAACAACAATGGGAATGTTCAATAGCTTTTTGTAGTAAAAACTACAGTAAAATAAACTAGAAAGTAAAGTTTGTTGGGACAAACGTTTATGTTTGCTTGACAAAGCCTTGTTTGAAAGTGTGAAAGTATGTTGCTAGCAAGTTTTATCATGTTGCACGATTTAGCTCATTGTTAACATTTTTTATTTAGTTGCTAGCATGATTTTGCATTTTGCTAACATTTCTATGATTCTGATGATACATGATTTAACTTGTTATCAGCATGTTTTAACATTATTTTACAATTTGCTAGCGTGATCCTATTCCTAACATGTTTTAGCCAAGCGGCAACCTTCCAGTCTCTCAGGAAGGTTGATATATGTAATACCTTGAATCCAACACTGAAGTGACTTAAACTGCAATTCATCGACTGGCCGCTAGAGACAGGCTCCAAAAGAGAGTCAATGCTATAGACCCCTCATGTTAATGTGCCCAACTTTACAGCAGAAAAAAATGTTTACAGCCTGGGTCAAAGTGTTTTTGGTCTATATAGCTAATTTTCCCCTTCATGACACCTGAGGGGGGTGGATTTATTTTATAACTCACCCGTTTAAATTACATTAAGCCTCTTAATTATATTAAATTCTGCATAATTAAGGGCGTGGCCACTTGAGTGACAGGTGGATTGCCACTGTTGTCACTACTAGCCGGCTCCGCCCACTTTGTGCTTCAAAAATGCTCTTCAGGGGCCTCATTTATAAAACTGTGCGTAGGATCCTTACTTAAAGTGTACGTGCGCCAGAAAGCCAAAAATGTCGTACGCAAAAAAATATTCAGAATTATAAAACCGTTTGTACGACGGAATCTGCGCAGAATTCACTTTATAAATCCCAGTCAGCGGAAGATTGTGCGCACATGCGTCTCCTCCCCGAAACAACAATATATGGAGCTTACAACGCCTAGTTTTACTATGCATATCCTCATCTGCATATCATTTGCATATGATTATTCATCCACGTGATAACATGTTTAGGTACAAGACATTAGGAAAATATGAAATGCGGATGTGATGTCACATTATTTGATCATTTAGCAGCCTATCCTTGCCCTGTTTTTGAATAAATAAATTAAATAGTGTAAAATACATTTCGGAGAAAGTTTTTCTCAATCTTTTCCACTGGCCAAAGAGTATTTTTAATTGATTTATGTTTTTAATGGAAACAGATTGACCTTGTTGTGCATTATTTGCACGAAACTATTTTCTCAGACAATCTGCTATTATCATGATAAGCAATTATCTCTGTAGTTAAAACATTAAAACACAGGATGCCAGAGGAAAAGTGTTCAAAAGCATTGCATCCACAACAAATATTTCTATTTATTGAATAGCCTATAAAAAATGTAACTTTTCAGTAATGATTTCATGTAATTTAAGTGTTTAACTCCATTAATCAGAATGGCATATTTAATCTAAATATTTACAACAGAAGTAAAACAAAGTTTAAATCATTATTTTATTTATTTAAACTGTTATTGTGAACATGAACTGTATTTATGATTAGGACTTATAATTAAGATTTACGGTTTTAGAAGTGTTAGATGCTGTATATGCCTCAGTTCCACTAAACGGCCCAACGCGCTTTTAAGAAGGGATGGATGTTTGCTTCATGTGATAGGCTTGGTGAGTAAAATTTTATTTGTATTATCTTTCTGTATATGTATAATTTTTTTTTGATTTTCTGTCTAAAAGTGACCAAAAAGACATGTAACTCCAGCTCACCATCGGTGTCACCAAACTGCTCCATCTCCAAAACGTTCGTACGCATGGGTCAGAGTTTGCGTGCAGGTGCGCAAATTTTGCCGTCAAGTTTGTTTTTATAAATCGCAACTTGTGCGTAGGAAGTGGCGTACGCCTCTTTCAGGGCCTGTTTTGTGCGTACTCAACGGTTATAAATGAGGCCCCAGACACCTACGGGTGATGACATGGACACTAGGTCCTTATTTTTTTTTTTTTTACAGTCTATGGTTTTAGCGCATTGCTAGAATTATTTAACACGTTGCTAGCATGATCCTAGCATGTTTTAGGACTTTGCTAACATGTTTCTAGAATGTTTTAGCATTTTTCTAACATGATTTAACATGTTGCTAATATGTTTTAACATAATTTTACATTTTGCTAGCATGATCTTAGCATGTTTTAACCTGTTACTAGGATAATTTAGCACGTTGCTAACATGATCCTAGCATTTTGCCAGCATGAACTAATGTTGCTAGCATTAGTTTTTACATGTATTATTACACTTTCAAACATTGGATAACCCATACTTTGTATGCAAACCTCTATGGGCCAGATTTACTAACAGTTTGCGCCAGCGCAAACACTCTTTTGGCGTTAAAAAACTACTGTCAGGATTTACTAAAGACGTGCAGTGAAAAATTTGCACCGAAAAGATTGTGGACAGTTATTTTTGCAGCTGACCTTTTTGCATTTGCATTTGTAGGAGTTTCCTTGTCAGACGCAAAATTTATGGGTGGAGAGTGTTTAAATGAATCACGCAACATGATTTACTTAGGATTGCGCTAGTCAGTTTATTGGTATATGCACTATTACTTAACACTCCAAAAAAAACATGTCTACTAATTTGCGCTGCTCTTGGTAGATTGCATTGGGCATTATGGAAATGATCTGGCTGTGTTTGTGTTCTTTAATGTGCGCATTGTCAGTAAATCACCCGCAGAACTTTCCTCTTCCATCTGCGCTTTTATGGGATTGCACTTTCACGCTAATTTGCCCTGTTTAGTAACCTAAAAGTCAACATCCGAATTCAGAGGCAATTTGTTTGGAACTAATGTACATAATACATTACCTGTGTTTATTAATCTTTTTAAAAGGAATATGTTTGTCCCAGATGTGAATCTGGCTTCATTGAAGAGGTGTCCGAGAACTCCAGGTGAATTTTGCATTTATGCCATTATGTAATAACAGAGCCCGTCTAACGGAGAGCCTTGGCACTTCCTATTAGCCCCATTGTATATCATCTTGGTTGCAGTTCCATTAGAATTCCACTGAAGGTGATCGCGGGCGAGTGCAGAATGAATGGGAGTCTATGGAGCTAGACGGCTAAATGTATCCCTTTCTCCTACTTGTCGTTATATCAACATAGATTTTATTGTTGATTCAGCAAGTTCAATATAGATTATAGTCCAAAAGTCGAATGAACGAGTAATTATGTCCTTTCGATTTCTTACAGGTTTGGTCGTTGTTGGCCGGAACACGCTAGCATTCTGCTATTATGTGACATCATCACATTTTGAACGGATTTTTAGAACAGATTATTATTGAACTTAAAAATGCATTTTTCAGCTGAGTGCATTATCTCAGCCCCCCCTTTTGAATGCAACTTTCAAATTACTTGACAAAAAATTACATCCTGAGAAAAGTGGATTTCTGGGGGTGAAACCCCATATATTCCCATTCATTCTGCACTCGCCTGTGAGCACCGCCGCATGGACAGAGACGTGTTACTGCAGCCAGCCCAGAAACCGGAAGTAACCAGACAGTGCCAATTCTCTTCCATTAGAAATTCTGTGGTAATAATCAAGATTAAATCGTTTTTCATTACTGTTATTGCTTGTGTCTCTGTTTATTATACTTAAAATATCCTGTTTACGTCTATGAATGATTCGTCTTTTAATTATGATGTTTGTCATTTTTAATGAGTAAAACTTGTTTTATTAGTCTTCTTCAGAGTCGTGATGGCAGTGATGATATGGCCTCACAGTTTGCGGAGGTATAATACTATAAGATGATATTCCTTATTCCTTAGGGGGTTGGTCATAGTTTTGTTTCTCTATCAGTCTTTTGTCTTTTCCTTTGATTAGCTTTGGCAGCTGCTCTTCATGGAACGTTCTGCGCTCCTATCCGACCCCACGGTCACAGACGCGTCCCGCAGCCGCTCTGGGGTCGAGGCAGCAGTTGGTGATCCTGCCTCTGGGACTGCGGGACCTGTAGCTTTAGAGGAGTCTTTGTCAGACTGCACAGAGCCTGCGCTCCACCCTCAGCAAAACAGCCAGGAGCGAAACTCTAGACTGGATCAGGGACAGGCTGTGGAGGGGTGTGTAGTGACACTTGTTACAGCTGCTGTCTTCTAGGAGTTCTACAAGACAGAATATAAAATGATCTGTATTAGGTCAAAATTTAACATTCAGTTTGAACATGAAAATGTGTTTGTTGTACATAAATGTTGTATGTACATGTATGTTTTATACATAAATATAATAGTTTTTTTTTCTTTTGCACAGAGAGGATCTGTTGATTTGCAGAGTTGCGATATTCATAATATATTTAGTATATCCATGTTTCTTTTACTTGGCTCTGGGATTCGGCTTGACTAATCTGTTTTAACCTGCAAATACAAAAAATATTTTAAAATCAATCTAGTTTTTTAGTTTTTAAGTACCTTGGCTATTTTTAACACCTATTGGATGCAAAATGAATCTCAAATATTCCAGCATATTTTTTTTAAATAATTCACCATTAGTCATTTACCTGATCCAAAAGATAGGTCATGGTCTCAACATTGATAATTGGAAATTATAACAGGAAAGAAACAACCGTAAATAGGATACTCCAAAAGTAGCAAAGGCAACGTAACAGTGTGTGTAACACACATACACTCTCTCTCTCTCTCTCTCTCTCTCTCTCTCTCTCTCTCACACACACTCTCTCGTCCTCCCTCTCCCTCTCTCAACCCCTACCTTTCTCTCTCCCTCTCTCTACCCCTACCTCCCTCTCTCTCTCCCTCTCTCTACCCCTACCTCCCTCTCTCTCTCCCTCTCTCTACCCCTACCTCCCTCTCTCTCTCCCTCTCTCTACCCCTACCTCCCTCTCTCTCTACCCCTACCTCTCTCTCTCCCTCTCTCTACCCCTACCTCCCTCTCTCTACCCCTACCCCTACCTCCCTCTCTCTCTCCCTCTCTCTACCCCTACCTCCCTCTCTCTCTACCACTACCTTTCTCTCTCCCTCTCTCTACCCCTACCTCCCTCTCTCTCTCCCTCTCTCTACCCCTACCTCCCTCTCTCTCTCTACCCCTACCTCCCTCTCTCTCTCTCTCTCCCTCTCTCTACCCCTACCTCTCCCCCCCCCCCCCTACCTTCTCTCTCTCACACTCTTTTTCTATTTATTGTTCTTTTAAAAAAATATATCATTAAGACTTATATTCTGATATTACAGACTTTAACTCTTTCTTTTTTATATGCAACAAAACTGTCTTTGTCTCTTTAAGGATTGTCCAGCAGTTTTTGGCTGGTCTGTTTTCCAGTTCTGACAGTGCAGGTTCTCAACCCTCCTCATGGTATGTTTTTGTGGTTAACTGTGATTCTGTTGAATAGTCGACAAATCTATCCAATGTTTTATCAATAACCTGTTTCTCAGGACTAGCATGCTACACTCTAACCCTGAAGATTATGCTTGGGGACAAGGAGGTTTAGATGTGGTCATCACACAGGTTAGTCACACTGTCATGGGTGACATCATCTGATGATATGAATCATCATGTCCTCAACCTTTTTGCACTTAGCCTCATCAGTCTTCGCAGTATTTTGCCTGTTGCCACTTAAATTTGTCCCCAAGCTAAAGTCAAGAAGACTTTTTATTTTAATTTTACCAAAATTAAAGAAGCATTAGAAATATCATGTTTTTTTCTGTTCTCTTTCAGTTGCTTGGTCAGTCTGAAAATACCGGCCCCCCTCCTGCCGAGATGGAGATGATCTCATCTCTCCCCACTGTTTGCATCTCCTCCGAACAGGCTGGTAAGTTCCCATAATCCTCTGAGTCACCACGCACACTTCATTTTAAGTGCTGTAAAGCACAACAGGGCTGTTCACATACTTCTGGTCACCTCCAGGAAGCGTTTTTCTTGCTTTTCCTGGCAGTCTATTGTATTGAGTATGATAAATTTAAGAGGGTGCATTGGAAAGTGTTAAAACCTCTTGTTTTAGAATCTCTATGATTCTGACAGCAGTGCATTGTGTATTTGCCATATTCATGTCAAATGTTTCCAGAGACTCACATTTCTTCCCTCAAATTATTTATTGCTGAGCTACAAATCCGTTTGTTCATTCAGTCACAAATTTTTAAAACGTCCCAGATAACGGGTAACGTTCTCAGAACTTTGGCATTTTCTGGCTAGTTCATTCAAGATTATAAACAAACACTCTTCCAGTAACATTAATACAATGTTTGTTCAAAGTTATCTAGTCTTTAATAACGTTCTCAAAATTTTAGCACAAAAACGTTATTTAAACATTGTTCATCGAACTTTTTTCTGAAATGTTTTACTTTGTCTAACATGTTTTAAATGTTGCTACTTGTTTCAGAATGTTCAGAGAACATTCAGAAATAACATTTTCTTAACTTAATGGCAACAAAAGTAATGGTTCTCTTAATGTTTACATACTTATAAAATGGAATGTTCCCTTTACGTTTGAATAACCAAGAAAAAACTTTTTTAAAACATACAAAAAAATAACATTTTGAACATTCAGAGAAAATTCAGAAAGAACGTTTTCATTACTTAAAGTGCCCTTATTATGCTATTTTAAAGGTTCCTAACTTTGTTTTGGAGGTTTACACTTGAACAAGTACAATCTACAATAGGTTTACTTCTATCCAAGGTCGAAAAACAATCACATTTTCTCATAATATACATTCCACATCACCTAATTTCTCAAAGGTTCGTGCTGAAAACGGTTCATTTGAAGATTGAGTCTCTAAACCCCGTTTTACCACAAGGCTACTCTGCTCTGATTGGTCAGATGACCCAGTGTTTTGTTATTGGTCTACCAGCTGGCGACTCATTTCGACAGTTCAGAATTTATTCTTTTATTTTAGGAGACAATAATTTTATTTGTCGTGCACTTTGATCTTTGAAACTTTGCAGACATTTTACAATTGCAAACAACTATATTTCACACTGCATGAAAGGTAATATTTGAAAAATCATAATGGGGCACTTTAATGGGAACGTACTATATTTTTTTGTAAACTGGGATGCAGCACTTCACAATTGCTTTCTCGGTTTTTCTTGTGTGTTCATCCATGCATATTTTCCCCCGTCTCTCTCACAGCATGCCGGCTGGAATGCCCTGTGTGTCGAGAGGAATACTCTGTAGGGGAATCTGTCCGACAGCTGCCCTGTCTGCACTACTTTCACAGCAACTGTATTGTGCCATGGCTTCAACTGGTAAGAGAGTCATAAAACGACCTTAGTGGTGGATCTTCTGTCATCAGACTCAAGTTTATGAAACCGAAACATATGCTTTATTTAGTGCTGCTTGTCGTAAATTGTGGTGGCCATGTGTAATCGTTGGTTATATTTGACTAACAAGCAAAAATGTTTGGAAGGACCTCTTGTGGTGGCCATAGGAAAAACAACCTTACTCTAATGGACTAATAATCAAAGCCTGTAGAGGTGGTCTGTCATGACGTCAATTTGTAGACCAACCCGAAGTCTAATTCACCCTCGGGAATTTCCACTGGGGTTTTTAAAATGTCAGTTTTCGAATTTATGAGCACAATAAACATTGTGGTTAACATTACTTGAAGAGACTTTCACATTTTTTTCTCTACAACATTTCACCCAGTCATACCACAAACATGAATTTTTGAGGTGACAGGTTTGAAATGTGCTCAGACGTTAATGATATTTGAAAACTGGAGGTCATGGAATACTAAAGTATGTGCTAAAAAATAACCTATGCTACCGTTTAAAAGTTTGGGGTTGATTTTGAAAGAAGTCTCTAATGCTCACTAAGGCTTTTATTTTTAATATTTTTTCACTATTGTAAAATATTATTACAATTTAAAATAAATGTTTTCTATTTTAATGAATTTTTAAAATGTAGTTTATTTCTGTAATGGCAAATCTAAATTATCAGCATCATTACTCCAATCTTTTGTGTCACATGATCCTTCAGAAATCATTCTAATATGCTGATTTGTTGCCCAAGAAACATTCCTCATTATTATGTTAAAAACAGGATTCATTGAAATACATAATTCAGTCATGAAACTTCTGAGCAGCTGATTGGTTCTCAAAAAAGGGTCAGGTTAACCAAGTTTTCTGGGATTTGAACAGAGTTATGTGTGTTGAACATCATAGAAGTCAATGTTACCATCCGTTAGTTTTGATTGTAGGATCGAAACTTTTTTGCGGAATTTTTTACTTCCGGGTTTAAATGTGTTCTTGTACTAATGTAGATCGATGACTCATCTTTGTCTCTTAATTATTCATGTGCATTTATTTGTGCATTAAATTATAGCTGTCACAGGATGTATGTATTTGTGTAATTTACGGTGAGTTTACAAAACCATATGTATATTGTGTTGCGTGTAATGGTAAATTGAAGCGTGCATTTGTGGGAAGCTTTGATGCTTTTCATGAGAGCATTGCTGTGTTGTCAGTCTTCCCTCTTCCATCTCCACTCAGCACTCAATCAAGCCCACTTTTGTAGCATTTTTCAAAACAGTAGTGAGAATGGCTGCTTCTGAAACCCTTTAAAGCTGACTGAGTCAGTGTACCGTGCCATGGGATTTTTTTCTAGACCTCCACCTTCCCCAGCACCACCTGATTAGATCTGTCAGGGCTTCTCCCTACTTACCTTTATAGCAGCTTGCATTCTATTCACTGTATTTATGTGCATGTTTCAGCAGTAGCCTTTACTCACGCAACATCGTAGCAGATCTAACCCTCCAAGACTAAGCCTATTTACATTCCATTTCAATAAATGCTGTTTATCTATATTCCGAGAGTTATCATGATTGAACTGCATTTAATTTTTGAGAATTTTTAGTAACATTGTCTTTAGAGGCATTTTTGATCAATTTAATGTGTCCTTGCTGAATAAAAGTAAAATTTTCTCACAAAGAAAAATCATAGTGACCCCAATCTTTTGATATGTAGCGTATGAAAAAAATTAAACGAAAAAGAAACTACTCTTCTGTCCTCATTTTGTGCTGTTTTGTGTTAATAGCACGACACCTGCCCTGTCTGCCGGAAAAGTCTGGATGGTGAAGACTGGAGTTTCCAGCCACAGACAGGACCTCCTAGGGCAATCCCCTCACCGACGAATGTAGAGGAACGTAGCACCTTTGAGACTATTTAGCCTCCTTTTCCTTCCTTGATTAGTTTGATCAATCCAGGACAAAGAGAAGCACCATAGCCCCTAAAAAGATCTTCCAGTCAAGTGCCTTCTATTTCGAGAGACATTTTAATTCAGACAACCCTGTATCTGTTTGATAAGTATCTATTTCTGTTAATTTTGTTTGTATAATGTTTGTGAAGTAAAATCCCACGAAGGATGTTTACAGTCAAACCTGAGCAAACGCATTTCAACTTTGACTTCAGTTTTGATAATTCCAGGTTGGAATAAACAGTCTCTTTGGACTGGAGCTCACAACCGCTGAGATAGATGAAACAGATGTCTCTGGGGATACGGTTCAAGTTGCATATGCATATTTAATGGCATGGCACACGTTTAGCCTATAGCTTCTTCAGAGCTCTCATTTCAATAACTCACAAAGAAGTCAGCGCACAGTTCACTTTCCCTTACCTGTCAATGGATGACATCTGCTTCACACATGCCTTCACTCTTTTGAAGGTATCATAGAAACACAAAGATTTAGGTACCTGCTGAAGTTTTGCACTGTCAAACGTTTAGTCTGCTTTACATGTTTTGGTTTGATAGTTTACACTTCTGGTTTTTGGTTGCTGTTTGATTTACATTGCTAGTTTTTTTTTTTTTTTTGTAAAAATAAGTACTTGGCGTATGATATCTTTAAGCTGTTTGATGTTCATTTGGGTGCTTTTGTCCTCATTCTCAGGGTTTTCTTGTCCATATTTTGATATTGAGATACAGTCCCATTTATAAGAATATTCACTTCACAATATGGCCCTTGAACATTTTGAATGTCATTCAATCTCAAATGTGAATGTAAAATGTTTACTGGAAAAATAATGTAATAAATAATTGGAAAAAGGCAAATAACTTTTATAAGCCAACCTATTACATATTGCACTCTCAAAGCAAATAAATAAAATAATTTATTACAACGAGTTTTGTGTTTTAGACAGTGTATGAACTATATGGGGTTTTCAACTGTTGATAGCTTGAGTTCTGTTTCATTCCTACTGATCGCCAGAGGCAGTGCAAAGCACTAGTGGATAATCGCTGCGCCAGCTAGATAGATCGAGAAGAATATAACAACAAAGTCACGTCATGACGCAGACCGAGACGCGAGGATATAACCCACAGCGACTCGGTGCCCAGCCTCTTTCGCTTTCTCGCTTTTGATAGGTCGTTTGTTTTTCACGCTGTCCCGTGCAGCTTACCTGAGTTGCAAGGATTCGCCCTCCCAAGTTGTTACAGCGCGCTCTACACTGTCATCAGGACGGATATCTTGAATTATTTTTCTTCACTACGTGAGTAGTAGTACATACGATTGTGTTGTTGTGTCGGCGATACTCTTTGCTTCACGGTACTATCCGGTGGCTGGTTTCGACCGCGGTTAGGTTGCGTTCACTGCAAACCTATTACGTTATATCTGTTTTATATAATATATATATAAATATATCTTAGATTGATTGCATAGCGTTACTCGCCATTGTGCTAGTCATTGAATGCCTCGCGGTCTTCCGAAGGCACATTTGACTTAAGTTACTTGTCAGCGTTTCATGTTTTAGAATTTTCGGTTCTATCCGAAAAAAAAAATCCGAACTGCTCAGTGGGTGTTATTACAGTTTTAAGTGCCTACGGTGCTAACCGAGGACGTGTTATTGACGGAGTCATGGATCATAGCTCGCTCATCTCCGTTTCAAGTTGCAAGTTGTGTCCGAATTCGCTTCTTCCCGACGATCGACACGATCGATGCCCTTCATGTTTAGGTGCTCAACATCTGAAGGAGGCCCTGACTGATCCGTGTTTGCATTGTAGTATGCTACCGATGTCAGAGAGACAGCTTCGCCTCGCTGAGTTAGACATTAACTCACCTGTTAGCCTCGCACAACAGCCGCGACGCGCTCAAAATCGTCGCGCGTCAGCAGCTGCTGGCGCTCCGCCGAGCAAGGAGAAATCTGAACTACAGAAAGACACTTCAGAACACTTGTTATCGAAGACTGTAGCTTCTCTCTCTTCAGAAATGATGGAGATGAAACGTCTTCTTCAGTCTTTTCAACCTCCAGTGTCAGCCCCACATACTGAGAACACACCAGTGGATGAGAGTGATTTCCAACCCCCACATGCTATAGATTTTGACGCTCTCTCCATGAGCGCGTCTAATTCACATTTTCTTGATGGAGAATCGGTGGAACCTGCCGTACAACCCACCCTCCCAAACGATGTTTTTTCTAACCTATATGCTACAGGTGGTTCGAGCGGTGGGTCTGTACATTCATCGGGCGCAGGCCCATCTGCTCCAGACGATGTATTATCTGTTCTGCAGATGGCGGTGGCTCGTTTGGGTCTTGACAAATCACCTGTCCAACCCATTCAAACCAATGTGTTCTTCAGACAAGCTGCTGATAGTAATGTGTTCACGATGCCCCCAGGTAAGGATTTTTTGACAGAATTCTCTAGTGCACTTAACAGTCCCAATGTGCCTAGGAGGAGGTCAAAGACAGCCCGCACTCTTGTCGCAATGGCTGAGGCTGAATCCATTGGGGTAGGACGGGCACCTGAAATTGAACAGCCGGTTGCAGCTTTGGTGGTATCACCAGATGAGGCTCTAAGAGGCAATGTACGCTGCCCGAGTGCACAATGTGGACGTACTGACACTTTATTAAGAAGGCATACGAGTCGGTAGCCTATATAACTCGAGCTGAGAATACTATCTGCCAGCTGCTTCTTGCCTGCAATAACACATTAGAGTCAGCGAGCGTTGACGATTCTACATTTCAGTTCTTACAGACAGCTCTGTTGACTATGGGTCATGTGACTCGGGAACTTGGGAAACTTTCAGCGACCCTTCTAACAGCCCGGCGTCAGGTATGGCTTGCTCAGGCAAGGTTACCTGAAGATTGTAAGAAGACACTGAGAGAACTGCCAATTGTACCAGGACATCTTTTTGGCCCCAATGTTTCTGAGATATTGGAGAAGAGAATGAAGTTGTCAGAAGGCACACGACAACTGACTCAGGTTTCACGAGCACCACCTTTTAGAATGCCTCTGACTCCGGCTCACCCACGCTACCTGGGCTCAGAGCATCGAGTGCGACAGCAGAACATTTCTCAACTTCAAGCTCCACACCGACATAGAGGGGCCGAGGAGGCTCAGGGACGCCGCCCTTTTCACCGTCACCAGCAGGGGAGACCACGTCAGCGCCCCCCCCTCAGGTCCTAAAGGCTGAGGCCAAAAACCCTGAAGCTATGGGGCCGGCGGTCGGTCGTTTCACTGTGCAGCATCTCCATTACTGGGAAAATTCGGTGTCCGACGCCTGGGTTCTGGTGACTTTGAGCAGGGGATACACTCTGCAATTCCGACGCTGGCCTCCCAAGTTTTCAGGAATCTTTCCGACAGTCGTCAAAGATGTAACCAGTTCAATGGCCCTTTCCTTAGAAATTCATTTACTGTTACTGAAAGGAGCCATAGAAAAAGTTCTTCCCCTCAGTCAGAGGGACGGGTTTTACTCCACGTACTTCCTTGTTCCAAAGAAAGATGGCGTTTTCGTCCAGTTCTGGACCTGAGACGCCTAAACATGTTCTTGAAGTCTCTTCCTTTCCGAATGTTACGCACAGTCGACGTTCTTCGATCTGTGACGAAATGAGACTGTGTACTTAGCTCTACAACACTTCTTACCAAACCTGATGGGTCGTCATGTGCTTGTCCGGTCCGACAACACGTTGACGGTCTTTCATTTGAATCATCAGGGTGGCACCAGGTCTCTTGCGTCTTTACTGCTAACTCGCAAGATTCTCACATGGTCTCAGGGCCGGCTGGCCTCATTAAGGGCAGTTCATCTTCCGGGATTGGACAATCAAGTGGCGGATGCTCTGTCCAGGGATCTGCTGCTCCCGGGGGAATGGAGACTTCACCCGGATGTAGTACAGTTGATTTGGCGTCGGTTTGGCAAGGCAGAGGTCGACCTGATTACATCGGAAATGACCACTCATAACCGCTGGTGGTTCGCGAGAACCGAGACGTACAGCCCATTGGGACAGGATGCATTAGCCCACAAGTGGCCGAGTTGCCTGTTGTATGCGTTCCCTCAATTTCCACTTCTGTGGGAAAGTTACATTGTATATTCCTATACAAGCACAGGGTGCTTTTAGTGGCACCTCGATGGCCATCCAGGCTATGGTTTCCTCTCCTTCTGAGTCTGTTACAAGGTGAACCATGGCAGCTTCCCACCAGATGGGACCTTCTTTCTCAGATGCACGGCCGTGTTTGGCACCCAGATCCAACTCGTCTTCAGCTCTGGGTTTGGCCCTCGGGTTCAGATCACAGTTAATGGATTGTGAACCAGCAGTAGTGAACACTATGGGCAACGCTAGGGCTCTTCGACACGACAACTTTATGCTGCTCGTTGGAGGATATTTTCTTCTTGGTGTGGGGATCAAGGAATTGACCCAGTTCACTGTACTGTGCCGATAGTTTTGAGTTTCTTGCAGCATCTATTAGATGACAACAGGGCGGCCTCCACTTTAAAAGTTTATGTTGCTGCCATATCTGCTTATCATGACCCGGTTGCTGGTGCTTCCCTTGGGTCTCATAACCTTGTTTGTAGTTTTCTGAAGGGAGCGAGGCGTTTAAAGCCTGTTCATTCTACTCCCTTTCCTGTGTGGGACTTACTGCTTGTTCTATAGTCCCTTTGTGCACCACCATTTTTGAGCCGTTAGCTGTTGCAGATATTAAGTGGTTGTCCTTAAAAGTGTCTTTTTTGTTGGCCGTTGCTTCCACTAAACGCGTCGGTGAACTTCATGCCTTGTCAGTGAGTTAATTGTGTTTACGCTGGTTACCAGAGGAGTCTGGGGTCATTATTCGGCCTAATCCAGCCTTTCTCCCTAAAGTTTTGTTACCACAATTTGTGAATCAGTCTATTCATCTGGCTGCTTTTCAGCCGCCTTTCAATCACTTAGATACAGATGGGGGGAGGTCTCATCTTCTGTGTCCTGTACGAGCTTTAAAGTGTCATGTTAAGTCTACCGCTTCTTTTAGACAGACGGATCAGTTATTTGTCTGTTATGGTGAGGTACGCAAGGGTGCACCTTTGTCCAAACAGAGATTATCACGCTGGATTGTTGAGACGATAAAGTTGGCGTATAATAAATCTCATCAGCCCTTACCAGGGGGTGTTACTTGTCACTCCACTAGGGCCGTGTCTTCGTCTTGGGCCACTTTACGGGGAGTTTCCTTGGCGGATGTCTGCAAAGCTGCTACCTGGTCTTCTCCATGTACCTTTGCGCGGTTCTACAAGGTAAACATGGCTGCTTCCCATGATGTGAGCTCTGCAGTCCTTCTGGAGAAACCCTGATGTTTGCAGGTGGGTGGCATTCCTCATGACCGTGTTGATATGCGTCATCCACTAGTGCTTTGCACTGCCTCTGGCGGTCAGTAGGAATGAAACAGAACGCTAGTTACGTATGTAACTCTGGTTCTGTGAATTCCGGATGACCGCCAGAGTCCCTCGTCACTCGGAATGCGCGAGAAAGCATTCTGAGGCTGGGCACAGAGTCGCTGTGGGTTATATACTCGCGTCTCGGTCTGCGTCATGACGTGACTTTGTTGTTATATTCTCCTCGATCTATCTAGCTGGCGCAGCGATTATCCACTAGTGCTTTGCACTGCCTCTGGCGGTCATCCGGAATTCACAGAACCACAGTTACATCCGTAACTAGCGTTCAGGGTGGTTGATGGCTGATATAAAATTAATAATTCAACCTAATGACACAAAAACAATGTTAACATTTATTTTACATTATCCATCTATAAATTACAGGAACGTCTGTCTGTGTGTCTGTTAATCGCATATCTCTCGAACCGTTAGTCCGATGGATTTCAAACTTGACAGGTGTCTTGCTACGGGCACGAGTAAGTGCAGTGCCGAGTTTGAGGTTGTTGCAACATGCTGCTGCATGTTGGTGCTGGCTGCTGCTGGATTCATTTGAGCATCTTGACTGTTCCCTGCGCCCCCCAAGTCCTGTGTCAAGATCAGGTCATCTTTGTATGGAAAAAAAAATTAGCATTACATTTGACTTCAACAATAAAGGTCATTACCTAATTTTTGTTACAAGACATGACTTGCATTTAATTATGTTGGATGGGATAGCACATGTTACTGTAAATGAAACGTGTCCTATAAAATGAGTCTTTGAAAGATTCCTCACCTGAACTGTCCAAATGGTCATCATCTGGAATACCTTCCAGGGGTTGCTGACTTTCAATAATCCCAACAAGTCCCCCAACTACTCTGTGTCTGGTGGAACTGGGAGTCCCCCACCTGTCTTAAAACGCTCTTGACGCGTAGCAGCAATTGTTTTTTTCAGGTTTATTTTTATATTTTTCCACAGGACCTTTACAAGATAATATATACTCTGAAGTAGCAGTTCTATATAATATTGTTTTCTTTTTACATTTCATTAATGAAAACATTTATAATTGACTGATTTGTAAGAATGGGGCAACAATAAATCTTACCTGAACTTGTTGGAGTGTCCGTTTGGTTACTTTTTCATTTGAGTTGAATTCATTCAATATGGAAATCCATGCCTTCTTCTTCTTGTTTTCTGTACCTGAATCATGCTGTTTGTTTCCAATTACAGGATAATTTGATACAATTTGTTTAAAAAGGGTCTTCTCAAATTCAATGAAGTTTTTTGAGCGTTTTCTTCTGCGTTTATAAATTTTTTGACTCCTGTTCCACACACTCCTTAAGACTAATGAATTAAAAGTATTCAATAACAGGTTTTTATAGCAACCTCTCCTTAGCCACATGTGCATGCCATTAATCTAATCGGGTTCCCAAAAGATGATCTCACTTGTCCTTGATTACCTTAATCTGAGACTCTTTAGTCTAGAAAGTTAATCCAAACTTAAGCAACATCTCAGAAAGTCAGTTGTTTAGTGTGGATTAATTTAAGTAGAATTAGCCTAGTCCTGGGGCCTGTACCATGATGGTAGTTGAACAAACTCAGGGTTACAGGATTAGTTTTGAGTTGACAAAACCAAACCAATCCAACCAGGCTTTGTTGGTACCATGATGCTGATCATCAACTTTCTATGTCAACTCAGCTTTGATCCTGAGTTTAGGAGTTTTTAGGTGTGACATCAGTAGCGAACAGCCAATCACACGTTGAAAAAGAGTGAACCTGAGATTAATTTCACGCGAGAGAAGCAGTGCAATTCACTTATTAAATAAAAGTATTAAAATAGGAAGAATTTAAACAAATTTACACCGCAAGAAAAAAACAGCTGTCTATGAAAGAGACAACTAAAAGAAAAAGTCTCGCTACTGCATATCAGTGCAAGTAAAAGTTGTGAAGTTATTTTATACAGCTGATAAAGGTATAGAGAGAATTGAACATTTAAGCTCACATGTAGTTATTTATAGCTTCATCTATTGATTCTAAAGTGTATTTATATTACCTTTATATATTTATTCATTTAAACTGCGTAATAATATTTGATGAACTAAAATTGTACATCTGTGATTGTTTAAGGGTATAATAATTACATAGGTCTAAATAATATCTAAATCATACAAATTTATTATTCTTAATAAGCATCACTAAAAACCAGACGATTTTGTCTTTAAAAATCATTTGCTATGTAGTGACCTTTAATTTGGAGTAGAAACAGGTGGAGTGACTTTATCGCATCAGGCATGTGTCACTTTGCTCACAGCTGATTGGTCCAAGTTCGGTTTGCAACCTCTTACCTGGAACATAACCTGCCCCAAACCAGGTTAGCCGTGGAGCGTAAGTTACTATGGCGATGAACACTGCTTAAAGCCAAACCACTCTCATGGTCCCTAAAACCCAGGGTTGTCGCAAACTAAACTGAAACATAGCTGGTTAGCCACCTAAACCGGCTTCATGGTATAGGCCCCTGATTTATTTTAAGCCCTTAACGGGAAACCGGCCCATTGTCAGCTAAACATTAAGTCAGCTACACTGTTTACTTCTGAATATTGTAGTTATTCAGAAGTAGTTAGTGTCAGTAGTTAGTTTTATATGTAGTTCAATTTTCCATATTTATTGTATGTCATTATGTCAGTATCAGTATTCCCTTTCAACCATGCACAAATAAAAATGTCACTGAACTTCACCTGTGTAATTATAACAATGAGCACTCAAACACACCAAACCAACAATTACTAAAAACACACAAAAACTGATTTTGCACATACATAGTCAAATCGATTAATCGCGATTAAAAAAATATACAGTACACACACACACATATATAATGTACAGTATATATACTTATAATAGCCTATATACACACATCTATCTATAAATTACAGAAACGTCTGTCTGGGTGTCTGTCATTCGCATATCTCAGTAAAAGAAGCACACATTGAAGATGTTTAGATGATGTTTAGAAGGTTGTGGTTTAAAAATAAACATTCTGACATTAGAGGGTTGTGGTTTAAAAATATCTGAATCTTATATTTTATTCACGGCCATCATTTGTAGTAATCACAAACTGTTTGCTCAAGCGTAGCGTTTTCTCGGAGTTCACCGTGTCGCTGCTCCCTGAATCGTCTCGCTTATTCATTTGTGGATGTTAACTGAATCTGTAAGTCAGCTACACTGTTCACTTCTGAATATTATATTTTATTCTTGTGCGCTTAACATTATCGTTACTGTATAATAGTAGCCTATGCTAAACTAAACATAAAAGACACTTACTGCCTTTGTCTCTACAACTGTAATCTGCACAATGACAACAAATATATTGACACCAATGTAAATCTAATCTAATATAAACTCCTGCTACCTGTACACAGATACCCAAATAGCCTACATGTCACCTAATATCACCATTATAAATTGTTTTGCAACCATGTAGTAAAATTTTCCATATTTATTGTATGTCATTATGTCAGTAGCTAGTATTTGCTTTCTACCATGCACAAATAAAATTGTCACTGAACTTTTGCTGTGTAATTGTAACAATAAGCACTCAAACACAAATCAACAATTACTAAAAACACACACAAAAAATGATTTTGAACGTGCATATGTTATTCGCATATCTCTCGAACCGTTAGTCCGATGGATTTCAAACTTGACGGGTGTCTTGCTACGGGCACGAGTAAGTGCAGTGCCAAGTTTGACGTTGTTTGGATTAGAAATGCAAAAGATATTGTTAAATATATCGGTAAAAGAAGCACACATTGGCTTTTGCCGCTCTAGCTGGCTCACACTGCACACCCAGTGCCCACTCCACAAAATAAACATTCTAACATTAGAGGGTTGTGGTTTAAAAATATCTGAATATTATATTTTATTCACGGCCATCATTTGTAGTAGCTAGCCTATTCACAAACTGTCTGCTCAAGCGTAGCGTTTTCTCTGAGTTCACTGTGTAGCTGCTCCAGCCAAGGTCTGAACCTCCCCTGAATCGTCGCGCTTATTCATTTGTGGATGTTAACTGAATCTTTAAGTCAGCTACACTGTTTAATTCTGAATATCATATTTTATTCTGGTGCGCTTAACGTTATCGTTTTCTCAGAGTTTAGGCCAGCAACGGAAACATACCAAACCAACAATTACTAGAAATACGGGCATTGCACTAGAATTTAATAATCTCAAATATTTAAGCCTAGTATTGGATTGAAGACTGTGATTAATAAACCAATAATAATTCCATAATTTAATCATAATAGAGTTTTGTTGTGTTAAGTTTTACATACACCTTTCTAAGGGTTTGGGTCAGTAAGATTTTTTTTTAAATACTTTTTCTCCAGCAAGGATGCATTAAATTGATTGAAAGGGACAGTAAAGGCATTTATAATGTTATAAAAGATTTATATTTCAAATAAATGCTGTTCTTTTGACCATTCTATGAATCAACACTGGGGAAAAAAAGGAATGTTTCTTGAGCAGCAAATCAGCATATTAGAATGATTTCTGAAGGATCATGTGACACTGAAGACTGGAGTAATGATGCTGAAAATTCAGCTTTGCCATCCAAGGAAAGAAATGACATTTTAAATTGTAATAGTATTTCACAACATTACTGTTTTAACTGTATTTTTTATCAAATAAATGCAGCCTTGGTGAGCGTAAGAGACTTCCTTCAAAGACCCTATGGTGTGTTTGCGTGCTTTGAGAGGCAGATATGCTTTTCAAAATTTATCTGTCATTTAGATTTTGTATGAAGAGAAAGCTTCTGAACGTAGCTTCCTAATTAATTCATGTAATATTTGACACGTCCTCATGCAGTCAGTCAGATTAATTATCTCATTTGCAGCTTGAAAAATCCCACATCAAATTAGTTACAAAACAGCAACAGTTTCACTATATGAACTATGAATTTTGATTTCCATTTATTTTAGCAAGGCCATTTCAGCATGATTGGTAGAGAGGTAAATGAGACACGTGAGTATTCATATTTATTCATAGAGCAGTCCCTACAATGATAATCCCTTGACATAATAGTAAGACACTCAGCACTTGTATAAATGCAGAATTGACCAGTTACTTTGATCAATGTAAAAAAAATAACCATATGTTTTGCGCAACTGAATATTCCACCTCCTCCAAGCTTGATTAAAAAGTTCAAAGGGAGTTTGTGTGGATGGAGGAAAAGGTCAAATAAAAAAGCAGGTTTCAGTTATCATATTGTTGCTCTAATTATTGCGAATTATGCCCACTTATGCTGTTACACAACATTCCACAGCTAATACTCACGAAAGTCTCAATTCTGTTTGTTAAACACTGACATGACATGACACAACAGGATACAGAAATTACAATAATTGATGACCTTAGTGTCAGCAATAGTGGTTGGGATTTCGAATAATCTCACTGGCTTCATCTGAAATTGCATAAACAGTACATGACGAAAGTAAAAAGTCTGAATTCACAGTACTCATAAAAGAGTAGGCAAAATGTACCCGGATGACATACTACTTCCAGCTAGATTCTGAAGTGTGCATACAATGGACACTTTTCTATCCCATGAGGACACGGAAGAGGATTTATGAATGGTAGTGAAGCGACATAACTGATGATGGTAGGTCACATGATAATGACAAATGGTGTAGTAGCTACATTCTCAGATTACTCAAACTACAAATATTCATACTATATAAAACATACTTTTTTAGAGGTTGTAAAGTTATAACTTGTTCAAAATATGTACCTAACAAGAAAGTATGTGATTTTGAACGCAGCCCAAGACTCTCTTGAATTTGTCATCTAAAAAGATTTGTTCAGTAGACCTTTCTGTAGTACCTCCTTACACCCGTAGGTGGCGTCCGTGAGTGTTTTGTGAGTCATTGAATAATTTACTGAACTGACTTGTTAAAAAAGCGTTTAACTGAAAGTCTTATAGATACAGTCGGTTGTCTGGGAACGCCCCGTCACGTGATGTGAATGTACGCAATTGGGGGAAAACATTGCCTTGGCGCTCATTGAAATAGACTATCATGGTGTCATTTTCTGTACCGCCAATAAACAGACAAATTATGAATTGAAGTTCTACATCCTTCCTAATAAACTCAAAGAACGGGAAAGGAGGACAAAATGGCTACAAGCAATAAATAGTAGTGTAATACTGATGTTCTGTAATACCTCTATAGTACTTCTATAGTAGGCCTATGTCATAAAATACTATAGTATTCCTATAAGATTACTATAATATTTTGTCCTAAAATACTACAAGATTCTTATAGTTGTTGTTCATAAGGGATGTCTCAACATATGATTGAGTTATAGGCTAATGTTACCGGTAACGTTAGCTACCGCGATGTCTTACCTGGAGATTCAACAGCAAAATATGTCTGGAAACGACACCTCCGGCCATTTATGGACGGGTCATTGGCCCAGTTTTTAATTAAATATGGGCAATCGTACCCTATTGCAGTTAATTTAGCAATATATCGTTGCCGGTCGGCAGGCGTCAATGCTTCGCAATAAGACATTTTTGTCATTAAAATAGGCTACACATGATGTTCGCGGTGTTTTCCCCAACGCCGACCACGCCCCCAAACTATGACGCGTTGCCGACCGTCTTTAAACATGCACTTGAATCACTTTCAGGTGATAAACAATCTAACAATGACAGCCATTCAAAAAACCCCTTAAAACTTTGTTTTGTTCTTCATGTGAACAAGAACAATTCATACCACTTAAAAGATTCGTTGAAAACAAACAACTATTAGTGTCTGGTCTCCTAATGATGGATTCTGCTCACTTATACTATTACACAACCCGATGGATTCTGCTCACTTACTATTACACAACCCGCCCCACGGCTAAGATTCCCACAGGAGTCTCGATATTTCACTGTGGGTAAACACTGCCACGAGCGTACGACAACACACGAGTCACGACACTTTTTCAGGAGTCAATCGTTTTGTGATTCATCAAACGTGTAACTGCTCTACATTTCATCTGAAGAAAACAATTATAGCCCGTATGTTGTTCAAATGTCTGTAATTGAATATGCCCCGTACAATTTAGCAGGGAGAAAGTGTCGAACAGCCTTCTTCGACAACTGCCCTCGACTCCCCTCCCTTCTACCCGTCCCCCTCCTTTCCTCACCTCCCCTCCCGCCCCGCTCTGACTGTGAGAATGCCCGTGGTGTACTGACAGTAACGATACGGGCTTAGCAGACATGGAGGCCCGATTAACGAGAGAGGCTCATTCCGACGCGTCTGAGCTCGACTAACGCTGACCTGGAGAGGGATTCGTGCGACACATCAGATTATCACGGGTAACAAGCGCCGCACATAAACGGAGGAGAGGGGGAATAATTTGAGGGAGAGATCCATTTCGGGTCCTCTGTTGATTCAACGCAGCAGCCGCCATTTTGTTGACAGTTCGTGTTTTTAATAACCCGTGCAAGGCTCATCCCGAAGAGGGTTAGGTTTTTGTATTCTGCTTCTTTTGGTCCTCCCAAGGATGTTTGTACGCTATTGTTGGATTTTTATTGACGACCGGAGCGATAAGGGAACACTTTACTAATCTGAAACACCAACAGCGGCTGCTTCGTTACATTACTAGTCGTGTGGACGGATCGCGGGGGTTTTAGCCAGCCATACCAGTAAATGTGCCTGACAGGACAGATCAGCCGTTTCATTAGAATGTGGGTTTAGTGGTACCAATTACCTGGTGTGAATTCACTCATTTGAGAGGTAGTAAACAACACATAGACGTGAATTGAATGACCGTTGACGTTGTATACGTGGGGTTATAGCCGCGATGAACTTACATTGCTCTGACATGTGTCTTAAAAAATTGCAATGGCAGCAATGTATTTTGACATCCCGTTGTAGGAAGAGTCCGAGTCTAATAACTTGCTAATATTGTTTCATACAGTCCAGTTTTTGACATATACAGTAATGTAAGGTTAAGCTCAAGATATGCTTTTTGCTAACTAGCTATGCTAGCTATATTAGGATCATAAACCGTGACCAGTACGCCTCACGTATATAAATATCGTAATTTTTGCGGGGTGACTAGATCTACAGACTAGACGAATATTTAGTTATGCCACGCATTGGTAAGAATGTTCTCCCGAGAAATGTGACCGTTTTCCCTTTTGTTTTTTTTTTGGGGCCATATCAGCAATTTCAAGATAAATATCCAAGCGACCATGCTGTTGCGCACGAAGGAAGGATTTTGATCGCAAATTATGTGAACGCCGTTTTGGACCGCTATCAAGGTGAGTAGCTTGTTATTCTTTTCTGTATTTAAACTGCAAATACTCAATACATTGTTTAATCCAGGTGGTTTGTTTATTAGGGCATCAGCTGTCAAAACAAGTAAGGAAAATGCAGTATTTTGATCCGTAACTCGCGAGCTTTGTTTGTTGTTGCCAGAACGTATGGTGTTTAGTAAGTGTTGCGGTATTCATGAAGGAGTTCTGGTTTTACGTGTTCATAATAAAATACCAGTTTCATAGAAATGAACCTCCAGTAGCACCTGCGAGTAGATCATCCTCAGTTAACCCCACTCACAATAGGGTTCATTGCACATGCAAATTGCGCGCGCCTTTACTTGGTTATATTTTTCCCTTTGGAGCAGATGTCTTGACTAGCGTAGGAAAGTGTAGAAAGTGGTGTCTGGAGCCTCTGAACCACCTTTGACCTCTGACTCCGCTGTCAAGGAAACCAGAACTAAGCTTCCCGCTGACTGAGTGCTGTTTGAGTGGATAGCCGTGATTTCAGGCATTTAGTTTGTGATCGGAAAAGATTGCGCTAAGACGCATTATGTTTGAAATATGAGGCAGATTAATAGTAGATCCAAATGCTTAGCCTGTTGTAGAGAAGTTTAGTTTCGTTTTGTGGTCCTTTCCTACTGCATCTGATGCGAAGTTGCGAGTTAGTAGATAAATAAATCTAACAGTTGCTCCAAAATAATCGACACTTAAAAATGAATGAATATCATTTTATTAGATATAAAGTAAAAAAAGAAGTAGCATTTAAAAAACAACAACAGATGCACATGCATAAGTCTGCTTTTAATATGCTGTTCAAAATTAAGATTAAAATTATGTAGACACTTTCTTGTTGTTGAACGTTAACATTCGTAGTTGATGTGCTGAACTACACTAAACTACTCTAAAAAAAGATCACTTTTGAGTCCAGTTGGTTAAAAATAATCACGAAGATGTCTAAATAAGTGAAGTTAACTTAGTGCTAAGGAAAAGTATAGATATAATTTGTTTGCAGATGCCACTTGACTGGATATTGTTTTCTAATACAATGACATTCAAGTGTGGATAGTTCACCCTAAAATGAAAATTCTGTCATCATTTACTCACCCTCAAGTTGCCCCAAACCTATACGAGTTTCTGTCTTCTGTTGAACACAAAATATGATATTTTGAAGAATGTTGGAAACCAGAATGTCAGAATTTTCATTCTTGGGTGAACTATCCCATTGAGTGTCTAAATGCATGACATTTTGGGTCGGCGTGAAACAAAATTCACTCTATTTTCTAAATGCATGTTATTGATCTTATTGTGACGGATTCATCCATGTATGTTTCATTTTTTTAAATGGTTTTTAAGCTTGTAATTTTTAATCAATGTCATAACTAGATTTTCCAGTGAAATGACAGACGTCTTTCTGGTGACGTATGCCAGACTTCTATAATGATGTCATTCACTTAAACCCCGCCCCTTTTATATAATCCTCTATAAGCTTGCAACCAATCAGTTCCATCTAATCTGTAACTGATGAATAGAACTCAGTCCCCGCCCTTTTTTATTTTCTGGTAATGTTTACCTCATATGTACCTCACAATACGAAAAAAAACATGTTGCTACTCTGGTTGCATTTCAACTTCACTATGCAAATAGTAGATTAAAAGATGGTTTTGAATAAAAGAAGACATAACTGCATGTAAAGGGAAGAGTGGGAAATGAGAGGAGATAGCCTACTGATTGTTTGCTGTAAGTCATCTACACCATATTTTTAATAGCTTTTAGATGCAATTTGAGGTTTTTCTCCTTGCCATCTATTCACCCTAAGGCTCACTAAATCTCTCAAACTTCAACTGCTCCACCGTCTCCCAATTTGCCCTGCAGTGTTTTTTTGGCTGACTGGAGGTTGTGGCTTTCAGTACTCATAGAATAAAAGAGGGCACCTAATTTCATAGTTGAAGAAAGGCTGTCTAAACACACTGAGTTAGTATATTATATCTATGCTGCCAAAACAAGCACAGATTAAAGAGTCATGAATGACAGATGGTGAAAGAGCGTGGATGGAGGAAGCAAAAGAATCGATGAATTCAGAGTTAAATTTTTGTCTGTTGATAAATTCACTTTGTTACACTGAGACAAATTGCTTTATCTGGCCACACTTTATTTTAGCGTTCATGTTTCCATGTACCTCCATAAATAACTGAAAAGTAGCTGTAATTTTCTATATGCTTGGTGTGTCATATTTGGGTAACACTTTATTTTACAGTGTCAATACATATGTTACATGAAGTTATTTTAATCCTAACCCTATAGTAAATACATGTAGTTAGTAACTTAATATTACTCAGTCAGTACTTAGGCTAAATGTATAATTACAGTGTAACAAAGACGCCTTAAAATAAAGTTTAGGCTAACCCATTTTTATTAGTGCAATTATACATAGTTCACATTGTTATTAGTATAGTAATTAACTATATTAATATGTAATATTTGTAACACAACTAGTTTAAAATAAAGTGTTTTAGTTGGTTTGTTTTATTTATTTTGTTCTGGTAGCTGAACTGGTAGAGTATGACACTTGCAACGGCAAGAGCATGAGATTCCTATAGCATCAGATACATAAAAGTAAAAGTGTTGGATTATTAGCAAACGATAGCTTGCTGCAATTCTGTCCAGCTTTCCCCCAAGACTTTTCCCGCAGCCATTTTACAATACAAGGTAGCATTTATTTTTGGCATCTTCTCCGCAAAGAGAGGAGGGACAAGAGAGCGAGCACAGTACCAAGAAGCGGAGTACGACCCAGAGCGCTGAGGAAATAGGGGAATGATTGTCACTAAGGGAGGGACGGACCAGGGGAAAAAAGACGGAGGGAGGGAGTGCTAGGGAAATGTGTTTTCGATTAGCAGAAGCACAACAGCTCTAGTTTGACCGCTGTACTGTTAGATTTCCAAGTGAGTGTTAGAGGGAGACGGAATGAGTGAGAGGATGAAGAGAGTGACAGAATGGGGTGAAAGGGTAGGTCCAACACAGAACAAGCGAGGTGTGATTTTTGGAGCACCATGTGTGAAACAAGAAAGAGCGAATGGAAGAGTGTTTAAGTGAAATGGGGTGAGTAATTATAGTTAACATAGAGAAGTCGGAGTAGAGAGAAGGAAGGCATGACTCCAAGTTCTGTTGCCAGATTATAGTTGTGGTGATTTCACAGAAAACAACTCTCTCAATATAAAGACCACCACTAATGAAACAACACTCTGTAAAACGGCTCTCTGAGCTTATTCTCGTGCCGAGCTCTAAACGGCCGTAACCGTACTTGTAGTGTTCCAATGACCTAGGCGTTCTTAATAGACTTGTGTAATATTTAAACCATCACTCTCAGTGGGGCATAAAGAAACTGTCCACTTCTGTTGCTCTGCCCTCAGTTTTTCCTTTTCTTTCTTGGCCTTTCATTCACTCTCTGTGCTTTTCTGACTAGATGTCATAAAAAGGGCTCGGAAAGGTGACTGGATCCTCTGTCTCCCAGAGGACCCTTTTATGCTGAGGTCACCGCTCGGTCTCGCCTCCGAATGACTTGACCCTCAGAAAGCACCTGTGGCTGGCGCGGTACTAAATTACTCAGTGGCCCTTTGTTTTGGAGGTATGTTAGGGGCAAAAGGTTACTTTTGTCAAGCCCCCAGTACTTTTTTTGTGCATTCCAAAAAAAGTTTTATATTATCCATGTAAAATTGTGCTTGATAAAACTAATGTATTAGAATATGAAGCAGTTGTAAAAAGGTTTTCTTCAAAAGCCTCAATGATTCATAAAAATATTACTGAAATGTGTTTAGTTTATAAAGTAAATTTGTGTCAGCTTTATGTCTGGCAACATAGGTTATCATTCAGAGCCACCAATTATCAAAAGTCTGAGTCAGATTTTGGATATTAGTGAATTGCAGCTGTCTAGGCTTTCTGTGCCCTTAGTTTGATCATTTGAAGTCGTATTTGTGGTGGTAGTGATCCATGTTTGCAAAGCCATTCTGTGTTAATAATTAAATTAAAGGTTAACGCTGTCTTAGAAGTTTGGCTTATTTGTCTTTTGGTCATAACACCCCCTTTGTTTTTATCTCCACAGTTTGAAGGTGAGAGAGCTGGGCACTTGGCAAGGGACAACATTGATTCAACCCAACAAGGATTTATTTCCCACCTCTGCTACACCCCCCTTCCCCTTTCCCTCCATTCAACTTCCTTCCTCCTACCTGACATCTGGAAAGTTCTCCTGTACCTATACCTGCGAGTAAGAACATCCTGTCCCCCTTAAGCCCCCCTTGTTCCCCAAATCACCAATGGATCAGAGGACACAGGGGGGGCCCTCTACGCCACCTCCGCTCCCTTCCAATGCCCCCCCAACAGAACGTGAGAAAGAAGGAGTAGGAGGGAAGAAGGATGATGAAGAGGAGAAGAAGAAACGAGAGAAACCAAGAGATGGAGCACAGAGTGAAACTTGTGGTGCTGAAAGTGGGACTAGTGACCAGCAACAACAACAGCAGCAACCCACACAGTTCTCAGTCAAAGAAACCAGTTACTCTGAGGGCAATGTCAAACTCAAAATAGGCCTGCAGGCTAAACGCATGAAGAAGCCACCTAAGATCCTTGAGAACTATGTCTGTCGGCCAGCCTTCCGAGCCACTGTAAGACATAGTGGAGGCAGGGGCGGAGGGCGTGGTAATCGTGGGGCTGGAGCCATTGATGGGAGCAGCCACACTTCTAGCCCAAGTCATGGAAAAGAAGGAGAAAAAAGCCCCTCTGTCAATCGAGGAGCACCTCTATCATCTACTGCTCCTGCTGCTACGTCTCCCTCGCCTTCTCTTCCTCTTCCGCCTGTTTCAACCAGCCAAGTCACTCCTGTGAATGGAAGTGCTCCAGCAAAAAGGGTAAGGTTGTTTAACTTCTCATGCAGCATTTCTTAGATGTCTAAGAAATTGTAAACAATGAAAGAGACTAGCTGAAATTACATAACAAGCATCCAGTACAACAAACCAACAGGGATAAGGGATAGACTAACTCAAAGTACCCTCTCAAAGTAATATCCCTCTCACTACACTTCCCATTCACTAAACTGTGGTTTCATCAGATAAATAAGCTTTGCTCACTCTTCTCTCTTTCAGTCACCCATACACTTAAACTTTCTGTTTTTTTCCTTTTCCTCATTTCTCTATGCTTTTCTGTTTGACTCAGAGTACTTTGTTGTTCACTCTTAGATTTTGTTTCTTCATCTTTGTCTCAACTCTGTCCTAATGTCTTTTTAACCCTACTTATATTTCTAAATTTCGCACACTTCTTCCTTCTCCCGTCTCTCTCTCTCTGTTGTCCTAGTGCTGTATTATTGATTTGAAAGAAGAAAATAAACAAGTAAAAATTGTCAAATATTCAATTAATGAACAGAAATTTTAGTAGCATAAAATAAAAAAATGACATAAAATGAGGTCTTTTTTTTAATAGCTTGGAGAAATCCAGCACAGTTAATAATGCATAATTTCTTTGTGTTCCATGATTTTCCATATTACATTGAATTAAATGTATGTAACAGTGTTTCCGTGACTCAGTTTTTTCTTCTTTATATACATATAGGGTCCTCCAAAACTTGCCTGTAAGTCTGAGGGAAAAGCTGATGTAAAATCTGTTGCTGCTTCAGAGAGACCCCTTAACCTTCATCGCCCCATGACAGAAAGCAAATCGCACTCCTCTGGAAAGAAAAACCATGTTCCTCAAACCAACTCCCCCGCCCCATCGCCACCAACAATGCCCCCAGTTGCCACATCGCAACAGGAACCCAAAACAGATGGGATCTTAAAATCTTCTCAGTACAATTTTTCTGACGGGCAAAAGGAACAAGAAAGAGGAATTTCTGCCTGGGGTGCCCCTACTGTGACAGAGAAGCTTGCTCAGCTCATTGCTACATGCCCACCTTCAAAGTGCCCAAAGCCGAAAGCCCGGAAGGTGTCTCCAGCTCCAGCACACAGTAGCTCACCTCCCTTAATTTCTAATCTGCAGCGCCCTGAACGGGCTATGGCAAATAGGAACACCTATTCCAGGGCTGTGCACCTTGCCCCACCACCACCTGTTTCACGGCCCCCAGGTCGCCCATATGGTTCCAAAAACAAAGACAGTATCCTGGAAAAATTTTCTGGCACTTCTAGAAAAGAGGAATCAGATGGACTTTCAAAAGGTGTCACCAATAGCAACAGCAGCACAACCACCACCACCACTAGTACTGTTCTGTCTCAAAACAATAGTCGTTTGACAACGACATCCACAAATGATAGCACTGACAACAGTACCACCAATGGATTAAAATCTCGTCTTGGGCATTGCACATCTCATTCTTCCTCCACGGCTTCTCTTTCTTCACCAATATTTTCCTGTTCCTCATCCTCCTCGATAGAGAGAATAGGAAGTACAGGATGTCACATAGGTTTGCCAGGCTCCCTAGCCTCATGCCCTAGAGCAAGCCCCTCCCGAATAGAGGATTTTACTGAGAAAGACAAAGAGCGTGACCGAGACAAAGACACGGACAATCCCAGGGATTTAAGTAAGGGCTCCACTCCAGCCATGGCAGGGAAGCAAGATGCTAAAGAAAGGTGTCCTTTGTCAGCTTCTCGAAGTGAGAGGGGTAAACACAGTGAGAGCTCAAGCCCAGTCAAACGTAGTCCCAATCAGGAAAGTCGCGTTAGTGGGGTACCAAGTCCTGCTGAGTCCACCAAATGCACTATTTCACCTTCATACCCTTCTGGTTCCAGCAGGAGCCCAACACCACTATGCGATGACATTGGGGCTGCATCTCCTGCATCACCAACTGAGCAGGATTCAAAGCCTCTTAAGAAGCGGCGGGGACGGCGACCTCGCTGGACGAAGGCAGTGAATCGAACCCACAAGTCTTTACTTGAGGCTGCTTCTAACCATCAGAATCTCGCCACACCAATGCCCTTAGGGCTTTCATCCCTGTCCCCTGCTCGGCGTCCTGTGGGACGGCCTCCCAATTCTAATCTCATGCCCCCTGTTGTTTCAGAACTTTTTGAATCTTCACCCAAGAAGAGGGGACGGCCCAAGAACAAAATGCCTCGGTTAGATGCACCAGCACGTGGCCGCACCCCAAACAAACTGGCACCCTCAAAAGTTTACTCCAGTCTGCTCAAATCTAAAGAAGAACAGGATCCCCCTGTTTTGCACCCTGAAGTGGACTTTAATCCACCTAAACCCATGGCAAGAAAGCGAGGGCGCCCCAAGCGCTTACCTCCTACCCTTCCACAAGAAACCCAGCCCCCAACACTTGCTCCTGAGTCAGGGGATGCTTCAGTAGGTGAAAAACCTTTTCGTAATAAAGGCAATGGGCAGCTCATCATGAAGACGATCATAGGCAAAATCAATAAAATGAAGACAGTAAAACGTAAGAGGCTCCTCAGCCAAATACTGCTTGGGCCGAAACCAGGGACTGAACAGGAAGGCTCCAGAAACAGTGGGCCACCAGGAGCTCCAGCTGCTACAAAACCACAGTCTCTGTCATCACTTGCTGCTACATTTGGGGGCAAATTAGGGCCGCAGATCAATGTTAGCAAAAAGGGGACAATATATATGGGTAAAAGGAGGGGTCGTAAGCCAAAATCATCAGCTAATCTCTCCCCAGGTGCCCCCACACCCCCTCCAGAACCGTTCTTGTCGCCAAACACTTCTTCCCCACTCCATCATCACCAGTCGCAGGCCTTGCAAAACCAGCAACACCAGTTGCCTCCGTCTGAGGTGTTCCCTTCCCCATCACTCTCACAGTCAAGTGGAGGTCAAAGTCCCATTAGCGATGCTAGCTTTGTTGAGCCTGGCTCAGTGCATTTCTCATCCCACCCACACTGCAGCCATTCCCATCAGGGCCACCACTCATTCTCCTTTCCCCCACCTACTTTTTCAGCCCCGTCTGCTCGCACTGTAGGGAGCTCCACATCATCCACAGCACACCCATCTCAGAAGAAGTCTTCTTGCCGGGGTTACCACCATCACCACCACCACTACCGGCAACACTACCATTATCGAAAGTTTTCTCCTCCAAGGCCGCTATTGCCCACGTCTCCTGCTCCTCTGAGTGAGCTGAAGGAGGCCACACCTTCCCCAGTCAGTGAATCGCACAGCGAAGAGACTGTACCCAGTGACAGTGGCATTGGAACAGACAACAACAGCACCTCGGACCGTGGGGAAAAGACTGGTTGTGCAAGTGGCTTAGCTGGTGTAGGGGTCTCACAGGGCATGGCAAGTGGACTATTAATGCCTGGTGTCATAGGTCCAGCCATGGGAGCGGGAATGGGACTTTCTTCAAGAGGAAGGAGGCGGCACTCATCTTCAGTTCTTTTGGAACGTCCGTCACCTACACCCTCTCCACTTGGAGCGAGGACATCACCTGACCCAAGAAGACCGCACCCAGCTGCCCCATCATCTGCTTTGGTTGGACATAAAGAGAAGCACAAGCATAAGTGCAAGCGTCGTGCACATGGCTGCCCTAGCTATGACAAAATAAAAAGGCAAAAGCGCAAACGCAAGAAGAAGTACCTGCAGCTACGGACACGCCGACAAGACCCAGACTTTTTGGCTGATTTGGATGAGATCTGTGTTCAGCTCAGTGATATACGAATTGCTCATCGAACACCTACACTTCGTTTGGGTAGCAGCTTGGGTCTGGGTGCTGGGGCAGCAGGACCGGCCCGTGGGTCTGGCTTGGGAAGTGCCAGAGCCAGCAGCAGTCTTGGAGGTGGAACCAACCCACCACCCCATCACTATCTACATAGAGACCTCTTGCCCACCATCTTCAGGATAAATTTTAGTGGATATTATTCACCTCACCCAGCCTACCCATGTGATTCCCTTCATTATGTCCGTAAGCCAGATCTTAAAAAGAAAAGAGGGCGACCACCTAAGCTCAGAGAATCTATATCAGAAGTACCGTTTGTACCTGGGTTAGGCTTTCCGCTGTCTAGCGGTGGTTTCTATCACCCTTCTTATGGTGTCCCATACTCTTCTGCCCCACTGGGACTTGGCTACTATCGGGGTTATACCCCAGCAAGTGCCCTGTACCCCCACCCCCATCACCAGACTCCCCACTCTGGCCCATCCCACCATGTTCATTCCCCCTCTTTTCCTCCACCTCCGCCCCCTTCTTATGTCCATCATCATCACCCATCCCACCTGCTTCTTAACCCCTCCAAATTTCACAAGAAGAAACATAAGCTGCTTAGGCAGGAATATCTAGGTGGTGGTCGTTCGTCAGTACTCTATCCTGCCATGTCGTCTGAGCTGTCATTTGGCTGGCACCACAAACACAAGCATAGACACAAGCACCGTGATCGCTGTGGAGAAGAGGAGGGTGATGATGGTGGTGGAGTTGTAGGTAGCATAGGTGGCAGAAGTGGAGGAGGTGAGGGGTTGGGAGTCGGAAGAGGGGAGCGAGGGAGTGTAGAGTCCCTTCAGCGCTGCCGGTTTGGGCGAGATGGCTCTGCTGACTCCAGTGCTAACAAACAGGCAGCTTCTGCCAACTCTCCTTCCTCTTCCTCCTCATCTTCTGCAGAACGGTACAAGCGTAAAGAGGCCTCTTTGTCTTGTCTTGGGCCTTCACGACTGTCTTTGGGCAGCACGAGCCGGGGACATCATCCTGTTGACTCCTGGTTTAGAATGGGAAGTTCTGATACTGATTATTCCAAACTCTGTAGAAACCAGTCCCTTTCTGGGTCTGGTGCATTCTCTGAAGGACATGCGCAAAATACAGTGGAGTGCTCAGAGAGTGACGAGGAAGATGCGGCTTCCCCCATTGAGGAGGCAGAAACCAGCCACCACACCAACTTGTTTGCATCTGCACTATCTAGAACTTCGCTCAAGGGGAGTCGGAGCAAAAAAGGTGGAACGTCAGAGAGCCCCAGCATTTCACGTTTGGACCGGACAGTGAGAAGGGATCGTTCCACATCTGCAGAGAGGAGAGAGATGGGTAAGTGAAAAATCTTATGCTGATATTGATGCTGAGCCTATTAAACTTATAAACCATAATCACAGCGCAAAAGTATTATATTACATCCATGTTCAGTTCAGTAATGTCCTTGCATTTTTTTACATGTTGTTTTCAACCGACTGAATGCAATGAGCCTCCTGATGTGACCCAAATTTAGTTTGACATTGTCAAGGTTGCAGAACTAATGCAGTGAAATGTTGTCACTCTCCAAATATAGCTTTACCTCGGCGTCCTCCATATTTCTGTGCTAAAATTTTATTGGACGTCACTTGCTTCAGTGCATGCTGCAAATTTATGATTAGTCTTCAGTACTTCCTGTCAGTGGTCTGTATTGATTTCAAGGCCTGGTCATCACATCAAAAGCATTTTGCATGACCTGTTAAAAGTGGTTAATACAAAAATAGTCAAAGCTGCAGCTTGTAGTTAAAGGTCCTACAATACACACTACCGAGTATATACACAGAATGGCTTGTTGCAACATCATTTGTTCTGCACTCCAATAGCAGTGGGATTCCAAATACGCTACTTGCATATACAGACCCGGGGCTAAATTTCTTCACACTCACATATAAACACCTGCTCAAATGTTATAGTTCTGAACCAGGTAAAACAGAGCTGTTTTCATAACAATGTGGCTTCTCAGTCATGCTGGGATGGATGGGCAGTGTGTTTGTGTAAGTGAATGCATAGAGGGTCCCTAATGAGACAGCAAAGTGTAGTATGTAATCCAGGATTAGAGCTCAGGACATGAGGTCATCCACCGGTCATTGACTGCACCATTTATTCACGGTAGCAGTGAGAGCAAGAAACTGATGAGAAAGAGTAAAAGAGGAGGATTAAAGGCTAGAGGAAAATAGGACTGATTAAAAAAAAGACTAAGGCTGTGAATAAGATGTGATTGGAAGGAAGAGTTAGTTGATGAATTGGTGCCCATATAAAGTTAGTGGTGCTTGCTAAGGCAGTCATTAATATGTGATTTGTGCAAAGAGCTAACCATAAGTATTAAACTGACTTGTAACTCGTCTCACACAGGAATTGTGGAAAAAACATTGACTGATGGAACGATAAGATGAATAGAACATAATAGACTAGACTGTGTTGAAAGTGAGTCAGACTGAGATTAAGTTAATTAAAGGGATAATGGAGGATAGAGGAAACACAGTTAATGAGGCCCTGCACACATGAATATATGATGATGCTTTTTTGCTGAATCTGTGAGATGATTCTTTTCTTCTACATCAGAATTTGGCCATTGGGAGATGAGGAGATAAATTGGATTACAGATGGTGTAGAAACGATTATCATGTCCCCATTCTGTTATTTGCCTGTTAATAAACTTGTTCTAAATAAAGATAATAATCTAATCACGAATTTCAGAGTTTAGCTTAGTCAGTGCCAGGATGCTGTTTTCTGTGTTGGATTTTGCTCAGCGTTCAAAGGATACTAAATTAGCCAGTCAGTAACAGTCATTTGGTATATATTTGTGTGTGCTTTTTTTATTTAAATTTAATTTATTTTATCCTTTGTTTAAATTATAATTGTCTTTGTTAACTATGAAATAGGGATTTGCATTTAGTCATTTTAACTGCTCGATTACTTGACATAGGCTACATGCTGTGGGACCTTGGATGATAGATTGAGTTCTGTGACTTGTTCAGTTCTTGTTTGATTATTTGAATAATTTCAGCCACTCAACTCTTTTTGGTTTAATCTCATAGGGAATGTGTCTGGCATGCAGAACCGAGGTAGTCAATCCAGTGTTCCTGAGGTCTCTGAGGGTCCCCATCATCGGCACCACCACCCTCCTTTATCCCTCTCCCACTCTTCCTCTTGCCTTTCTCATTGCACTCTTGACCAGCCTGGAAGTGCCGCAGCTCTCCGGCCCACCAGTCGCCAGGCTAGTCCCTCCACATGCTCCTCCCAGCCTGTATGCGGCCTTGACTCCCCCCCTTCGCATCACTCCCATCGGCCCCCTCCCAAAAACAACCTGCACCATGTCAACAAGATCCTCCGTGCAAAGAAGCTCCAGAGGCAAGCACGCACAGGAAACAACGTAGTGAAAAAACGGGGTCCGGGGCGTCCCCGTAAGTACCCGTTGCCCTCTCCTCCCCCATCACCATCACCACAGGCATCTGAACAGGAGAACCACCCATTACCTGAAAGGCACAGAGGAAGTGTGCTCTGGGAGGAAGACACCGTGGTTGATGTCATTGAGTCTGTAGTGCAGAGCCAGCGTAGAAAGGGACGCAAGCGGAAACACTGGGAGAGGGAGACCGAAGGAGGCGATGAGGAAGAAGAGGAACTGGAGGAGGAAAGAGAGGCGGAAGAAGAAGAAGAAGAACTGTCAGCTGCTAGAGAGGAGGATGTGATGCCGAGAGTTAGAACAGAAGGAGGGAGGGAATGGTTGACGCAGGAAGAAATGCATTGTTTTCGCAGGTATGCAATACAAAATACACCATTCAAATGTGTGGGGTCAGTACATTTGAAAGAAATTAATACTTTTTTTAGCAAGGATGCATTACATTGATCAAAAGTGACAGTAAAGACATTTAATGGTACTAATGATTTCTTTTTAAAATAGATGCCGTTCTTTTGAAATTTCTATTCATCAAAGAATCTTGAAAAAAAATGGATCACAGTTTCCACAAAAATTTTAAGTAGAACAATTGTTTTTAATATTGATAAGCACATCGACTCTTTTCTCACAGTGTCTTAAATGACTCGATAAAATATTCAGTTTTGCTAAATCCCTCCTTTCCAAGAGCTTCCTCTGCTCTGATCGATCAGATGGCCTCGTCTGTTATTGTTGGTTTACCGCTTGCAGCACAGGTCGGATGTGAAACGGCCATTAGCATATCTGAATTTTAGTTTAAAGTAACACTATGTAGTTTTTCAACCTTCATAATATATTTCCAAGACCCTTGTGATGGTACATCGACTTAGGTTAAATGACACGTCTGCCATAGCCTGACGTGGTCTGTATCGGTTTTACTGGCAGCACTATGTAACTTCGGGTTTCGGGTAGTAACCGAAGCACAAAAAGAACTACAAAATTCGACTGCTTTACGGCATACATAATTTTTCTTTCATAAAATCATGCATCATACTCTACCTTGTCTGTGGTCATTGTTGATTCCAAAGCCGGTGCTGGATAAACAGCGAGCGTGCGCGTGCGACAGTAGGCTGCTGTAGTCTAAATTATTTACGACAGCGGTAATGGACAATTCCGCTTCCAACCTGTAGGGTGACCGCAGAGGAAAAGTTCCTTGGTGTTACTTTAAAATCTGTTTAATATCAACATGAAATATAAAAAAATTGGCCAATCTACTTTCTGGTTCCATGTCATGGTCAAAAAGCTCCCCAAAAATGCAGATGATTTTTTTCTTAATCTTATTATAAATAATTGTTTTTTTATTTGCAGTGCACTGGAGGGAAAACCTGATAGCCAGTCCTCCCCAGAGTGCACAGTCCCTACTACCGTGGAACAAGCCCCAACCCCATCAGTGACCACTCAACGGGAGAAGAGAGTTGCTAGACCACCCAAAAAGAAATTTCAAAAGGCGGGGCTTTACTCTGACGTGTACAAGACTGATGAGTAAGGGTGAACATGTTCTGCAAGCCCGTTTTATCATCTAACATTCATATCCCAGGTAAATAAGCGTAACCTTTCTGCATTTCCCCATCAGTCCTCGCAGTCAGCTGCTACAGCTAAAAAAGGAGAAGTTAGAATACACTCCAGGTGAACATGAGTATGGCCTTCTACCTGCTCCCATTCATGTTGGTGAGTTTTTCCTTTATGCTTAACTTGCAGTTGTAACCTTTTAGTCTACAGATTTTGACATGCATCACTTAGTTTAGCACAATGTCTAATTGCTGTTTAGTCGACAGTAGGATTTTCAACATAACATTTTTAAAGAACTATTATTTAATTAACCAGTTTATTATGTATGGCCTCATGGGCAATCAGGCTGGTAGTTATGGTTTATGAGTTATGAGGTGATTCGTTGATTCAATATTGGAGTGAGGCAGCCTCAATTTAAAGGACAAAGCAACTGAACTAATAACTGCAATTTGTCTTTGGTGTTTGTCCAGGGAAATACTTGAGACAGAAACGCATTGATTTCCAGCTGCCTTATGACATCCTGTGGCTTTGGAAACATGATCAGGTAGCTCCTTAAAACCACATCTTTCCCTGAGTTGACAGCTGCATTTGTCATTTATGTTTTTTGCTGCAAAAATCATTTTATTAATCAGTATTTTGTTCTTGTTTTCTAATAAACATCCTTAAAACAAGATACATTGACTTGTAAGATAAGACTTCTTTTCAAAGAATATATCATATAAGCATGAATCTAACAATAATTTGTGAGGTTTATGAAAAAATAATTTGCCAAAGGGGTTATAAAAATAAACTTAATTCAGGATATATTTTCTAAAAACAAGTTTTAATATTTAAAAAGATTTTTAGCAGTTTAATGTCTGAATGCTTGCAAAAATCTTTCTAATAAAAGATGATTCTTTGTAGCTCCACAAGAGACCTGATGTGCCTCTCTACAAGAAGATCAGATCCAGTAAGCACATTTTTATTGTTTTGATCACTGCCCAGAACATGCATCTGTTTCCATAAATATAGTGATTTGAAAGGACTGGAAGTTGTTGATTTTCAGGTCTGCTCTCATTTTTGTATTGTGTTTTGTGTGCATGCTTGCAGATGATTAAGAGTAACGCATAAATCTTTTTTCAATTAGATGTCTATGTGGATGTGAAGCCTCTTTCTGGCTATGAAGCCACTACTTGTAACTGCAGGGCGCCTGAAGACCACAGCGAGAAGGGCTGTCAGGATGACTGTCTAAACAGGTAACGGGCAATTAAATACTTCATTTTTGGACAAGTCTCAAGAGGCTTACATCATCATCTATGCTCACTCATTAGTACAGTTGTAGTTCATAATGTGGATCCCATTGGTTTCTCATCTCTCTCTGTCTCAGGATGATCTTTGCTGAGTGTTCTCCAAGTACATGTCCGAGTGGTGATCAGTGTGATAACCAGCATATCCAGAAGCATGAGTGGGTGCAGTGCCTTGAGCGTTTCCGAGCTGAGGGGAAGGGCTGGGGGATCCGCACCAAGCAGCCTCTACGTTCCGGCCAATTCATCATTGAGTACTTGGGAGAGGTGGTCAGCGAACATGAATTCAGGTTAGCTGCGTTTTGGCTGTAAACAACAAAAATGAGACACAGACCTCAACTAGTTTGAACATGCTACAATTTGGTATTGTCCAACCTATATTTAGACCACCATAATTTCCTTTTCTAGCCAATGCAGCATCAATTTGTCTTGGGAATGACAGATGCAAGTCCTGCACTGTGGCCAGAGGGATTTTGAGCCATTTTATTGTGTGTATTGGTGTATTATCATGCTGATACACTGCACCCCCTTCAGGGTACAATGTTTGAACCATTAGGTGCACATGGTCCTCCTGAATGGTTTGGTAGTCCTTGTCAAAGTGCCCATCGAACACATTATGGAATGCTGTGATATTGCAGCCCAAACCATCACTGATCCAACCCTGTGCTTTACACAGTGCGGATGATAAGCCTCTTTGGGGTTTCTCCACACCGTAACTCCCACGAATGTGGGAAAGAGTGAAGGTGGACTCATTACAGAACAATACATGTTTCACATTGTCCACAGCCCAAGATTTACACTGTTGGCACCAATGAAACCAACATTTGCCGTTGGCACGAGTGATCTTGACCCTGTGGTGCTCCCGACAAACAGTTTTGGTGGAAACAGGAGATTTAATTCTGTAGAGTGTTGGGCAGCTGTAGTTTTATGTTTTTTGGACACAATCCGGGTTAGTACCTGGTCAGCCTTTTCAGACAGCTTCCTCTTGCATGAATAATTATGCATGGGGTTCGTCCTACGTGTAGGTATGCCGACATTACCCTGAATACCATAGCTCTCCATACACCATAAGACTTGCTGTACTGGTCACAGATGAGCCATACCATAGCTCTCCATACACCATAAGACTTGCTGTACTGGTCACAGATGAGCCAGCGAGACATGCACTAACAATTTGTCCTCTTTTGAACTCTAATATTTCTCCCATTATGTTTTGTGGATTGCAATATTTTATGTACATCTGTGCTATTGCTGTGCACACTCTGCTCTTATTGATTTAATTTTAAATATAAATTATTTATTAAACAGGTTTTTACATTCATTCATTTATATTTTTTTATATAATACATTATTTTTAGAATTAATTCATATTAATATAAATGTAAAATAAACACAATACCTTAACCTTGATGAAATGGTGTGTATTATTTTAATTATATTATTCATTATTATTATTTATTTTCTTTTATGTTTAGGAGTCGCATGATGGAGCAGTACTTCTCCCACAGCGGCAACTACTGTCTGAACCTGGACAGTGGCATGGTCATCGACAGCTACCGCATGGGCAACGAAGCTCGCTTTGTCAACCACAGCTGCGAGCCCAACTGTGAGATGCAGAAATGGTGAGTGAAACGAGGCCGTTGATTAGTCACTGTTGAAGTATGGCAATAAAATCCCATCAGCTTCTGATGAATTCAGAAACAGAAAGGTCATTTTTAATGGTGAGTCAGTGGGGACGTGGACAACCACGAGTACTGTGTAAGCAATGACTTTATCCTCTAGAAATTGTTGTATTATGAGCAAGCCATGGTCATGTTGAAAAATTTAAGAGGAAGGTCACGTTTTTCTTTTTTACACAAGGTGTTGAAACTTGTTTCATAATAAATTAGTGTAATTAGTCGAAACATAAAGATTATATATTAGCAACTGGATCGTGAACTAAAGATCCAGGTCAGTAGCCAACATCTGCTTGGTACCGTAACACAATTACAGACACGTCGGGCTTTTGTGTACACACACAGTCTACAGAAAAATGTTATCTCTTCCATCTCTTGCTCTGTCTATGTTTTTTTTTCTCTTTCACGCACACATACACACATTAAAAACTGTGCTTGTAGGCTGAATGGTGGCAGATCATCCATCTTTTCACACAAGAGCGATTATCTGAAGCTTGTGTTTTAGGGTGGGGGACACAGCTGTGCTGCCCAGTGTGTAGCTGTTAGAGTGCACACATACCCACATCTGTGCCAAAATGGCCTCATTCTACCTTATTACATATTGTACAACTCAGCCTAGTTTTTCAATATCAAATCCACAATGCTTGATGTTGCTTGACATGCTGATGGCTTGAGTTCATTTAATGTAAAAAATCGACACTAAGACTCAATGTAGGTACAATATATTAAATTATATTCCACAATATTACAGTTTTTACTGTATTTTTAATCAAATAAATGCTGCCTTGATGAGCATATGAGACTTAAAAAAAAAAACATTTTTAAAAAACTTGCTCACCCCAAATTTTTGAATTGTTAACGATATATAAAAATATTATTTTTATTAATCTCAGAAGAAAGTCTCATAAAACGTTGAACATTGCTTGTCTGATCAGATTATTAGAGCCGTAACAATTTGTTTCATAATTGCTATAGAATCCTGACTGAGGTTGAATGTTGAGTTTAAGTCATGAATCTGTCTCTTTCTCTCAGGTCGGTGAATGGAGTGTACCGTATTGGTCTGTTTGCTCTGAAAGACATCAACAGCGGAATAGAACTGACGTATGACTACAACTTCCACTCCTTCAACATGGAAGAACAGGTATGTTAAAAGAGTTGCAGTCACCTGTGTCCTGCATGTCAGGAACATGCCTGTCTGAAGCATGTACATACACATGAACACGCAGCTGTGTTTTGTTGCGTATGCTTGTACTTAACTCGTCCAGATCGCTGGTGCTGATTCACTCACTAATAGCCACCTGATTCTTCCAGCCACAGAATCTAGAAGGGTTTGGACTCTAAAATTAAATATAATAATAATACATTATATACAGGGGTTGACATTTAACTTTTTTGCTCACCAGCCACTGTGGCTAGTGGTTTTCCAAAGTTACTTGCTACTCAGCATTTTCACTGGCCACAATTTTGACATCGATACCATCAGTGCTTTAAGTGACCCAAAAGAGGTGCCGGTACTCTATTATTATTTTATTTTTTTATTTTTTTGCTGACCCCCCCTCCTCCCCTGGGGTAACAACAACTATATTGAAGGGGTTTAAATACAGCAGTCAACAGATGACCTTATAAAAAATAATTTAATTGTGGATTTGCTTGAGCTAGAAAGAGCTACTGAACATAAATAAAATGTGCAAAAGGGTATTTAAAACATTTTGAACAAAATGTACATAAAATAAATTATATAACATAATAACTATAGAACAGTAGAACATAAACATGAGTCTTGCTATGGTTAATTTCTTTACCCGTTTCACACACCCTCTCCGGACCACGTTGAGTTGACACCATGGTTGACACATGTACACTTATAATGGGATTTACGGCTCGATCGGACTAAAAAACCCTCATGTAAACACCTTAATCGATCCGATTGAGCTCGATCCGGATGACATTTCGATCGGATTGAAAGGGTTGGTTTATCCCTTATGTAATCCGATCGAGAGAACATGTAAATACTTGATCGGATTGAAAACCGAAACTGAAAGGACTGCGCATGTGCAATGACGTTAAATAAACGTAATGACGTATAACGCGCGGAACGAGCTGTTTTTCCTGTTGAATAAAGTGTCATATTAATAAGTTTCCCGTCATTCTAAAATTCTCATTTTACTCGCGCGTATGTGAAGTGAAGCAGGACAACGTCCCACCAGTCCTTGTTGTGGATTCTCATCCACAGACGCCTGGTTTTGGCCGCGGGGAGGGGCATTTTTACTGCGTGATCAGCACGGCAAAACGGTTAATATGCTCTAAATTATGACCAGAGACGAATTAATATTACATCTGCTGTTTAAAACAAATAAAGAACCAATAGAGGAGAATATTTATGCGCGAACAGCGGGAAACTCTGTATATTCGTGCAGTTTGTGCATGTCAAAAAATCAGATCCGATTTGAAACTTGTGACAGATAAACGCGCACATCAACCCGATTACTTTATTTATCATTCCTGTAAACACCTTTTTCGGATTCCTCAATCATATTGATTTCCTTCCGATTGTGTCCATGTAAACGTAGCAACTGACAGCGGCAAAAGCGACGCATGCTCTTAAACTCAAGTGTGTATGGGTAATGTAGTCTCTGCTCTCGGTGGGACGAATTGGGAAGCGGGCCGTGCATTGTGAAGGGCGCTCTGAAAAGCGGCAGCGCAGCTAAATAATTAAAACAGATGTGCAAAAGAGCGTACCGGTACGCTAAAAGCACGTTCTGGGCGCACGGAGAGGTGGCGGTACGCTCAAGAGCTATATTTGGAAGTGGCGGTACTGAGTACCGGCGCGTACCGGCCCACTTAAAGCACTGGATACCATGGGGGGAAAATGCCATATAGATATGTTTTATATTATCTCATAATTTGGCAGCAGGTATATTAAGCAGATGTCACTTTTAGACCTGACACACAGATGCATTATACTGTTACACATGTTTTCTTTCTCAATTGTTGTTTACGTTCACTTAAAACATAACTAACTGTGGTTACGTGAATACTCTCCAAGAACAGCAATAAGCCCAATCCCACGACCAAATTCAAGGCCTGTAACACCAATAATATTTATCCGGAGCAAATAAAAATGAGTGAGGGGAAGTGGGTTTGTCTGTCAATTTGCTGTCGTAGAGATGAGAGAGCAAGAAAGCACAGGTGGTATCGCAATTCTATTATGTGGAAAATGAGTATTGGAAGCATTTCAGATATTTCTGTATTTGATATGTATAGAAAAATCTGTATTTTTGACAACGCTACATTGCACTTAGTTTATTATTTCAGATGCCTTTTTAAAAGACTACAATTGAAAAATGTATATATTATATATAAAATTCAACTCGCCAAAGTGGCAAGTAGGAGTGACTGTGTTACACACCATTGAATTTGGCGCGTTTGCGGGGTGTTAATGTCAAGCCCTGATTATATATTTTTACTTTACTTAAAGCCTTTAAATGTAATGAATTGCGAAGGTATTCATATTGTATGTTATAATTCATTATATCTTTTCATTTATAATTGTAACCTAAGTCAAAGTGCATTATAATATTTGAAGATTTCTTTTGCATCTGAATTGGTCATTGGTCATGAGTTTTAATGCATTATATTTCTAAAGGCGAAAAAATATTATAATATATTATAAATATAGTTACAATTATTCACAACAAGACCATACAATTGGCATTACAAGGCATAATTAATGTATAAAAAATACTTTTATAATGTATTATATATTAAGTATTTAAGGAGTTGCCTTTAATTTTTCGTAAACTTCTATTATTTGTATTCATTTATTATGTATTTCACATTAATAAGGTTGAAAACATGTTGTGAACATGTAGCTTCAGACAGTTTACATTTATTTACTTTTTAGCGGAATCTTACTTTTCTTTCTTTATTTAAATCTCACATTTTTTATGTTTATTTTAACATTTTAATCTCACATTTTTTTCTTGCTTGCCAAATGATAATGTTTCTCTGCTCTTGTTGCTATGCAGCAAGCCTGCAAGTGTGGCTCAGAGGGTTGCCGTGGCATCATTGGCGGGAAGAGCCAGCGAATCAATGGGCTGCCTGGGAAAGGGGGCGGATCAGGGGGCGGAGCCCGAAGGCCTGGGAGACTGAAAGAGAAACGCAAGTCCAAACACTCATTGAAGAAGCGGGTATGAGACAGTTAATTCAATAATGATGCAGTTCTATTGGCTACAGTAGCTACTAGTACAGCATAGTCCTAAGGCAAAACTCTTTTCTTCTGTTTGACCTAAGGAGGAAGAGTCCAGTGACAGCAGCAAGTTTTATCAACACCTTTTAATGAAGCCCATGTCAAACAGAGAGAGGTAGGATCCCATCACACAAGTCTAATGCTTTGACATTTTTGTACCAACTAAATTTTCTAATTTAGTTTTTTTATATATTTCTATTTATCTTTATTTTTATTTCAGTAATTTCGTACTTCAACTTGTAAATTACCTGTTATAAATGCCTAATCTCTCATTAGTAAAGGCCCAGACTGATTTCTTGTTTAATTCAGGAACTTTGTGCTGAAACATCGAGTGTTCCTGCTGCGGAATTGGGAGAAGATGCGGGAGAAACAGGAACTTCTGAAGCGAGAGGGAGAGAGAGAGCGAGAGAGGGAGAACAGCAGCCTGTCTATTTACACACGTTGGGGAGGAGTCATCCGCGATGACGGCAACATCAAGTCAGGTGTGTGAATAATATTCATGTCAGCTGACTAATATTGCATGCAAGTTTGCCATTTAATGCTTTGATTATTCAGATAGTTAGTAAATCATGATTAGCATTTTGTTTCTTTTTTCCAGATGTATTTCTGACTCAGTTCTCAGCGCTGCAGACGTCACGCTCTGTTCGCACACGCAGACTTGCGGCAGCCGAGGAGAACACGGAAGTTACACGCACTGCACGCCTAGCACACATCTTCAAAGAGATCTGTGACATGATCACAAGCTACAAGGGTAAACAGACACTAATTAATTCAGACACACCATCACACATAAACCCATAAAAACCTGCACTTTATGCTATTGATCTTATTGTTGGCAGTCGCTTTAATTGCTGCATAATCATTTTCATTATGCAAAGCAAGAACCAAAGTCGTAATCGTGGCAAAATGGAATTGCACTGAGTTTGACATGCATTTCAGATCTGTAGTTTCTCAGTTTGGTTGACTGGACTGTAATCAGTTATGAATTTATTACTAAACGCTGATACTCGTTAGTTATTTGTTCTGATGGAAATATCATTTTAAATTATTTAGTTAGGCAAAATTCAATTAGATTAGATTTTGTAAAAGGCTTTACTTTTGATTCATCTAGAATGTTGAGTCTAATTTCAATTTAATCTTAGTGCATTTTTGTTTTATTGCTTCAGTGTCATGAGACTTGTTCGCACTTACACACTCACATTATCAATTGGTTCTTGTACTTTGAAGATTCATCTGGTCAGACTCTTGCTGCTCCGCTGCTTAACCTGCCTTCTAGGAAGAGGTGAGAACAATATTATGTTCTTAATACAGATTATTTACAATATGAATATGTACTTTGTAGTTATTTGGTGCTATTTATTTGTTATTCAACGCTCTCAGCAGTGTGGGTGGCAGCGGGATGTTTGCTAACAGTATACCACAGCTTGTGCATTTCAAACTTCTTTTTACCCCTGAGCCAAGAACGAAAATGAACTTCACCATGAGTATATCAGGGCCTTTTGGCTATGTTCACACTTTCAGTCCAAATCCGATTATTTGTGCATCCGACTGGAATCTGATCTAAATTATTAACTGTTCAGATCTGATTTGTGTGTCCCGTGGCGCTCTTTCTTTTTCCTGAATATCTGCATTGGTTTCAATGCTAATGATGTTGAGTTGATCGGGATACACCAAAAACAAAAATGGCAACGTGGAAGGGTTTGCAATACAAATGTTGTCTTATTTACAATATGACAATATGTAGCCGCCGTGCTGGGCTACTATGTCTTATGAGCCAGCGGCAGAATAGTAGGAGACTGATATGTGCAGCTGTATATAGTCTCCGTCGGTCTCAAAACATGTCTCCGTTATATTGCAACTTTTGTACTCGACCGGCACTTGGCATCAACACAACCTTGTTTCTGCAGCGACTTTCAGCATGTTTCCTATAACAACGTCTGACATGTTTACGTTTTACGTAAACATGCGAAATCCGATAAGAGGATCAGACTGAAACGGATTTACAGAAATGGGATTTCAAACCACATATGAATGTAGCTCAAAACTCACATTTCAAAACTCGGATTTGTAAAACTCACATTTCATGTGATATATAGTTCTCTTTTTTTTGCCATTCACACTTGCTAAGTATGATCAGATTCCAATCAGTTATGCACAAAAATTGTTTTTGGACTGACAGTCTGAACATTGCCTAAGTTGTCAGAGACCTGCAGATATGGTTCTTATAAAAGTCTGATGATTAATGACTGCAGTGAGAACATTCTTACGGGTCAATATGTCATCAATCCTTCATGGCAATACTTTTTGTACTGTGTTCATGTGTGTCTACAGAAACATACAGTACTATGAGAAGGTCACCGATCCACTAGATCTCAGTACCATAGAGAAGCAGATCCTCACTGGACACTACAAAACCGTCGAGGCATTTGATGCGGACATGCTCAAAGTGTTTCGCAATGCGGAGGTGAGTTACACTTCTCAGGCTCTTTTCTTACTCTCAAATATGATTACTGTAGACTATAATGTAAATCATTGTGATATAATTATAATGAGTGATAACCAGATAATTATAATGAATAAAAATTATTGTAATTAATATAAGTACTCAAGTATTATGAATAAGTTATTTGGATAAAAGAGTTATAAGATACACTCAGTAATTTTGTCCTCATTAGACTTTCCTTAATCTCTTCTTCTTCTCAACAGAAGTATTATGGCCGGAAGTCTGCTGTGGGTCGTGACGTGTGCCGGCTGCGGAAGGCGTACTATGGCGCGCGTCATGAAGCTGCTGTCCAGATTGATGAGATTGTGGGCGAGACGGCCAGTGAGGCCGACAGCTCTGATTCGCTGGAGAGAGACCACGCCCACAATCACCATGACGGAGGGGGCAGCCACGACAAAGATGATGATGTGATCCGCTGCATCTGTGGCATGTACAAGGACGAAGGGCTCATGATCCAGTGTGAGAAGTGCATGGTATGTGCTCATGTTTTTCAACAAACCCCTAAACATAAGTTTTAAAATTTAGTGTGCAACTCATCCCACGCCATTTATGCTACAAGATTGATACGGCTTACTCATCAAGGATGCATTAAATTGATCAAAAGTGATAGGGAAGACATTTATAATGTTACAAAAGATTTCTTTCAAAAACAAACTTGTAAGTACAGTGCATGTCAAAAGTTTGGAAACATAAAATTTTTTAATCTATTTTTCATTTTATTGTATTACAAAAAAATACTTTTAGTAGTTTTAATTAACAATAACAACTGCAATCTATTTCACTATTCATTATTCATACTGTTCATGTAATGTGTTGGGTATGGAATTTAAATAATCTATAATATATGTTCTGTGTTTCTGTATGTCAGGTGTGGCAGCATTGTGATTGCATGCGTTTGGAGGCAGAAGTGGAGCATTATCTCTGTGAGCTGTGTGACCCTCGTCCAGTGGACAGGGTATGTGACCTTTCAATTCATTCTTCCTCTGACTGTGTTTAGAACAGCCATATGGTCTCGTATCACAACATTTTAAAGGTCACTTAAAGATTAAGATCTCTTCTGTCATTCAGGAAGTTCTGAACTTTTGAAAGGGATTTTATTTAGTCTTTTATGCATTTCCTTTCATTGCTGCAACAGGAAGTCCCAATGGTGCCCCAACCCAGCTATGCCCAATCAGGATCCATCTATTATATATGCCTGCTGCGTGATGACTTACTATTGCATCAGGGTATGTGTATGTGTGTGTGTTTGTGAAATGAAATCCACTCTACCGTTCAAAAGATTGAACAATATTCTTAAAAAAAAGAATTTAATACTTTTATTCAGCAAGGACACATTAAATTGATCGAAAGTGACAGTAAAGACATTTATTGTGTTGCAAAAGATTTTTATTTCAAATAAAGCTGTTCCCTTTTGAACTTTCTATTCATCAGAGAATCCTGAAAAAATATATCAGGGTTTCCACGTGGAACATGGGATCATGGCAGCTTTGCCATCACAGGATTAAATTACATTTAGAAATATATTCAAATAGAGAACAGTTCTTTTAAATTGTCATTTTATTTCTGTTTTTAATGTATTTTTGATCAAATAAATGCAGCCTTGGTGAGCATAAGAGACTTTATTTTAAAAACATTTAGATCTGACCGACTTAAATCTTTCTGTTTTTAATGGTATTTTTGTTCAAATGTGTTGAAATGATGTTCTGTTTGGATTTTATATTTGTAAGCATACAAATATGTATTTATGTTTGCATGTGGCTGTCGTAGGTGACTGTGTGTACCTCATGCGGGACAGCAGACGCACACAAGAAGGCCAGCCGGTGCGTCAATCATACCGTCTCCTGTCTCATATCAACAGAGACAAACTGGACATCTTCCGTATCGAGAAACTCTGGAAAAATGAAAAGTGAGATTTTCCACTATTGCAAACTTTCTGATTCAGTTCTTTATTTGGACACCTTAAACACAAATGAAGTTATTTAAAAAATGAAATCTGAGAGATTACTCTCTCCATTAACCATCTATGCAACTACCACTTTGACGCTTCAAAAAGTTCAGAAAAAGATGGTAAAACTAATCCATATGAATTGAGAGGTTTAGTCCAAATTTTCTGAAGAGACTTGAAACCTCATTGGTTCTTGTGGAAGCTCAAACGTGCTGTGTAATACGAGAATCGACCTCATTGGTTCTTGCACTTCAAGCAAACATGCTTGAGCTTCTGTTTACCACAACTGATATCGAGTGATCGAGTCTCTTCAGAAAATTTGGACTAAAGCGATCAATTCATATGGGTTTGTTTTACGATGTCTTAATAAACTTTCGAAGCGCAATTGGTAGTTGCTTAGCTGTCAATGGAGGGACAGAAAGCTCTACGATTTCATTAAAAAGATCTTCATTTGTGTTCCGAAGACGAACCAAAGTCTCACGGGTTTGGAATGAATTTTCATTTTTTGGGGAACTATATCTTTAAATGTGATCTGGACTCTCTTTCTCTTTCTGTAGAGGTGAAAGGTTTGCCTTTGGTCATCACTATTTCCGCCCCCATGAAACACACCACTCTCCTTCCCGCCGCTTCTATCATAACGAGTTGTTCCGAGTGCCTCTCTATGAAATCATACCGCTGGAGGCAGTGGTGGGGATGTGCTGTGTGTTGGACCTGTATACTTACTGCAAGGGTGAGATGTTCACACATACAACCGTTTTAAATAAATCAACTGTAAGATCCAAGAAATGTACTGAACCAGATGTTCCATGCTGAAAACACCACACTCTTTGCATGCTAATGACCGCTTATCTTGCTAATGGATTCAGGTCGTCCGAAAGGGGTAAAGGAACAGGACGTTTACATTTGCGACTACCGGCTGGATAAATCGGCACACCTGTTCTACAAGATCCACCGCAACCGATACCCGGTGTGCACCAAGCCCTACGCTTTCAACCACTTCCCCAAAAGACTGGCGCCGAAGAGAGACTTCTCTGTGAGTAGTGGAGAGGGAAGAAATGTTTAAGAAAAAAATAAAGACGGATGTTTTAGGACCATTAAAGACCTTTATACTTTTTCGAATATTACTTTTAATGCAGTGTGTAAAATAACTGTTTATTAATGTAAAAGGTCTGCAGAGTTTTAAAGATCAAAGTGCATGACAAATAAAGTTAATGTCTTCTGAAAGAAAGAAACGATTAGTCAGGAATTCCAGTCTCACTTTCATAACATATCTATGTAGGTTTGTAAAAAATTTGCATAATGCCAGCCTATGGTTTTAGTTACTTTGACCCACCCTCAAACACTGTAGTTGTAGCTGAGAAGCAACATGTCAAGAAGACGCTGTTTTCTGTGCTGTGAATCCACTTTGCATGCACTTCCAAAGGATGAGGACTAACACTGGAATTGATACGGTAAAACCGACGCCAGCGTAACTGTTCGTATCACTGTGTATCAAGCGCATAGGAAGCTTCCGGAGCTGAAGATCAGGTATTGTAATGGAAGTTTCATTTCCGATACGTGCTGTAAGCAGTAGACCAATCACAACAGACTGTGCCGTCTGACCAATCAGAGCAGAGGAAGCTCTCACAAAGGAGGGGTTTAGAGAGACGGGGCACCTTAAACATTTTTTGCATGACAGCATTAATAATATTATTATTATGTGTAACATTAGACATTTTATCAATATAATTATATCACATTATATTACAAAATATATTTATTATCTTTTTTAATTAATATGTTTGTGTGGGGTGAAATTTGATAATGGCATTTCTTTCTGAGTTTTACCCATAAATGTTGTTATGGTCACTAACTTATTTTATTCATATTTTTACATTTTTAGATGGGAAATTATGTAAAGAGTATTAATACTTATTTCTAATATTAATAACATCTATTACTTTTTTGTCACCTCTAAATTACTTATATCAAATGTTTTTTTTGTTTTTTGTTTTTACAGTTTGACAGTAGATGAGAAGTAACATTATTAATGTTAATAATATTATTATTGTGTTATAGGGTGCTGATATTTGACCTGGACTTCTTTGAGATTTTTCAATAAATGTTATTTTGTCCAATAATTTGTTTAATTTATATTTAATACTTTTACATGGGAAATTATATTATTAATAAACATTATTAATATTAATAATAATAATGTTTTGAGCTTTAATGTGTAATATAATTGTTACATTATATTACAAAAATATATTTTTTATTTTAGGATGCAATTTGAGCTTGACATTTTTTTCTGAGATTAACCTGTAAATGTTATTATAGTATAATATTATAGTAAATTAGTGCTGTCATTCGATTAATCCCAAATATTTTCTGTTATTAATCTGGTTTGGCTGCTGTCACTTTAAAACCAGCGTCTCATTTTCTCACTATTCTTTACGTTATTTAACTCATTTAAGACTGCTCTTAAGTTATGAAGATATTCGACAAAATGGACATTTTGGCATAATTGTGTGTGTTATTGAACAGTATTCTGGCGCGTGTCGTGTGTGTGTTTATGTGTTACTTGGACAGGACATTCACAGGCAGCATGTTCTCTTTTGTCTTGTCGCGCTTGAATGGTTTAAAAGCATTTGCATGAACAAGAGCGGGATCATAATGTAAAGCTGGCCAAAACATAACAGAAATTAACGGATGCTGTGCTAATTGCGCTAAATATTTTTAACACGTTAAACTGGACAAAAAATTAAGCGCATGTGTTAACGTTGACAGCCCTGTAGTAAATATAATATTTTGTTCATATTTTTACTGTTTTAGATCAGAAGTGGCAGTATGGAGTCGTTTAATTTGATTACCATGTAACTGTATTTTCCCCACTTATCTCATGACAGTTTGAAATCTAAACTAGTTTAAGTAGGCGAGGTGCTTCCATTACATTTTCATGAATTTATCTCTCGTTCTACAGCCTCACTATGTGCCGGATAACTACAAGAGGAACGGTGGCCGTTCTGCCTGGAAGACTGAGCGGCCCAAAGGTGCAACAAACTGCGATGAAGACCCCTCCCCCAGTGCATCATGTGACCAGCTGTCTGCCGGCTACTCGAGAGATGGGGACGAGGGCGGAGGAAGGGGAGCGGAGGGAGACGTGGAGACCTCTCAAGAAGACTCCAGCACCCCTGATCCCCAACAATCCACATCACAGGAAAGGAGGACAGGTGGAGAGGAGGAAGACTTGGAGGAAGCGGAGGAGGGGGAGGAGAGGGGAGAGAGGAGAGACATGGACGAGGGCTCTCAGGAAAGGGGAGGAGGAGGGCGGGACGTCTTGGACGCCCCATGCTCAGCCTCGCTCTCCTCTTCACCTCTTCATCCATCAATCCTGGGACGGAGGGAAGCGCAGAGAGAGCGATTGAACAAGATTCTGCTCGATCTGCTGCATCGGGCGCCCAGCAAGAATGGTAAGACTGAGAATATTAGGCTTTAGTTTCATCACATCAGTATTTTGCAACCTAATTCCAATCTTGCTTTCACAAATCTGTTCATTCTTTTTGATTACCGTATGTTGTAAAATAATATAATAGCATTTTTATTGTTGACTCTATTTTTGTCATTCAGTACCATAAATTACATTTCTTTTGAAAGGAGAGAGAGATTTCTTTGAAAAGGACTTGTTTACATTTTTTTTAGGGGTGAAATTTGACCAGAATTTTTTTTCTGTGAGATTCACCCATGAAATGTTATTATGGGCAATTTTTTATAAATTTATATTTATAAATAAAGTTTTAGATTGAAAATGATATTCATATTAATAATATTATTACGTTGTTTCAAATTTAATGTATTACATTTACTACAAAATATATACTCTTACTTTTATTTATTTATTTTAGGTTGAAATGTGACCTGGCTGATTCAGATTCAGCCATAAATGTTATGGTCAATAATGTATATAATACTATACTAATAATACTTTGTTTTAATACTTAATATAACTATATTTTGTTTTGATTCATAAAAAAAACAATTCGCAAGAACTGAGACTTGTTTATGTACATTTCATTTTTTTTTTTTTTTAAACATCATGTGTATTCATAAGCTGCTCTTTTAACACAACACTGCAACTAATGTAATGCAAGTTTGATCAACGAATTTCTTTATGTCTCCTTTCCAGCGATAGATGTGACGTATCTCCTCGAGGAAGGCTCTGGTCGCCGCCTCCGCAGACGGACGCTTGGACTGAGCGAATTTATTTGCAGGAAGTAATGCTGACAGACAGCACTCTCTGCTGAGCACGCTTGTAGAGCAGCAAGAGAATAATGGATATCGAGGAGCAGAGGTGGACTACACCTGAAAAAAAGAGGGAAAATGGAGGTGGGAGGATATTTATATCTTGCAGTTTCTTTCTAAAGAAACTACAAGAGAGACCAGCCCGAGCTTCGTGCACTGAGGACACGCAATTTGCTGCGAGTCGTCAACCTTGATGCGTTTCAAAAGTGCAAGTGTCACACATAGGAAAGTTGAAACTAAAGAAAAGCGCCTTGAAATTCAAACCCAGTTGCCATGGATTAACTACGACTTTACCGGTCAAGCGTCTCCAATGACTACGTTGTTATGGAAGCGCGTGGTACTAAATTTGGCCTTCGTTTCGGCTGCAAGTAGAAAAATGGGAGACCGGTGCCACCTTGTGGCCTAAAGTGGCAATGACTTGAAAACGACCAAGAAAGAGCAGAACGAGGCAAAAGATAAAACAGAAATAGGAGCGACATAGGAGGTGCAGTGTAGCGCACACACACTGCCCGTAGACTGAGAAGAGAGAGAGAGAGAAAGGAGAGAGCAGAGAAAGAACGTTGGCTAACTGCACTTTTAACAACACGGACATCATTCGCTCCCCGGAGATGTACGGATAAGACACACTAACATTCACACAGTATTGATGAATGCTGTATGATAAAGCAAAACAAATAAGTATATTACCTTCTTTTTTTGTTTTTTGTTTGTTATACTGCAATTACATTAGGAATGGAGCACGACGAGGGTATCCATATTTGTGACTTCGGGACTGGGCTGGAATGTTTCGCTTCTGTTATCGTGGGCATTGTGATTGGTTAGACTGGGTGCCAGCCCCGCCCCCTTTTCTAAAAAAGTATTTAATTCACCAGCTTAAAAAAACAACAAAACAAAATCTAGCAGTGGAGGCGCGCTGGCTTTAAATATATATAACGCCTTAGAATGCCATGAGCGTTTTTTTGTCTATGGTTGTGTGTGTGTGTGTGTGTGTGTGTGTGTGTGTGTGTGTGTGTGTGTGTGTGTGTGTATGTATGTATGTGCGTGTGTGAGCCCATTCTGATAATATAAATACGAAAAAGGAAACAACTAAGGGCTTGACAGCAGTTAATAAACAGTTAAATTCATGAATTCAAAAGAACTTAATGAATCATGTGATGTCATATTTTTTGTGGTTTGTAGGGCGGGTGGGATGGGGTTGGGTCAAGGTTTTAGTATTGTCATTTTCGTTTAATTTTCTTTTTAATTTTTTTAATGGCCTTTCAGGTTGCCATGGAGAATGTTTATATACAAAATCATGATGAGATTTTTTTGTTTGCCCTTAAAGCTTCACCTATGACAGATAAGTATTCCAAACCCCTTAGATGGACCGACACTGAAAAAAACAAAAATGAAAACTGACAAACAAAAGGAAAGTTGTATAGTGCCAAGCTATGTATATATACAGACAGGAAATGTGAGAAATGTCTCCAAAAGCAATATCTTGATAATGGATTTTGTGTATTGTATTGTACAGGATTCAGCCCTATATGTATTATTATTATTATTATTATTGTTATTATTACCATTCTTAAACGATTTGTATTGACAGAACTGTCACTTGTAACTGTACGAGAAGTGGAGGAGAAAGTGGCAGACATTATAATTAATAATCGCTACAAATTTCCATAAACGACTGAATCCTTGTTACCCAAAAACATGAATTTAGCACATTTCGAGAGGGAGGATTGTCTGATGAACTTTGTGGAAGGGGACACTGCAGTGACCCCAGACCTGGCACCCGTCACTGTAATAATTCATATGAACATTATGATAATTATTATTATTATTATTATGACTTTTTGAGGAGAAAAAGATGTTATGTTCCTCTTTTTTTTGCTGCAAAGTGTTGAACACTAAAAAAACAAACCAACATAAAAATGTAAAATGATATCTTGGCGGGAAAAAAAGCTGTCAACTCGATATCATGTTCTTAATCTCCTTTTTAATTTTTTGTTCTTCAAATGAGAAAAGATTGTTCTGTTTTTTGTGATAGCGGTCATAAATATAATGCTTGTATTTCTTGTATTTGTGTGTTTTTGTGTGATTTGTTTAGTTATTTTTAGACAATCACAAAATAAGATGCAAGCATTGTATATGGACAGACTGGCAGGCATTTTGTGATGTTGTGTACAGTTTGTCGAAACTTCTTCCACTCTGGTTCAAAGTTTGTAATTATAAAGTCATGAAGATGCTGTTGGTTTTTACTTTTTTTGTTTTGTTTTATATTCTATTTGTTTTGTTTGTTTGTTTGTTTTTTAATAAAAAGCACTACATTATTGTGAATATACTTGCCTGTTGCTCATACATTTAGCAGAGAATCTGTGATGAAGTTCTTTACCAGGTCATAACCATTATTACTCCAGGTATACAGACAAATCGTATTTTAATTGTATGGACAGTCAATAAATCTTCAAATAAAGTGAATTTTAACTATTGCGTAGCACATTGACATTGTGTACCATCATTTGAACTGCCAAATACATTTGCAAAGAAAACACTAAATTAATAAATACCTTGTATTTTAATGCTGTCTAATTTAATTAATGCCAGACATAGCTGATGTTTTTACATGTTGTTACTGATTCTTGATTCTTTAAATCATTACTATAATGTGTGCCTTGTAATTTGATTTTCTCTTTTTTTTATCAAAACTTTGGACTAAGTAATTTAAAAATTACAACAGACATTATTAGGAAATATTACAACTATGTCCTGACAGAAGAAAACTTCATTTGAAAAATATACCTTTTTTGTAAGGCTTCATAGCTGTCATGAATTTATGAAAACATTTATTAATTCAATTTAGTCTGTAGGTCATCTTTACCTCCAGAAAAAAATATTCCTTAATACATGTGACATACAATTCGCAAACTATAATTTTTATTTAATTCAATAGTCAAAATTCAAAATTATTTCGTTTGTTTTTAAACTATCCTGCGGTCTCTTTTAAATAAATGTGTTAATATTTAAAGTAATTACTTGACACATTATGATATCTGGGGTTTATCTATCAGGGGAGCGTTTCCCAGAAGCATCGTTGGCCACCTATGTTCGTAATTTCCATTGAACTCTGTTGGTAACGACAAAACTTGCGACCATAGTTGGCTTTGGGGGAAAAAAACACAAAGCAATTTATTTTTGGTCTTCATAGTCATAGATACATACCGTACGTAACATTGAGATGAGACGACATACTCGACCGCTCCACACACGTCGCCGCGTCCGCCATCTTGGAACAGTCAGCATGTCGTCACTCACATTAAGAATCAATGATTCCACACAACTCTGCGCAGCTTCTGGTTGCTTTAAGAAGATTTCACCAAGATTTCAATTCCCGAAGAGATGGGATAACCTTTCACAGGTGAGAATGTGTTGGTTTGGGTTCTTATGTATTAATTCAATATTACAGGATTTTAAACTATGGTACATTTTTAGTGTCGTGTTATCTGACGCCTTCTTGTTGTATTGTGTAAGTTTAGCAAAATAATCGGCTGAAGTCTGTTGCAGATATAAATATTCATACGGATTTATACATGCGTCCAAGTACTGTTGCAGACGCAGTCAAATTTGCCCGTTCCAATATGGCGAACGACAGCTCTAACGAGGAATATATGTATCTATGTTAAGAGCTTCCTGTTTGCCGCCATCCACTAGGTGGCTTCAAAAGTAACAGTTGAATTTCAAGAGTTGGCATGGTAACGGAATACAACCTGAGCCAACTACAACACTAGTGCTGTATGAGCAACGTTAGTTTACTATATATTGATTTTAAATAATTAATCATTTAAATTCATTATTTGGTTTTGTTTTGGGTTTTAAAACATTGAAATAGTTTCCTACTGAAAAGATGAGAAAACGAGTTGAGAAATCCTCCAAAGAGAAAGTGGACAAGGTGGATTATGGGATTGAGGAGGAAACAACTAAAACCGCAGGTATTCGACTGTAAAGACAGACTGGTTTTTGATAATGTGATATTTATTAAAACCAAAATATATGCCATGTCCCAAGATGGCAATTAAAGTCAACTGAATGTCAATGTTTTGTGGAATCACTCACACTAGATGATTACCAGTGTTCAGGAAATCTGGAGTTGGACTTCACAGAACTGTGTAAACTCATGGGCGTGAAAAAGATCCCTTCTGTCAAGCTGAAGCAGTCAAAATCTGTGATGGGTAAATATTTTGTAAAGTTACATAAGACAATTGTGTTCTGCTCCCCTATTAAAGATGCTTTTTAACACCATGAAACTATAATTTTTCCTAATAAAAATCCTAACCTGGACTGAAGAACACAATCACTCTCAGAAATCCTTAGAAAGTCAAATGACAACATGGTCCTCTGAGCCCTGCCTTGAGATAGAGCTGGAGAATGAAGACCAGTCAAAGACAGTCAAGATATCTGGTAAGGCCGTTGCTTCTTTGTGAACTATTAGATGCAGTTGTTCAAACTCCTAAGAAATATTTCATATCAAAATGTATTTTATTATTATTTTTTTGATAGGATGGAAGGTGGATGATATGATGCTTCAGGTGCTGAGCAGAACATTGCCGTCCCTCAGTAATTTCCAGTGCTTACAGTGAGCTTTTGTGTGTGTGTGTGTGTGTGTGTGTGTGTGTGTGTGTGTGTGTGTGTGTGTGTGTGTGTGTGTTTATGGGTGTTAGTGTTGCAAATAAACAATATGTTATGTCAATTTCCCAATAACGGTGATGCTTTGCAGCATGTGGCGTGTAGGCCTGACGGATTTCACTTTCGCCTCCTTGAGAAACACAGTGTCTCTGTGCTCAAATCTCAGGTGAGAACAGTCAAGAATGTCTAAAATTCCCATCATTAATCCTTTTTAGTGCCAATAAGACCAACATTCAGTGTGTTTCATATGGTTTTTAAAGTGGCCCATTTTGCTTCTTTAGCTGTTTGTGAATGTAAAAGGTCTGCAAAGTTTTAAATATTTAAGTGCATGCACACTAAACGGAGTTATTAGCTATGTTTCAAAAAAGTTTTTACTCTCGCTTGAGGTGGTTTTTGACTTGTGCGAAAAAGAGTTAATGCAAATAATGGCAGATGGAAACGCATTTGCCGAATATATTCTGACGTAGCGAACATTAAACCCACGTGACTAATCGGCTGTTTCCACCGATGGTGTTTTATTTATTGTTGGTTACTAGGTTACCAACACCACCGTCATCTGCTCGAGCAACTTAATATAAACGTACCTAATTCAAATTTGTTTGATGTGTTTTTTTGATTTTTTGCGAACTTAGATTCGAAAAGATTCGCTTCACGTTTGGATGCGAACCCCTGTCTCTCAAAAGAAAGAACCGATACTAAACTGCCTGCAACAGGTCCTCAGTAATTCCAGCCTTATTCCTTGCGTGTACAAAATTCAGATATGGTATCTTTTCGTTTCCAACACACGCTGTAAACAGTAGACCAATCACAACAGACTGGGCCATCTGACCAATCAGAGGAGAGTAGGCTCTTGGAAAGGATGGGTAGCCCAGACAGCAACATAGTGTAGGCCCAGATCCGGCCCACATCTGGTACGGGTGGAATCCACATGTACCAGATGTGGCCCGGATTTGGGCCGACACTATGTTGTTGTCTGAGGTTTAGAGAGACTGAATCTTTAATCGAACTGTGCGTGATCTACTGACGACGTGCAAATTAAAGGACACAGACACAGCCGGATCATTTCCAGAATGACCAACGCAAACTACCTGTTAGCGCCTGGTTTAAGGTGTGCTTTTTGGGGCGGTAAATAATGGCGTTAACCTTAGTTAATCACTTTGCATTATTCATTTAAATTGTCTCCTCCCATAAATTTTGCTCCTTTTTCTACTACAAATGGATATGCAATTATTATAAGGTCAGCTGCAAAAATAACCCTGTCCACCCCTTTTCAGTACGAATTTTTCATTCGTGTGAAAAATAAAGTGTGTCTTTAGTAAATCCTGACAGAAGTGTTTTAATGCCAAAAGAGGGTTTGCGCTGCCGCAAACTGTTGGTAAATCTTACCCAAATTATGTATTTGGAAAATAGATTATGATAATGTGATAGTAGATACTGGAAAATCTGATGACATCATCTCCAACTTATATCTTGCTAGGAAAGTGGTCTTGGATGGCAATCCACTCCCTGAGCAGAGCTACCACTTACTTATAGGGGAGGACAGCATGTGAGTCATTCTTTCATTTTAAACACACACACACACACACACACACACACACACACACACACACACACACACACACACACACACACACACACACACACACACACACACACACACACACACACACAAACAAACAAACAAACAAACACACACACAATGATTTCTGAAGGATCATGTGACACTGAAGACTGGAGTAATGATGCTGAAAATTCAGCTTTACCATCACAGGAATAAATTATATTTTAAAATACAAAAGTTATTTTAAATTTTGATAATATTCCACAATATTACAGTTTTTACTATATTTTTCATTAAACAAATGCAGCCTTGACCTCTTTCAAAACATTAAAAAAATATGACCCCAAACCTTTGAACGGAAGTATATATACAGATAGTTATAAATACTTTAACCTAATCCTAACCCTTGTAAAGCTTGGTTTGCCTACAGTGGATCATGCTACAGGATTGCCAAATGACCAAAAAAACGTTATCTTCAAGATTGTAGAAAACTGTGCATTTCTTGTCTTTGCACCCACTGCTACTTATACTAACAATGGAAATAAGCGCAGTTATAACAGCAAAATATTTGGGAGAGCACTGCTATAGTGTGACGATATTGTATTGCAATAGGTAGCACTTCAAAGTTATTGAATCAAAACTAGTTTTGTAAACATCTTTTGTAAGTGAAAAGGTTTAATGACAATATCTAGTTAGTTATACTCAAAATAGTTACAAAATAGATGTATGAGATGATAAAATCTTATACCATTAATTGTACCCAGCATGTATGTAAAATGTTGCCAGAGAGAGAGAGAGAGAGAGATTTGCTCTAGAAAAGAAAAGAGAGAAAGAGCCAGTCTTGGTCTCACGACTAGAGCTAGAGAAAGAGAAAAAGAAGAGAGAAAGCAACAGTTTGGGTTAGGGTCATTCTTTTATTCCTTCTTTCACCATGTGACTAAAACATAAATCAGAGACATTCAAACTGACCAATCAGACGATTACAACTTCCCCCACCGTACTAAAGGTGTGACAATTCCATTTCCAAATGGCCCTTGGAGGGGGCTGGAACAGGAAAGCAAGTCTGTTGATTTTCAACCTTACACCCTAAAAGAACACTTTCTGTATTTTTGCAATGAAATTTATAGACACCATTTTTACAAATTAGGTTCTGTCAGATTTAGCTAACTTCTGGTTACAGATTTGTCCCCAAAATATGTTTATGTAGGTACACATATACATTTGCTGCTTGCAGTATATAACTTAAATGTGTTATAATGTTATCAAATTGCATTTTTTGTAGTTTTTAAACTCTTACAGCTCTTTTTAAATAATGTCTATGCTAGGCTGACAGACTTATCACTACGCAACAGTCATATAGGAGAGGAAGGAGCTCGTCTGATTGGCTTGTCTCTGTCCACTGTACCCACTGCCAACAAAAACCTTGTGTCACTCAACCTGGCCTTTAATAGCATTGGGGATGCAGGTGCAAATCACATTGCTCAGGTGTGTAGAATTTAAATATGTCCGTCTAAAGGTGTTCGGACAATTTCTAATGATGTCAAGACTGTATACACTTAAAATTGAGTTTTTATTATCCCCCATCCCTCTTTATAAAGGGTCTTCGTCTCAACCGTTCCTTGCTATGTCTGTCCTTATCCCACAATCAAATAGGAGATGAAGGAGCAGCTCGTTTGGCTGAGGTACACATACAGTATGAACTTCTATTAACAACTACATCTCATTTGCCTTACGTTGCCTAACTTGAGACATTAGACTGTGAAACATGCATATTTCTATTAAACTCTTTCTCATTTCTTTCTTTAGGTGCTTGGCCCCTTTGCTCTGACACATGAGGAGATAGTCGAGAGGAGGAAGCTGTTAATTAAAGTTGAACCAGCAGTGATCCAGCCGTCTCTGGTTAGTCTTGCTGACTCACAGGAGCAGCCTCTTTCCGTCCGCAGCAGCTCTTCGCTGGATCGCCTCAACAAGATTGCAAAGAACACCACCAAAAAGAAGGTAAAGCATTTTTGGAAAGGCTCATGACTTTGCCAACAACCTCCAGCAGCTAAAGGAACGTCGCCGGATCCAACCAACAATCATGAAATATGCTAGCCACTATATTTCTGTATCTTATTGTCACCTGCATTGTCGCTTGCGACAGAAGCATTCCAAACACACACACACACACACACACACACACACACACACACACACACACACACACACACACACACACACACACACACACACACACACACACACACACACACACACACACACACACACACACACACACACACACACATGAAAAGAGTATGTTTCTTATGATTTAGAATAGATAAATACAATGGTTTACAGATTTTTAAGAATGTTTATGTGTAGGACAACCCTAAAAAAGAGGAGAAACCAGCGCCAGCTCAGGTAGCCAGGAAAGAGGAGCCAAAAGTGGCCAAGAAAGGTAATTTAACTAATTTGACTCCTATTTGTTTGAGATTCAGAAGTGCACTTTATATTTGATGGTTTACATGTAGAGTGAATATTTCTCTTCTTGTTTTTCACTCAGATGATAAAGTTCCCCGTAGTCAGGCTGGAAAGATAGGACCCAAAGAAAAGAATCTGCCAGTGTCTGAACAAGAAGTAAGAATTAATTTAACAACTCATCCCATTAAAAAAATGTATAAGGGTGAAAAAATATTTAAGATACTGTGAGATACTTCATGAAATTATTCTTGACCCATTATTATATGATCTGACATATATTGTAACCAATAATATAATCTGTCAAACATTTTGAACACATTTTAGCCAGAGAATACAGTGCTTTCATAATTATTAGGCAAGTCGATATTCTAATCATATTTTTTTCCAAGCTCATTTTACCAATTCCAAACCACATCAATCTTAATGTCTTCTATTAATTTTGTATATAATCATTTATAAGTGATATATAATTATTAACAATGGCTGGAAATCAAACACGCCTTATATAAATGTCCATAATTGTTAAGCATGTTTTCTTTTACATGTAAAATAGGCCAAATAAGACATTAAGCGTTTTTAATTCTATTTGGTACTATTTTCACAAGTAAGGTGTACATTTTCAAAACTCTCACTGTTAATATCACAACAGGAAGATTATTGATAAAGCAATCTTTAGTGGCAGAAGTGATAGGTCTAACATATTTGTAACACGGAGTCAGCTTTGGAGCCTTGGCTAAATGTAATTTACATGAGACTAGACAATGATCTGAGATGTGGTAGCTCTGCTGCAGAATTTCAATGGCATCAACATTGATTCCGTGTTATAATATTAGATCTAGAGTATGATTACGACAATGAGTAGGTCTTGACACGTGGTGTCTTAACTCCAATAGAGTTAAGAATGTCTTTAAATACCAATCCCAATGCATCTTTTCCATTATCTACATGTATATTAAAATCACCAACAATTAGTACTTTATCTGCAGTCAATACTAATTCTGATAGAAAGTCGGCAAATTCTTTGATAAAGTCTGTATGGTGCCCTGGTGGCCTGTATACAATAGCCAGCAGAATTCTCAAACGTGATTTATCATTTACATTATATATTTTTACATTAAGGACCAACACTACAAAAGAAGTATATTTAAAAGTAGATTTCTTAGTGGTTTTGAAAATATTACTATAAATTACAGCAACACCTCCCCCTTTGCCTTTCAGACGAGGTTCATGTTTATAACAGTAATCTTGCGGTGTGCACTCATTTAAAGTAATGTAATCGTTTGGTTTTAGCCAGGTTTCTGTCAAACACAGCACATCTACACTGTAAAAAATCCAACTTACATTTTGTTTGACAAATCCTGTTTTTAAAGTTTATTCAACTATTTAACATTAAAAAGTTTGTACAACTAATGGCCCTAAGTTGAGAAAACTCAAAAATGTCCTGCAGCTGGTTGCCTTAAACTTTTAAGATTTCTCAACTTTTCTTTTTTTATTACAGTGTAGGTTATAATCTGAAATCATATCATTAACAATAAGTGCTGTTGAAGTGAGGGATCGAATATTCAGCAACCCAAGCTTTATCGTTTGCTCATCTGTATTATATCTATTTTTTGATTTTATTTGTTGAACATCAATTACATTTTTAACCTTAGATGGGTTTGGAAGTTTTTTGGATTTCCAAATTCGGGGAACAGACACAGTCTCTATATGATGATATATAGGTGAAAGAGGCTCTATGTGATGGGATTTATCTGACCTTGGTGACACGTGGCCGCTACCAGACGGTCGGTTTAGCCAGTTTGTCTGCTTCCTGACCTGAGCCCCAGATTGTCATGTTTTATCTCTAAGACTATGAGCCAGATTACTAGAGAGAAGAGCAGCACCATCCCAGGAGGGATGAATACCATCTCTTTTCAACAGGTCAGGTTTGCCCCAAAAACTTTTCCAATTGTCTATGAATTCTATATTATTTTGCGGACACCACTTAGACAGCCAGCCATTGAGTGAACACAATCTACTAACTATCTCATCACTCCTTCGAACAGGAAGGGGGCCAGAGCAAATTACAGTGCCTGACATCGTACTTGTGAGTTCGAACACCTCTTTAATAATAATTTTGGTGATCTCCGACTGGCGGAGTCAAACATCATTAGTGCCGACGTGAATAACAATCTTAGAGAAGTGTGTTTGTGTCCTGATAAACTCTACATTATGGGGACAAAATGTCTACAAAGATGGCACTATCCGAAATCATTGTCCTTGTGGGGACATACAGGTCCTTCTCAAAAAATTAGCATATTGTGATAAAGTTCATTATTTTCCATAATGTAATGATAAAAATTAAACTTTCATATATTTTAGATTCATTGCACACCAACTGAAATATTTCAGGTCTTTTATTGTTTTAATACTGATGATTTTGGCATACAGCTCATGAAAACCCAAAATTCCTGTCTCAAAAAATTAGCATATTTCATCCGACCAATAAAAGAAGTGTTTTTAATAAATAAAAAAAAAAGTCAACCTTCAAATAATTATGTTCAGTTATGCACACAATAGTCAATAATTGGTCGGGAATCCTTTTGCAGAAATGACTGCTTCAATGCGGCGTGGCATGGAGGCAATCAGCCTGTGGCACTGCTGAGGTGTTATGGCGGCCCAGGATGCTTCGATAGCGCCCTTAAGCTCATCCAGAGTGTTGGGTCTTGCGTCTCTCAACTTTCTCTTCACAATATCCCACAGATTCTCTATGGGGTTCAGGTCAGGAGAGTTGGCAGGCCAATTGAGCACAGTAATACCATGGTCAGTAAACCATTTACCAGTGGTTTTGGCACTGTGAGCAGGTGCCAGGTCGTGCTGAAAAATGAAATCTTCATCTCCATAAAGCTTTTCAGCAGATGGAAGCATGAAGTGCTCCAAAATCTCCTAATAGCTAGCTGCATTGACCCTGCCCTTGATAAAACACAGTGCACTAACACCAGCAGCTGACATGGCACGCCAGACCATCACTGACTGTGGGTACTTGACACTGGACTTCAGGCATTTTGGCATTTCCTTCTCCCCAGTCTTCCTCCAGACTCTGGCACCTTGATTTCCGAATGACATGCAAAACTGAGCAACAGTCCAGTGCTGCTTCTCTGTAGCCCAGGTCAGGCGCTTCTGCCGCTGCTTCTAGTTCAAAAGTGGCTTGACCTGGGGAATGCGGCACCTGTAGCCCATTTCCTGCTCACGCCTGTGCACGGTGGCTCTGGATGTTTCTACTCCAGACTCAGTCCACTGCTTCCGCAGGTCCCCCAAGGTCTGGAATCGGTCCTTCTCCACAATCTTCCTCAGGGTCCGGTCACCTCTTCTCGTTGTGCAGCGTTTTTTGCCACACTTTTTCCTTCCCACAGACTTCCCACTGAGGTGCCTTGATACAGCACTCTGGGAACAGCCTATTTGTTCAGAAATTTCTTTCTGTCTTACCCTCTTGCTTGAGGGTGTCAATGATGGCCTTCTGGACAGCAGTCAGGTCGGCAGTCTTACCCATGATTGCGGTTTTGAGTAATGAAACAGGCTGGGAGTTTTTAAAAGCCTCAGGAATCTTTTGCAGGTGTTTATAATGAATTAGTTGATTCAGATGATTAGGTTAATAGCTTGTTTAGAGACCCTTTTCATGATATGCTAATTTTTTGAGACAGGAATTTTGGGTTTTCATGAGCTGTATGCCAAAATCATCAGTATTAAAACAATAAAAGACCTGAAATATTTCAGTTGGTGTGCAATGAATCTAAAATATATGAAAGTTTAATTTTTATCATTACATTATGGAAAATAATTAACTTTATCACAATATGCTAATTTTTTGAGAAGGACCTGTATACTAGTCGCCATGAGGAAAACAGCTTATATATCACACTTAGATATATATATCACAAGTGATGTTTGTTGAAAATGTCAGAAAGTTTTCTGTGATGAGTATATTTAGGGGTAAGGGATGGAATAGGCCTATACAGTTTCTACAGAATAAAAATCATTATGTCTATGGAAAGTCCCCATAAAACATGAAAAACAACATTTGTAAACATAAAGCAGTATAGAGTACAAAGGAGGGGAAACAGGCAATGAGTGTATAACATCAGATTGATCAGAGATGCATCAGAAGAAGGGAGACAGATGGCATTAAATATAGTACATTACAGTATGTCATCATGTGATACTGTAATGTAATGTAAGTGTATTTTCTATTTTGATTGTTTAATTCAAAGAAGATCATACTGTTGTGTTTCAGTGATTAAACCAAATGTTCTCATTACATATTACAATAATCTTGTGTTTGAAACAATGATTATGTAAAATGTGTATAACTGTAACGAAAGCATGAGATCAGGTTTTGAAAGAATGATCAGCTGTGTTACAAGTGTAATCAGTTTGGATTTTTGTACTAAGAGTTTTGAAAATGTACACCTTACTTGTGAAAATGTTACCAAAGCGAATAAAAAAAACTGTAACTCACACTGAAAAGTCAAAAATTATTAAAAGCCCATGATAAGGATGCAATACTATAGAAAATCACAAAATAAAGGTGACCATTGGACAAGAAATGCTCACACAAAAAAAAACTGGTTGAGAAGTGTAGTAATTATACTTTCGCCTACCCAGGGATGCCAATTATGTGGTGATTGGTACTCAGGTCACCTCTGACGTGAGTTTTGGATCACACCTTACTTAAGGAGTATTTATGTGTACATCAGATGACCACTTCCTCCTTTCTTAATTCAAAAAGTCAAGGACTTTTACCTTGGCAGTATGAGAACACTCACAACAGAGGGAGGGAGTTGGTCAGCTGATTTATCTGAAAGATTGATGAGATATTGTTAAATTGTAGAGCCTCTTCTGCATCATCAACACAAGGAAGACACAAGTGTAATAAGATAAATTGTATTAACAACAGATAAAGAAGAATAACTAACACAACTACTAAATGAAAACCATGAATGATAAAGGAATAAAATGCATGAGAGGCGTACAATACAAGTGATTAAGTTGAGTGTGGCTATGGAAGAGTTACGTTATCTTATGTAAAGATAATGTAAAGAACTTATTTTTCTGAAACTAATAAGGTGAAGAACTTTATTATGCATCAAACAAATAAATGAAAGATTATTTGTTATTAACTAGCATCATATATTACCTCTAATGAAAATTAGAAAATCATATACATAAAATACAACAATGCCAAGGTCTCTGGAAAGAGGTTTGGTAAAGGGATATTTACGCTCCACGTGGTTGAGTGAGCAGTCCGATGGAAGTGCTGGGTGACAATGCAGTGGAGAAAGGAGCCGGTATCTTTTTCAACAACACAAAGATCTGTGATCTGCTGATCTCCAGGAGCACTAAAAGGTGCTAAATCTGGAACACCAGATGAGGCCCCCTGAAGTAGGTGCAGAAGGTCCTTAACTATCTGGAACACGCAGACGAAGAAACTCTCTGGAGCTTAACCTTGTTGCAAATGTCCATTTGTCTTCTGTTCTCTGGGACAGACACTCAGAACTTGGTCAATCCGCATTGTCTCTCTGGCATGGAGACATGGAACGTGCTGCATCTGTTATGGTCTCGCTGGGCAAAGACTCTGAACGTAAAGTTTGTTAATGTCTCTTTCCTCACAGACTGGAGACTCAGAATGAGGTCATATCTGTTACTGCCTCACAAGCTGTAGAATCAGAGCATGGAACCTGTTTCTGTCTCAGGAACATGCTGGAGACTCAGAACTTGTATCTGTTGCTGGCTTCCCTGTAACAGGCTGCAGGAGTGAGGAGTGAAAGTCAGAACAAGGAGTGTCTTTCGAAAGGGTACCTTTATCCCTTTTCGATGAGAAGGAGATTGTAATTTGGTGCTTCTCCATTCCAGTGCTGTGATTGGCTGCTGGCATCGGAGGGGACAGTCTGGGCCACCCATCTTTCCCCTGTGAAACTCATTTCCATAAAGCACACAGTTAGAAGTCTTAAAAGTGTCTTTAAAGTTTTACCAATGCATTTCTCACTTTTCAAACCACCACCAGAATGCATTTGGCAATATTCTAAACAAATAGAATCCAAACAAGATGGAAAAAGATGGAACTGACCTGCATTCATTCATTTGTACTGTGGTATATTTTCCCCTACGCACCTGACTTAAGTTAAACCCGCGTCGTCACCTAATCGAAGCCCCTAAACGTCTCCTGATCGATGTTCAATAATATTTATCCTCTGGGTGCAGGGCAGAAACTGCATTTGAATTTGAACTGCATCAGAAGTCCTGTCCTTCCCAGGCTTGGTACCAGAGGTCTTCTTCTTGCGCTCTAAGAGGTGTTTGGATGTTGTCCTAGCATCTTTATCTGATGCTGTTGGACAGTTTGTTTGTGATAGTCCACCAGGATCAAATCAAAATGTAGCAAAACGTTGGGAGGGAGAGAGGGACCTGGCCATAAACTGTAATGTACTGTTCACCACAGAAGAAAAGTTATTAACTGCAAAAGTCTTAGGATTTAATGTGAAAAATTAGGTGTGGAACCATCCGGAACCCTTTAGTCTCCAGTGCCACCAGAACTTCAACTTACTCAGAGCCTCCAGAAGTACAAGGTGTCAGGTTCTCTTTGCTATGCAAAGAATCCTGAAACGTGACCCCCACTTAAGAATCTCAAGCTGAAATGTTGAGACTAGGTTGAGAGTGACTCTTATGGGACCAGCACCACTTCCTCTTGTACCACTGTTTGAAGAATTTATATTTCTAGTATATAATATTTAAGTAGGTTTTGGGAGATCATTTCCTGTCCATCTCCCACCCTGAAAGGTCCAACTTGCTCATTGTTAGTAGCAGCTCACACCATGATTCCCTCACCACGGCCGCTAAGTCATGAGTCACTCTCAACCCATAAAACTTTTTAAAAAATCAGTCTTCATCTATTTCGTGACACTTCAGCTTATGATTATGAAGGGTCACGTTTCAGGATTCCTTGCCCTAGCTAAGTCTCTGAGAACCTGACACCTTGCACTTCTGGAGACTTGGTAGATTATAGTTCTGTAAAAAGATTGCACTGGAGACTGAGAATTAAAGGATTAGTTTATTTCAAAATGAAAATTCTGTGATCATTTACTCACTCTCAAGTTGTTAATCCTGTATGAATTTCTTTCTTCTGCTGAACACAAAAGAATATATTTTTGAAGAATGTCGGCAACTAGACAGTTGATGGTCCTCATTGACTACTTTGTGATTATTTATATGATTTTGAACAAATTGGATTAGACTTTTCTTGTGCTTTTGGGTTAGGGGTGTACGTCTTGGAGTTCTGGCATGGAAACTTAGAAAATGTAGTAAAACGTGACACTTAACAAACCTAGCCAGTTCAGATATTTCATGTGTTCTAGCTCAAGCACACCTGGTGCAACTAATGAAGCCCTTTGCTTGATTAGTTGCATCAGGTGTCCTTGAGGCAACACTTGTTTTGCAGATTTGTGCTATTGTGAGGGATTCTACTCAGGGGGTTGAATAATTTTGAGACTGCGGAAGTCATTAAAAGTTGCATTTTCAGTTGATTTTGGGGAAACCACTTGAAACATTTGTTGTGTTGAGCTCTTTCAATTACTTTGGTTTGATTTGTTCATTGCAAACAGCTGAAAGTCTGTCAATTTTGCCAATAAAACAGATTTGCAATGGGAGTTAAATTATTTTGATCACAACTGTATATATCACTATCACTATTCACTATAATAAGAGCTTTGAAAATTAACCATCCTTCACATTAAGCATGGGAACATTTGTATGTCAGACAGTGGAGGTGGTTGAGACGGTGATTCCTCTGTTGGACCCTGGAATTGTGCACACTGGAGGGAAAGTCATTCATCCAGGAAACACATGCCTTACTTCTCTGAATCTGTCGGGTAATTTCATTTCAGACTTGATTTTATTTCAGTATTAGAGTAAAACATACTAGTATGTTATGGCTGTAACATTTTCTTTTCTGATAATTCAGGAAATAAACTGACTGAGCAATCCCTCAAGCTGTTCCTCTCATCTTTGGAAAGCCAGGGTGAAGGTGGACTTCTGCGTCTTTCTCTCAATGTGAGCCTCATCAGTCTTAAACCTTTTTAAAACCCTCTATGGTGTATCGTCATTATAAATGACAGAGCAAATTTCATTTAAAATACAGTAATAACATTCAACCAAAAAAAAATTACATTTTAGTATTATCATATGAAATCCCATTCAGCCAATAAAATTAAAATCCTTGTTTGGTCACATGCTGTCTAGGCTCCATTGTGAGTTCATTTTAGACTGGGAAATACATATAAATTTTTTCTTTTTTAAATATCATTGTACATCCAATGTTGTCATTTTTAATGCACATTTTGTAAAATCAATAACTCAAAAGTGTTTTGAAACACTAAGACCTTTTCAGTAGTTTTCAGATAGTGAAAATGGATTTTAATGTGACACATTTAGTCATAAAGGACAGCACCCTAAAAAAGGCAAAGGTCAGATGAAGAAAACTTAAATATATGTAAAATATAAAGTCATTTATTTTTTCTAGTTGTGATTTCCTAACGAGTCCCATACAGGGATTAAGAGCTTTTTTAATTTCAGCTATGTTTTTCAGAGAAATCGGTTTCCATCCGATTGTGACATCTTCCTGAAGATACAGGAAATTATGGCTTTCAAGGACCCTCTAAACAAAAACAACAATTATCAGGTGGAGGATGAACATGGTGAACAAGAAAATAAGCGTTAACATAAGAATATAGCATATCATTATCTCATGGTTCCATAATGTGAAACTTCTCAGTCTTCTGATTTTGTTCTGAAATCTTTGTTAAATTGTTATTTTAATACACAGACACAGACCGTAAGAGCTCTAGACACAGTGCTATTAGTTTGTTTAACATTTTGGTCACTACGTGTTATGTCTTTGTTTTGATACCTTTTCTAGCATTCTAAAATGTGGAAAATATTCAAAGGCTTACAGAAAAACAGTAAAAAACTCTGTATTTCTTTTCTGCTATATTTCAGCAAATTTTAGCTGAATAATTATTTATGCAATTGTCATTGTGTTATATTTTTATGAAAATAAAGCAAGTCCAAATAAGTATGTTACTCCATTTTTCATTCATCTGGAGAACTGCATACTTTTCCTATTAAATCACTAACAAAACCACTGTGATTGGTCACATCCCTGAGATGGCACGTGACAATGCGGCACCCATGAGTGAACTTGACGAACATACGATCATCTATAAGTGCCATTTGATAGAAAGCACACGATGCAGCTTTAAACAACAATAATTATCATTTAGACCAACCACACTCAACAAATTACGTCTAACTACCTCCGTTAAATATATTTTTGTCTTCGTTGTGTTTGAAGTGATTGAAGGTTTGTGGGCGTGGCTAATCCTCCCGCGTCAACGTGCACTGGTCCAATCAGAATGTCTCTTGCAGATTCTACATCCGCTATCATACAGGCACACGACATACTGGGTATATTATTACTTTCCATGTGTTTTTAGTTCTTTTATTGCCCACTTTTTAGTGTTTAATGTAATTTCGGAGGCTGTAGGATATCCATAAAGACTCGTCCTTGCAGCAGTGGCAGACTTTGTGCATTAACGACGGAATAGTTTACGCCATATAATCAAGTGTCCTCAGGATTCCAAAATACCGCGGCAGCAAGTTGGAGAAACTAGACAGTATGTATTCCACCTTATAAAATTACCTTGCTTTATGTAATGGGCATATTGCCATACCAAAGAGTAGCAACATTTGGTTTTATTAGTCCTTACATTTGCTGAATGTAAAAGGAAGGACGTTATTGAAGTTGTGTTTATGTATATATTATCTTTGTAGTTCTTGATCTTCAACCATGCTGTTAAAACTGTCAATAAAGAGTGATGGACATTTGCATCCCCTGATTCTCATTATATGCCTTTACAAGAGTTCTGATGTCTCCTGGAAGCCATTTATTGTGTAACTTACACATATTGTTCAAATACTTCTGCAGGAGAAAATAGCTTTATTGCCAAATTTATCAAAATCACAATACAACATGCAGCACTAATGTCATATGTTAAACAGTGTACAAAAATAATACAGAATGTTTGACCTTTTTCATTATATTGCTCCAACAGCAAAGCCATGAGTAGCGGAAGAGATGAGAACCTCCTGAGGATGACGAAGGACGACCTGCAGCGCTGGATCCAGGAAGAGGTGGACCGAAACCCTCATCTGATGCAGAGACGTGAACAGCTTACACAGGTGGAGGAGTGGGTGAAGCTGAAGGAGAGAGACTCAACCTACACCCGCCTTCTGTACAGCAATGCCAGCGAGTAAGTTGTGTTTTTCAGTGGCTAATGCCAATATCTTGAAGTCTGGGTGACCCTTTGACTGTGTTTATATCAGATCAGTCCTTGAGTGTGAGTCGGTGATGAAGGGTCTTTATGGAATGCTGGGATTGGAGTACCAAGACGAGGACTCAGAAGAGGAAGGAGGAGGAGGAGGACCACAGGACGTCATTCATATCGCAGATGATCATGAGGAGCATAGACCGGAAATTAGTGTCTGTAATGGAGATGATGATGATGATGATCTTGTTGTCATAGATCTGGGAGGTAAGAGACAAACATTGTAATGGAAAGTGCTTGAAATAATAATACTTTTAAATGATGGCATTTTAATTAAAAAACTAAAACCATTTTGGGCTCATGACTTTGGTTTTTCTTTTGCAGCCACCAAAGAAACCTTGGAACCAATGGTGAGGATGTTAACTTAAAAAAATGGTTTACACATGCTGATATTATTTTGCGCTTATCATTTTTCATTGTCTTTTCTTCTGTTAATTTTGCTCTTTTCATTGTTTTTATTCATTTTTCACTGATTATTCCATTTTATGAATTATTTTTCTTTCTTTCAGCTTGAAAAGGTGACTATGGCCATTCAGAAGTCATCCAGACTCGTTCAGGATTTAGTCCAGATGGTGAACAAAACCTCCGCTAGCACTGCACCACCATCATCATCATCCGACCTCACCAACAGACCCTCATCGACCTCGACCCCCGAGAACAGCCGTTCTGAATCTGTCACACCAAAACTGAAACTAACGGACAACTCGATTGCAATAGTTAAGACCGAATCTCTTTTGAAAGTACCTGAAATGTCCTCACTTCTCAGCAGTTCAGAACAAATCAAATCTATTTCCGGGCATAATTCAGATTCTAGACTAATTAAGACTGAACCTGAACTGACAGCATTAACAGCTTGTGAAATGAACATTTCAAAACAACACGAAACCGTTCCTAGTCAAAACTATACATCCATGAAATTAATCAAGACAGAACCTCAATTGACACCAGTGACACCTTCAGAAATGTCTTTGATTCCAAGCAAACAACCAGAAACTATTATCAGTGCTAATTCTGGATCCATTGCAAAAATAAAATCTGAGCCTCAATTAACAGTCATAAAGTCAGAAATGTCTTCGCCTCCTAGCAATTCAAATCTATTCACAATGCATTCCAGTCATAATTCAGAATCCATTGCAGAAATGAAGACTGAACCTCAGCTGAAAGCATTAACTCCTGAAATACATTTGCTTGAAAGCGATTCAGAACAGTCCGAGTGTTTTAATTCAGATCGCAGTGCAACAATTAAAACTGAGCTTAAATTATCAGCAATGACTTCTCCTGAAATTCCTTCACTTTCAGGTGATTCAAAACAATTAAAAGATAGTGCCGGTCATAATTCAGCATCCATAGCATCAAATGAGACTGGTCCACAAGTGACACCAGTGACCCCTTCAGAAGTGTCTTCGCCTTTACACAGTACGGAACAAATGGACACTTTTGCCAGTGATGATACAGCATTAATTGAAACGAACCAGACTGAGCCTGAGTCGACCTCAGCGACTTCTCCTGAAGTGTCACCGTTGCCTTGCAATTCTGAAGAACCTGAAACTGTTCCCAGTGATGATACAGCTTTCATTGAAACAAACCAGACTGAGCCTGAATCAACCACAGAGACTTCTCCTGAAGTGTCATCGTTGCCGAGAAATTCAGAAGAACCTGAGAATATTGCCAGTTGTGATTCGGAATCCACTGACAAGACGGAAAAGCCAACAACAAGGAGCAAATCTGCTAAAACTTCTGTGCCCAAGACAAGTCCATCAACCAATCTGAGATCAAAAAACTCTACGTCCGTCACCAGCACTTCCAGCCTGCAAAATGAAACAACAAGAGCACCATCACCCGCAGATAGTTTTGAGGAACCGTCTGACACAGATGACCCAGACTACCTGCCGCCTGCTAGTCCTATACCCAGTGATGATCCCCCTGAATCCCCCCCCAAGGCATCGACCAAAAACACTGATAATGCCTCCCGCAATGATGCTTCTGCGGAACCTTCCAAAGCTGCAAAAAGTAAGCTTTATTTTTTATTTATACAGTTTAGAACTTGGTATATTAACTTAAGCATTGCATATTGTGTTACAGATGTACCTAGTCTGTTATGAATAATCTTACATATTGATTTCTATCACAGATTTTAGTTCAAATATTTCCAAATATTTATTCTTTATCCAGCAAAGATGAAAAAAAAGACATTATAACATGGTTAATATGTTTAGAACATTGTGGGGTTGAATGTCCAGTCAAAAATAAAAATAAGTGTGTATAAAATAACATGGTTTTCGTCAACGCTCCCATCCATCCATCCAGTCAGTAACAGTATTTTTCCTCTGTCACTGTTTTTCTTAGGTTCCAAGCATTCATCAAATGATTCCTCTGGGTTTTCTAAAGGACATAAAATTCCAGAGATAAAACTCAAGGTCAGCACGGAAGTTTTGGGGAGAAGGAAACCCGACTTGTGGTGTAAAGGAACAGTACAAGAAGTCCAAACGTTGGGTAAGAATGATATATTCTGTTTTGGTTTTGTTTTTGTACTAAGCAAGCATTTTTTCTTATTCATTGTGGTAATCATTGGTTATGATATCATCTGACCTGTCTCATCTTTTTTTTTTTTTTTTTTTTAGAGAAAGGCATCAAATATAAGGTGGAGTTTAAACATGGTAAACAGATTCTGCTGTCTGCTCATCTTGTGGCCCCTGCAACTCGTCCTGTGCTCAAGGATTTGTTTGTTGGCTGTCGTGTCGTGGCAAGCTACATAAATGATAAAGGAAAGACCTTGTTTAATGCTGGCGTGCTGGTTGAGCTTCCTGAGCGCAAGAATCGCATGAGGTGAATTTATGACTGCAGTATACATGTAGAGAGTATTTGCTTCTCAAAAAAAATTAATATTTTATACAATTTTAATAAATGTTTCTGTCAGGTTCTTGGTGTTTTATGATGATGGCCAGACAGCGTATCTGGCACTGCCAGACTTTCATGTTGTCTGCAAACAATGTAAGAGATTCTCTTTCATTCTCCATTTCAGTCTTAGTTTTTATAAATCCCCTGAAAACGCTTGACTTCTAAAAGTGAATTTTTCTTTGCAGCGAAAAAGGTGTGGAGGGACATAGAGAATGAGACATGTCGGGCACAGGTGAAGGAATATATTCGTGTCTTTCCCAACCCCATTGCTGTGGTGCTTCGCATAGGGCAAGACACCAAGGCGGTGCGAAATGGCAAGTTTGAGGCCTGCACGGTACTTCAGTTGGATGGCAGCCTGATCCAGATCTGCTACAAGGTGAAACTGAGTCCATTGTGGTCTACTAGTTTTATTCTGTGAACATGATTCTAACCTTTCACTTGAATCTTATAATTTAGTGCCCTTATATAAAGGTACATGAAAGTCAGTGGGTACTTCATGAGAATGTTACTGCATATTTTATATTCTAAACTCACTTGACAAGCCCCAGAGACAGATTTAAGGAGATTCTGACCTTTTATGCTGGATTTTGATGCTGATAAATGTGTTGTTGTTGTTATTTTTTCAGAAAGACAAGCAAAAAGAGTGGATTTATAAAGGCTCAGACAAGTTGGAGCACATTGTAAATATCAAGAACCGTCTTGCTAAAGACAAACCACAACAAACCATTCCACAGAGAACACAACAATCACCTCAACAGAAAACTCAACAACCTGATAAACCCGGTAGCTTTTTTGTGTTTGGTATTCTTTCACTTTTCCTGTCTCTTGGATGCACATTTACGACTAGACCTGTGCATTCAGCAATATAGTATATATTGCAATAATTATCGTGCATGGTATTGTTATCTTGGGCACTTAAAAAAAAACAGTGACTAATTCTACATACATTATAATCTGAGTTCGATTTTCTTTTCCAACAACCGGTTCAATTTTACAATAGAGTATGGCGTATAAAAACTTGGTCCGGTTTTGCTTTGGTCTGAACACGAACGACAGACAGGCTGGCTGAAAATACAGATTCACTCTGTCAGTAGGTGAAGCTTATGGAGAAAAGCAAATACAGTGGTTACCCCTGTACACAAAGTAGCGCTGCTCAACTTTGTTTCTGACACTCATTTGTCTCAGAACGTTTTAACTATTTTAAGACAGCCATTCTGATTTTTGTCTACAATATGGTGACATCAAATACATAAATACTTAGACTTAATATTTTATTTTCAAACATTTGTTTACATATACATTTTATCATGCCAGCCCAGAAAAGATATCTACATATTGTTCTGATTCTTTATAGTTGTATTCTTTTGCGAAAATGGTTTACTTTATACATTTTTATTATGTATTATTTTATTGTATTAGTATTTATCTCCAATTCTGTTTCTTGTTTAGCAGGAAATGCCGTGCCTCAGCACAACAAAACGTCCTCCTCGACAAAAGAGGCTTCACCGACAGTTACTTCAACGACTGTTACCTCAGCAACTGACACTCCCGCACGCGTGACCCGACAATCTGATACCACAGTCACCAAAATACCATCTATCTCCCCTCAAAATATCATGTCGGCAGCTTTCCAGCCGAAGGTCATCCTCCAGAAGTTGTCAAGGCTCTCGCCCATCTTACAAGCTGTCGGTGTGTCGAAGGGTAGTATGCGAACAGCGAAATCTGCTATGGCAATCAGTACCTCACATTTAAGGTGAGTAATGGGCTTGTACTAGTTAAATATGGGATGGTATGGAATACTAACCACCAACCACCTCACACTACATTTCCAGAAGTGCAAAACGACCCGCCCCTGATGAGGAAGAAGAGTATCTTTCTGAGGAAGGGGAGTACGTCTCAGAGCAAGACCAGTACAAGTCCATGTACTTGTATCATCGCTGTTGTCCAGCATGTCTGGATGGGGTAAGACCATCTCAGGTCGACATGCATCATGGTCAAAATCCGCTTCTCATCCCATTGCTTTTTAAGTTTCGGCGAATGACTGCTCGGAGGCGCATCGATGGAAAGGTGGGTGGTGTTTGAGGAAGTTGATCCATTTGGCATTCTATAAAATCATTCAACTACATTGAATGTATGCTACCATTCATAAGTTTGGGCCGGTAAGATTGTTTTAATGCTTTTGAAAGAAGTGTCTTATGTTGAGCAAGGCTGTATTAAAAAAAAAAATAAAAGGAAAAAAAAAAAATATATATATATATATATAGGAATATTGTGAAATACTTTTTTAACTCAAAATAACTGTTTTCTATTGTAAAATATTTTAAAATATAATTTTAAAATACAATAATTTTCAGCAGCCATTACTCAAGTCTTTAGTGTAACACGATCCTTCAGAAATCATTCTGATTTGCGGCTCAAGAAACATTTTCATGAAAAATAATAATCAATGTTGGAAAAGTTGTGCTGCTTGATATTTTGTGAAAACCATGATACTTTTCCCAGAATTCTTTAATGAATAGAAAGTTCAAAAAGAGTTAAAAAGTTTAAAAATTTGAATTAGAAATGTTTTGTAACATTATAAATGACTTTACTATCTCGTTTGATCAATTTAATGCATCCTTGTTTAATAAAAGTATTAATTATTTTAAAAATCTTACTGACCCCAAACTTTTGAAAGGAGCTGTTTCTCTGTATAGCAGCTGCGCATTGATTTTATTATCGTAATGTCTCTTTGCTCTCTTTAGTTGTTTTTCCACATTTTCTATCGTTCTCCGTGTGGGCGGAGCCTGTGTGACATGCAGGAAGTGCAAGAATACTTGATTGAAACGCGTTGTGACTTCCTCTTCCTGGAAATGTTCTGTATGGACCCATTTGTGCTTGTGAATCGCGCCCGACCCCCTTCCACATCAACCGGCCAGCCTCACCTCTACCTGCCGGACATCTCAGTGGGTAGGGAGGTGTTGCCGGTGCCCTGTATTAATGAAGTGGACAATACTCTTGCTCCTAATGTCACTTACACAAAAGACAGAATTCCAGCTCCAGGTGTTTCCGTCAATACAAGCTTGGACTTCTTGATCGGCTGTGACTGCACAGACGGCTGTCGGGACAGGTACTTGACTACATAAATTGGCTTGAATTTTAATCTATGGATGATATTATTAAACACATTTTATTTGTATGTGTGACAGGTCAAAGTGTGCATGCCACCAGCTGACCATTGGGGCCACGTCCTTATGCAGTGGCGGTCCAGTAGATGTTAGTGCTGGATACACACATAAGAGGTTGCCAACAAGCTTGCCAACAGGGTAAGACACAACCTCTGTCTGATTCTTGTTTGATTACAACGGAACTGCCTCACTAAAATCAGATGTATTGCATCATTGTTACGGTGTCCATTTTATTGAAAAAAAAAAAAAACATAATCATGATCTGCTCCAGATCAGTGCATAACATCACATGAAAGCTGAATAAATAAGCTTTCCATTGATGTATGGTTTGTTAGGATAGGACAATATTTGGCCGAGATACAATATTTGGAAATCTGGAATCTGAGGGTGCAAAAAAATCGAAACATTGAGAAAATCGCCTTTAAAGTTTTCCGTTTATGTTCACGATTGTGCTGCATTCACTCACAAAAATAAATGTTTTATACATTTACGGTAGGAAATTTACAAAATATCTTCATGGAACATGATCTTTACTTAATATCCTAATGATTTTTGGCATAAAATAAATATTTATAATTTTGACACATACAATGTATTGTTGGCTATTCCCACAAATATACCCGTGCTACTTAAGACTGGTTTTGTGATCCAGGGTCACTATTGTGCAATATTATTACAATTTAAAGTAACGGTTTTCTATTTTAATAATATATTATAAAATGCAATGTACTTTTTCCTGTGATGGCAAAGCTGAATTTTCAGCATCATTTTTCCAGTCTTCAGTGTCACATGATCCTTCAGAAATTATTCTAATATGCTGATTTGCTGCTCAAGAAGTATTATGTTGGAAAGTTGTGCTGCCTAATATTTTTATGGCTCCCTAAAAAAAGTAATTAAACATGTTACGTAGTTACATTTAATGGAAAGTTACGTTATTTTTGTTACTTTTTAGACTTGCCTATTTGATTTTTAATAATAAATAAACAAAATGTATAATCTTTCACACCAAAAGTGAAATGAATACGCCTTCTGCTGGATTGCAGAAGAATAGGTCGCAGTAGAAGTTCAATACTAAGCCTACAATAAAAACAAAGAAATTAAACAGATGTGATGTTTATCTTAAGTCTTTTAGTATGGTTTAATCATCAAAGGTCACCAGCAAAGACATTGGATAATAGTACATTAAATATATTAGTGTTAACATATTTAATTATTGTAGGTTAGTGTAATATTCTGAGTTTGCATTTCACTGTTTTTATTCATTTTGAGGAATAGTGAATCTGTTTTTGTACGAGTAAATGCCTGCTCACATTTAGTCTAGAACCACAATAACCTCATGTTCACACAGCACACAAAAAAACCTCTGCGTTTATTCCCGATTTCTCTCAACATGGGAACAGAGGTGTCAGTCAACACATGGGAAAACAACGTAACTTGTATTGCTTATTTGAAAAAAGTAAATGGTAAAAGGTAATGGGCTACTTTACTCATCACTTGAAAAAAGTTGTCTGATTACGTAACTCCTGTTTATATGTAATGCATGACAATCCAACACTGAAAATGACATTACATTTATGTTTTCAAACACCCTCACTCTTCTCTAACTCTCATTCCATCTCTGTAGGGTGTACGAGTGTAACCCTCTGTGCCGCTGTGACCCGAGAATGTGCAGCAACAGGCTGGTTCAGCACGGTCTGCAGCTGCGGCTGGAGCTCTTCATGACACAGCACAAGGGATGGGGCATCCGCTGCAGAGATGATGTGGCCAAGGGCACATTCGTCTGCGTTTTCACTGGTAACCAATCATGCACTTGTACCGAAAACCTTTTAGATCCAAACAATCACTTCCTTACCACCTCCTTCTATCACCTCATAGGTAAAATAGTGAACGAAGACAAAGTGAATGAAGATGAGACAGTGTCTGGCAATGACTATTTGGCCAACCTTGACTTCATTGAGGGGGTGGAGAAACTGAAAGAGGGTTATGAGAGCGAGGCGTACTGCTCGGACACAGAGGTCGAAAGCAACAAGAAGACCATAACCATGAAAACAGGGCCGTTGTGGAAAAATACTCTCTACCAAGAAGACTCTAGCAGTAGCGAAGGTGTGTTGTGTGTAAATATTCACCATATAACCTAGCAGATGTGTGTCGTTTTACTTGTATGTGTAACTGAGAATGTTTTCATCTTTTTCATAGAAAGAGAAGAACCTATGGAGCTGGTCACAGATCAAGAGGACATGGAAGGTAAGATGCAGTGTGATGTGAGTGTTATTTAGGGCCCGAGCACCGATGGTGAGAAGACCCTATTGGAATTGCTTCGTTTATTATAATTATATTATGTTTTTGTTTTTATTAATATTTTAAATTAGCCTTTATTTTTATAGGTTCAGTTTTCATTTAAATGTTTAGCAATTTTTTTTGCCAATTTAGGTTTGATTTATATTTTAAGTATTTTAGTTACTTTTTAGTTTTATTTATTTCCTGTTTAATACATTTTAGTGCTTGAACTTTTTAGTTAGTTATCTTATTTTTTTACCTAAAGTTTTCTAATTTTCGTTTAGGTTATGTTTTTCATCTAATATTTTTGTTTCATTTTATATTATTTCAATAATATATTGGTTTAGTTAACAATAATAATCCTAGTTAGATGGAGAGAAAATCGTGACTTTAATAATCCCATTTTGTATAACTTGAACAAATGAAGATATTTTTGATTAAATCTGAGAGGTGGATCACTGCTACATAGGCTGCCTAAGGGAATGAAACTTGACGGCCCAGAAAGTCATTAAAGAACATGTTTAAATATTCCATGTGCCTACAGTGGCTCAACTATAAGTGTATCAAGCGATTCCTTGTGGGCCTGAGACGAGAGTTCAAGAGATTTCCACGACGCATGCGCGATAACTGAGAAGAGGACGTTCTTCTTCTAATACTTCTTGTTCAGTTCTCGCGCATGCGTCGTGGAAATCTCTTGAACTCTCGTCTCAGGCCCACAAGGAATCGCTTGATACACTTATAGTTGAGCCACTGTAGGCACATGGAATATTTAAACATGTTCTTTAATGACTTTCTGGGCCGTCAAGTTTCATTCCCTTAGGCAGCCTATGTAGCAGTGATCCACCTCTCAGATTTAATCAAAAATATCTTAATTTGTGTTCCGAAGATGAACGAAGGTCTTACGGGGTTGGTACAACATGGGGATGAGTAATTAATGACTTAATTTTCATTTTTGGGTGAACTAACCCTTTAAAACTTACATATAATTTTCATTTATGCATTCGACAGATACTTTTCTCCAATTCAAGTTGCATTCAAGTTGTACATTTTATAAGCTCATGTATTCCCTTGGATTTTCCCCTATACTTTTATGATTACTTTATGTTCGACAACATTTAAATGCTTGTGTAGTTGCTTTATCTTTGATATAAAACAGACTAATCCTAAATCCAGTTTTGGATGCATAGCATGCAAATTAGGATGCAGCCATGGACAATAAGGTGTATAGGTTGAAATCTAGCAACTTTTTTTTATGTAACCTCTATTATGTAGCAAACTTGTCTGATGTTTTTCTTGGTCTGTCCTTTCTACCTGTTCAGTCTGTGAGTCATTAGGCGCGACACTACTATCCCATAAGCCACATGAAGCATCTAAAGATGCTCAGAAGAAAGTGACCAAACAAATAAGAGAGGACGGTCAGTATCATTTTTCATCATTTTATGCTTTGATGAAAAATTAGCGTTTCATTGAATTTGCTGAGTCTATAATTTGTGTTTCTAGGTCAAGAGACCTCAGGTCCAAAGCGTTGCTTTGCCATAAAGTCCTCCCAGAGAAGAGTGAAACCATTAGAAACCACTGACACACAAAAGGAGAAAACGAAGACAGCTCTGTCTGCAAACAACACCCGCAGACTGTTCAATGGCGAGGAGACCTGTTACATTATTGACGCGAGACAAGAGGGAAACCTCGGCCGCTACATCAATGTAAGCTAAACCTGAACCTTTTGTCATTGTAAATGTGCCAACAATAGTACGAATTTGTAAAAAAATTATGCACTTTCAGATTTTTGTTTTACCGTTAATCCTGCCTTTCTCAACAGCATAGCTGCAGTCCAAATTTGTTTGTCCAGAACGTCTTCGTGGATACTCATGACCTCCGGTTCCCATGGGTGGGATTCTTTGCCAGCAAGTCAGTTTTTTTATAGCATGATTATTTATTGAATTGTGTTGATATACTTCAAAATGAGTGATTTTTACACAGATTTTGATTGGGAACTCTGACTATGGATTTCATTAGTGTTTCCTAATTCATGGTCATAAATTAACTAAATTCTTAGGGGCCATTCACACAGTGTGTGTTTTCTATTCAACTGCACAAATTTTCAATTTCAAAAACGCTAGATGGATGTTTTTGCAGTTAAAAACGTAAGACGCAGGTCAGTGAACTGAAAAAGAGGCTCGTTTTCTTTTTTAAACTTGATCTTTTAACTTCAAAGAGTCAAACACATCCGTCTAGTGCATGCTTGCATGGAAAAGCAGTGCAGTGGATTGGTCCCTCAGGGCTGGTTCACACAGAACATGTAACGTCCACCTAGCATGTCTAGAGATGCATTTTTTTAAATGTTCAACTTTTGACTTGAGTGTTGTGTTTTTAGAATGCCGTGTCAGGGAACAGAGTCCTGCACGCGGGGACGGATAGGTGAACCGCTAATATTCGATGTAACCGGTGGAATATTTACGTTGTCATTTGTGGTGTTGGCACGGGCAGACTGTGGGTCCTATAGCCAAAACTGTTTCGACACAATTTGGTGCCCTCTGATAGGCAGCTGCTTTCAAACTGTCCCGTGCTTATTTGTTTTCACGCTCTGTAGTCTGAAGAACAACAAAGGTTTCTAATTAAAATGCGATTTGCAGCAATTGAGTACAGCGTTTGCGTGATTGACAGCTTCAGTCATTAAGAGTTCCTGTCATCTTTGGTTGCTTTCTGTATAAAATCTATTCGCAATTTGAATAAAAGTTTTATCTTTCAGTTTCAGGAGAAACGACCGCATTTAGATGCAGAGTGAATCCTCGAAAATATTCTGATAAGAAATGACAGTAATAGCTCATATTTGGCTATATGTTCTTTTATTTTATGGAGACCTCTAACACTGTCACCTAACTACACGCGACGCGATAAAAGGTATCTTTTCCATGTTAATCAGAGTTTTTGTCCTAACCAGCTGGACGATTCTATTTTAGAAATCGCAGCTGGAACAAAAAACACAAAGTGGGGCAATGATAATCTCAGGTACTGTTTATGTGCTTTATTTAATGTTAAAAGCGTGTAATCTGACTTTGAATATCATTTAGTACTCAAAGCCCAGCTTTGTAGCTGTAAAAGCAACAGTGCATAATTCACCTCAGATCTCGAAATTAAACAAATGTTAAAATGTGAACAAACAAGTGTATTCTTTGACAAAGAATGTTTTAGTAATTCAGTAGCCTATGTATTTTTAAAGGTGCAGTATGTCATTTTTAGCGGCATCTAGTGGTGAGGTTACGAATTGCAACCAACAAAAGTTACGGTGGCCAACAGGAAAATATGTCATCGTCTGAGACAGCAGAGAGTAGCCAGTTCAGCAATGAGGTTTCTTTACAAGGATAAATTAAGCAATTATGTTTACTTAATTATTCAGTAAAACTATATGTTATTTGCGAATATTATTGTTACTTGTTCTTCATTGTGTCTGTTTTATTCACTGAACTAAGCTTGCTTCCTTGCAGGAAGAGTAACATAGTAACGAAACGCGTTTGTCCGTTTAGGGTCCACCGTAGAAACATGTCTGCGCATTTTAATGTAAGGGGACCCGCGGTGTATGTAGATAGAAACTGCTCGTTCTAAGGTAATACAAATATAACAGTTAATTAAGTAAAGTCTTTATACACCACTGAAAACTTTTTCAAGGTAGTGACGAAACGCGCTCTGTAGGGCTGTTTGTTCGCTGCCGGCTACGGTAGAAACATGACGACACAATATGTCGACCTCCATAGAAGGGGGCGCCCGTGCTTATGGAGATATAAATGTCTCATTCTAAAGTTATAAAAACATAACGGTTCTTTATGCAAGGTCTTTATACACCACAGAAAGCATTTCTGTCAATAGATCCTCAGAAATATTACACAATACACCTTTAATAATGTTTTGGTGAAATATTTGTGAATTTGATTATGTAGCATACTTATCCATTCTCTTGCGAGTGCAATCAAGATTACTCTCTGGTGCACTTGCCGCGAGAGCCCACCCACACGCTGTTCTGACTGGCTGTGGGTTTTGATTGATTTTGACACATATCGCACTCAAAATGGACAGACAAATTATCGCCAACTATAGCCAATGGTGTGATTTATGCACATTTGTTGAAAATAGCCTGAATGGGCAGATTGTTCACATGATGTAGGCATAAGTTTTGTTTTGTTTTGTTTTGTTTACATGATGGATGCACATGGATGCTGAATGTCTTTTTTCATAAATGCATCAACTGAGAAAGCATAATGTTGGTTCACAAACACACACACACTCACTCACATTATTTCTTGTTACATGAGCAAATAAATAATTTGTCCATCTGATGTATTAGATTTAATGCAGGTTCGGGTCGCAGTCTTTATTTAATATGGGTCGGGTAAATAATTAAATTAGTGCTGCTGCTTTCGGATAATGGTTCGGCTGTTCTGTTCTGTTCATGTATTCTGTTCTGTTAAGTACTCTGGGTTTACCAAACAGGACCCGTGAAGGACTCTGTCACACAGAGTGCATTTTTGCAGTTAAAAACACAAGACGCATGGAAGTGGAACATAAAAAACGCAAGGTCTTCAGATGTGTTTTTAGAACACTCAAAGTACCATTGTGTAAGAGTAACCGTTATAAAAAATCCTTTATTCCTCTATCAATTAACATGTTAAATAGCAAGATGCAGTAATGTAGGTCTTTAGTTTCTGTGTGTGCATTTGTTATATGTATACTGTGTATTAACGCATCCATTTGCTGTATGTATGTGGTGTATTAATGTAGCTTTGAGCCCAAGACAAATTTCCTGAAAAAGGACAATAAAGTTAACAAACAAACAAACGCTGTCACGTTGCAAAATGTTGAGATAAAAAAAAACCAATGAAAACGTTGCACAGTGGAGTGGAAAAATGCATTCTGTGTGAGACGCTGCAAAAGACGCAAGGCTCGTGCGCAACGCATCCGTAAACTAGGAAAAAGTAAAGCAGTGGAATGGTAAAACGCATTCTGTGTGAACAGTCCCTTAGCTGTATTTTAATGGCCTTGTAGACAAGATTCTGAATGTGTTTGTATGCGTTTTTTCCTTTCTTCTGTCTTTATCAGGCGCATCAAGGCAGGTACGGAGTTGACGTGGGATTATAACTATGAGGTGGGCAGTGTGGAGGGGAAGGTTCTGCTCTGCTGCTGTGGCTCACTGCGGTGCACTGGAAGACTGCTCTGATCCGCCCCTTTCAACATAAAACACTAAAGCTTTCATTGTGTTGTTGACTTTCATTAACATGTCAGAAATGTAGGTGTGTCACTGTTCCGGAAAAGTATTCCATAAATGTGACCCATTGAATATGAAAAGTGTAATACAATATATTAAAGTGTGCTTTGTTTGTTTTTTTATTGTTTTTAACTTCAAAAAATGTGAATAGTCATGTATTTGTGTGTAAATAAAATTTGCAAGTATCAAAAACTACTTTAATTGTAAATTTGTCTTGTATGTTTTTTTTTTCAGTCAAATATGCAAGTATGCTTTGGAAAATAAAGCTGAATATGAACAATACCATTAAAATGAGCAAGTATAAAGTAAATCTATCGGTAAACCTTTAAGATAACTCGCTATTTTTATTAAAAAAAAAGTTAACTACTGCTTTACTCGTACCGTAGATTCCTTCTGTATATAAATACATATATTTTTTTTGTGAAGACACTAGTGGCTATTGTAGTAACTATGTTTGGGTAAATAAACTTTGGGTAACATGGCACATTTTTGGGGGGTTATAATTAGGGAACAAATAGCGCTATGCTCATATTGAATGTGCAAATGGCCCGCGCGCGTGGTATAAACAGAGACAATTTGTATATAAACAAGAAGCTTTTGGAGGAGGGACCGGAAGTAGGTTTTTTTTCTACAATGTTTATTTGGTCTTGAGTGAGAAAATTTATCCGAAGCGTCAACACGGATTTTCTTTGGGATAAACGCACAGGGTTGGCTGCTAAAACGGTGAGTACAAAACATAATATTACTGGCTGCCACTTTTTGCCCCTATCTCAGCCGAAAAGAACAAGAACGAGTATTTGAGAAATGGTTAGTTGAAGATAAGAAGATCTCAAAATGGCCGTCGACGCGTAAAGAAGCCAAAGAAGCTAGCTGCTAGTCGGCTAGAAAAAACAACAACAATATTTATCTTCCGTTTTCAAAAGTTACAACACCATGTCATGTATCGACCTTACCGCACGAATTTTAGTTTAACATTAGAGACAATTATTAATTGTCTTCCTTACCGTTACGCTACAAAAGAAATGGGAATTAAAATAACTTTAGCTAGTTGGTTAGCCTATCTAACGTTATACGTTGGTGCAAATATGTCGTTTTTATTGTTATCATGCATTATACACTTCTGATCACATTTATCCTTATAATATAGTTTATTTCGAGTAAATGCGTATTTTCCTTATATGTTGTTTGTTAAACCTTGGTCTGCGGCTTCTCTGCTAAATATAGACATTGGCTCGAATAACTCTCGACGAATTTCTCTAAGAATGTATTCAAATGTCAGTTTACTTTTTTCCAGATTATAAATTCCCTCGAAAAAAATTAATTTAATTATTATTTCTTTGCTTAATTAATTTTCTAAAGCCTCATGTGATTTTTTCCATAATAGGTTTTATGCAAAATACTAGGATAAATATAAAAAAAACCCAGCCCTGTATGTTATCCTTGATGTACAATATTTAAATGTATATATTTTTGTGTTTTCAATGCAGACCTTATTGGTCGTTAGTGTTCATTACTGTATGACAGTATCAACATGTGTGTCAACAACCATATAAAAGAAAATAATGTGGCAATGTTTTATCAATTAAAATTTAAATCAGCCGCCTTAATGTTTTAAAATAATTGTTTGTCTGTTCTCTAAATGTTTTAACACCAATTCTAGACTAGCCTCTCTAAACTGCCAACATATGGACAGTCATTTGACTTGTCAGTTGACTCCCAAAATCACAAGATTAGTAAAGCACTTACATTTTACTTTCTTTTTTATCTTAATAAATGTTATGTTATATCTTGAGCAGATGCCGCACTCCAGACGGTACCCGTCCTCGGAGAGGGCCAGCCACAGCAGCTACCAAGATCGTTATCGGGACAGAGACCGAGAGCGAGGGAGAAAACCTCGTCATCGACGCTCACCGACATTCTCCTCCAGCAGTGACCGTGAGAGGAGAGGGAGAGGACACAGGCAGGAGGCCGGCTATGCCCGATCCAGGAGGTCTGATCGTTGTGTAGTACTGAAATTGCAACAAAATAAATTCTGTGAAATATATAATAATAGTAATATTTAATATTTCCTTTTATAAATGTCAATATATAGACTCTGTCTGAAATGGCACCCTATACACTCGCGGTCTTCCTTCAAGTCTGCACTTTCGTGACCAGGCTGTTTAGTGTGGTTTTAAACTACTTTTTATTGTCAGAACATCACAAACAAATGTTTTTGAATTCTTTACACTTTTCCAGTCTTTTTTCGTCAACAAAACACATTTCTCAATAGAAAAAATAGGTGTTCAGGGGTTTTAATAGGTGATATTGTTTCAAATCATGAAACCCGGTTTGTGTTGCCTGACTTTGATGGCACATATCTTCAGCACAGTTTGCAGTGCAGGCTGCAATATTAATATTACATGTTTTGTCTCTGAGAAATGCATATTTGACAGTAGCTTGAGTTGACGGTAGTGATAGCTTGAGTTGGGATGCTAATGTAAATTTATGCTCATTAACAAAAACAGTAACATCTGTAGAAATTGTAACAACCTCATTTTTATATGGTAAAATTTAAATATTCTGACTTTTGAGTTTTATTAAAAATAACCATTGGTCCTCCATAGTAGCGTACATTTAGATCATGATGGCCAGTTAAAATCACGCATATAGGATCTCAGTACCATGGTAAAATGTAGCTATATGGTATCTTTGGTATTTACCGCACAGATTTTAGTTAATAGAGATGATTAATAATTGACTGCCTTGTCGTCACGCTACAAAAGAAATGGGAATTAAAATAACTTTAGCTAGTTGGTTAGCCTATCTATACATTGCTGCAAATATGTTGTTATTTTCTTGTTATAATGCATAATAAACATCTGCACAAATGTGTTACATTGGTATGTAACAGGAAGACTGGAATTGCTGACGACTCACTTGCTTCAGCAGTTCAGAATCGATTCTTTCTTTTAGAAGACAAAAACTTCATTTGTCATGCACTGATCTTTAAAGCTTTGCAGATCTTTTACCTTCACAAACAGCTATATTACACACTGCATCAAAGGCAATTTTCAAAAAATAGGGGCACTTAAATGTTTAAACCTTTAATGATATTTGGAGTGTCAGCTTTAATGTTTTATTATAATATTTTAATGAATATTTATTCAATACCAGGAAGTAAGAGATTCTAACTTTATAAGAATCATTATTTCTGTTAGTGATTGTATGGTATAACGCGCTCGTCTTCTTCCCAGCTACGACAACCGTTCTTCAGACCGCAGGCCATACGACAGACACTACGGCGAGAGCCATCGGCGCCTGGACCACAGCCGGGAACGGGACAGGGAACACGGGACGCCGAGCAACTACTTCTCCCGCGACACCTCGCCCAGCTACGACTACCGACGGGGCCGTGATCGGGACCGCGAGGACTCGTACCGGAGGAAAGGCAGCAGGCGTAAGCACAAACGAAGGCGGCGTAGAACCAGGTCCTATAGCCCATCCTCCTCGGTGAGTACTTCAATACCCGAGCCTGCTCTTTCCCACCCCCAAATCCCTTCTTCTCTCTCTACCTCTACCTCTACACGCTCCTGTCTCTCTTTCTCCATAATGCTTTTCTTTTCCACAGCCCCAGGATTTGGTAAGTATGAACTCTTTTGTTTTATGTTCTTTTTGTTGACATTTTGTCTTTTTAATAGTGATAGCCTAAGTCTTGGCTTTCAGTGTTTATAATCGAATTGGCCCAACTGTAACATTATAGTGAGACTCAATACAGTAGTCATTAATGTAAACATTAAGTAGTAAATGTGTTTGTTGGGAAAGCCTCTGTAATATCTCATAAATCTCATCCATTCTTTATCTTGCTCTATCTACACGCCTATATAACTCACACTGTTTTTTATGAAACATATAAAGTTGCTCCATAACTTCAGCTCTTTTTAATTTTATTTCCAGTCTCCCAGTCGAGCAACCTGTCTCTTTTGTCATGTTGTGAATTAGCAATGCCTTCACTCATGTGCTCTTCTATGAGTAAATGTTGATGTAGGTTGCTTTTTTGTGACTTTTTGTCAGGGTTGCTAGGCAGAGGGATGAGGGGGAGTTTGAAAGCAAGCAAGAAGGGAGGGGTAAAATGTTATCTTTGACTTGATCCCTTGCACTATATCCCTATCGTTATATATATCTCCTCACGTGGTGTCATACGATTCGCCCCATGACCACCAAACCTACCTACAACAACTGCAACACTGCTCATCTTCGTCGCCGTGGCTACGGCTGCCCCCCTCCACTCTCCCCGCTCCGCCCACCTCCCCTCTTCCCTCTGCGGTTGTGGCGTGATCTCTGACCTGTGACCCTGGCCGGGGCCGAAGCAGCGGAGTGACAGCGGGACACGGGCACTGTGTGTGAGGGACGACGAGGAGGGTCACCTGATCTGTCGGAGTGGCGACGTCCTGCAAGAGAGATGTACACACTGCCACTACTACTACTCCTCTACTCCTATATCGTAACCTTTCTCCCTATCAGTACCAGCACACACACAGGGGAGGGCAGGAAGTCATGATCATGAACATGATTGGTGGTGATGATGATGCTGTCATAGAATGTTCTCCCCTTTTGCCAGAACAGGCAAGGGGGAAGGCATGTCGAACATGTCTTTAGTATCTCCTTTTTTTATTCTTTTCAGTGGGGATGGGGTGTTTGTATTGCTGTGTAGAAGTATTATGATCCTTTTTAATTCTTGACTGCCAGGTTCCCAGATTTAGCTTCTTTTTTTTTTCCTAGTCCCATATTATTCTGGTCTTGTTGAAGCATTTGGCTACATCAAGATTCACACTTACCCCTACATCGTATGCTGTCAATCATTTCGATTTAAAGATTTGATTGCTGTGACATGCACTATTTCCATAGGTATTAGTATGCATGTTATTTTTTTATAGTAAATAGTCGTTTTAGTTTTCGAATTAGCTTAAAGCAGTACCGTTGTTTTAAAATCCCTCAGTTAAACGTATCTATTTATTAGGGGTCCTTCTGCGTCGGACCTACGCAAAGTCTGTTTCTTTGCGTTTTTTCTTTTTTAAACAAATGCAGACTATTTTTGTTGTTGAAAAAACATGCTTTATTACTTTCATCGAGAGTGTGCGTAGTGATGCTTGCCGTATTTTTTTTGGTTAACCTGAATAGATAGTCACAGTTAAGATTAAAAATGTGATTCTAGGAATCTTGTTTAGGATTTTCTCTTTAAATGCGCTGTCTAATTAAGCTCTTTACATCTCCCCCTCCCCTTTTCTCTACGTTTTTTTCCCTCTATTTGTCTCTTAGATGAGATTGTCAGCACTTTGGGCGAGGGCACCTTCGGGAGGGTGATGCAATGTATTGATCATCGCAGGTGAGCCTCGTCGCTTGGCGACCAATCAGCTGCTATATTGCAAAACCAACATAGTGTGAACTTCAAACAAAATGTGTTTCTTTGTCTGTCTAGTTGTTGGGCTGAAAAATATCTGCTCTGGTAGGTAAAAATGCACTGTGTGATTATTCCAGACAGTAAGAAAAGCCAAGGGCTTATAGGTTTATGCGTCCTGTAAGAAAACATCTTGGTTCCTATATGCCGTTTTGGAAAAGTACGGAAAAATAGAAAGGCATTTTGAAGAAAGAATATGGGCATTTCCAGACATTTGCCCCTTTTAGTTTTCCATGATAGAAAATTAAGAATTATTTAATGAGAATTTTTTTATTATGGCAGATGTTTAGTGATTCTTTAGTGAAGTTCAAACACGACTGAATAAAAATGCAGGTTATAAGTGTGATAGGACAATGCACACTGAGCCACCTATTGTGCCATCAGCCCATTTCGCTTTGTGGTTTCTCGGCCGCCACAGAGTATGCGTTAAAGCAGACCTAAGGCCTTGAAATATGGATTTTTTGAACACTTTAAAAAAAAAATTATAGTACTATATTTTATAGACCCTTGAACTTGGCAAATAGGACAATGCGCACAGCCATATTGTGCCATCAGCCCATTTTACGTCATGGTTTCTCCGCCGCCACAGAGAATGCCTTAAATTGGACATTAGGCCTTGATTATTAGAGTCACTACCCTAAGGAAAGTCAAATTTTGAGCAAATAGATCAAGTAATTCATGTGCATCCATGCTCTTATTTTTTTCATAGTAAGATGGCAGTGACGCAGAAAGGAAATAGCTTATAGTATATATAAAATTAGAAATTGTATTGTGTAAGCACACAAATTTTCAGTGCGCATGTGAATAGTTTCTCAAGGGCACAAAAAAACATTTCTTGTGTGCATGCAATTGCAAAAGTCTGTATATTTTTATTATTTTAGGTGCTCTGTATTTTGCCACTTAGAAAAAATCAATGAAAAAATCCCTGAGAAAGTCAAAATATTTACAGATGACTACTATCTGAGACTATTTATAGAGACATGCCACTTACTCAATCCTCAATACAACTATATAGGGAAAACCCGTAACGCCAAAGATGGCGGTTGTATGAACATGTCCCGCCCCTCCCACTGGAAAGCCAATCGTCTGCCTTTAACAGTCAAGCCAGGAAACATTTAAGCCTATCGTCTGGTTCCACTGACGCATGCGCACAGTTGAGGTTTGCGACAGTGGAAAATACGTTACTGTTTGAAAAGGCGGCAGATTTGATATGCAGTGTATGTGTGCGTTGTGTAAATATCAGACATCCCAAGTGTCTACCGCATATTTATAGCGGCTCCCTGATGCATGCAAATTAGTTCAAATCTCCCAGAATCTATAGCGAGCGAGCGAGAGCTCACACATAGGGTGCTTCTCATTTCTTATTTGTGCATCCTCGTTTCCTTTCCTCGCTTCCTTTCCTAGCGCCTCAGCTACTCCCCCTGTAGGTTGTGAGGGAAGGACGCAAGGAAAGAAAATGGAGATGGAGGCGTCGAATGAAAGCTTTTTTTATACATTGGAATACTTGATCATTCGAGCGTCACTTCACAGCGTCATCAGCAGCGCTCAAAGCATCTGCCCTTATGTTGTTGAAGTTTGTTTATTTAAGAAATTCATAATGAATAATAATAAAGCAAGATACCCTGTTGAAATATGTGAGATGTGTGGTTTATATAAACTGCATAGGTAAACTATAATTTAAAAAGATTGTGACCGATGTGAAGGGGGAGGAGAATGTATACGTGCGTCACGTTTAGTCAATGGAACAGTTCCGCATAGGATACACCTGTGTATCCTCGCTCATGACTCCTCTGAAAGCCTCCTCACTCCTCGTTCCTCGACTCCTCGCGGTGCAATTAGAGAATTGAGATATCCTTCAAGATGGCTGTGCTTGATTGGTTTCCGGGTCATAGGATGGAGGACAGAGGAGCGAGGAGACGAGGAGGGATATTGAGAAGCACCCATACTGTGCTTCAAACCGTGTAGCGCGCGCACGTCAGAGAGGGAGAGAACCCTTGCACATGCGTAGTAAAGTATAACCTGTGGGGAAAAAGGCGTTTTAAACCTTATTTTGGGGCAAAGTCATCAAACTTTTTCAGCGATCTTTATCATATTTTACTGCTGTTTCTATACATGCAGTTTTTATGTCCCGGTGACCAGTGAATGTGCAGTTCTGACTCTCTGCCCATTCATTTAGATAGGAGCCTGGTCTTGTTAGTCCGAAATAGCTGCCCGGAGGCGTTGCCAAGATGGCGGCCGAGTGGCATGACTTGCCTAAAAGGACTTTGCTACTATATACCAAATATAAAGCTGAAAATAATGCCGTTTGAACCATTTATGGTAAATATGGTCTTGGAAATTTGAGTCTAGAAAAGTATGACATTTTTAAAATTGGACAATATAAAGGAACCCTGACATATTCAGCGAAATAAGGACCACCCCAGCTCTCACCAGTGGTCTATGGCTTGTGTTGATCTATAATCAGCGTTTGTGCAATTTATCAGTTATTCTGGTTTGCTCCCTACAACAGACAAGAAATCTAAATATTATCCATCTTATTTTTCAATGCAGAAGTAAGCTATTTCTTGTGACTTCAGATTAGGAATAATAAAGTGCAGTAAATGGTAAAACTATTTGCTCTACAAACCATTTGATTATGATCAGTTGAAATAATATGAATACCAGTTTGCAGTATCAAGCAGCATAACGGACTGTTTTCGTGCGGCTGACACCGGAAGCCTTGCACATTCAAGGTTAAAATGGCTGTGCTTACTAACGTGGATAGACCCATCAATATAGTTAATTCCTTTGATTGCAGGGTTGAAAACATGTATGCAGTTAGAGAGCTATCTGACAGATAAGATAAGAGAACTTTGCAATGTTTAAACTAATGCTCTTTTGCTTGGTTAAGGGGTGGAGCACATGTTGCTCTGAAAATCATCAAAAATGTGGAAAAATACAAAGAGGCCGCCCGGCTGGAGATCAACGTCCTGGAAAGAATCAATGAAAAGGATCCTGAGAATAAGAAGTGAGTTGACAAGAGAATCTTTACAAAATTTGCACAATTTGAGGAATTGTGTATGAAGTATCTGTGCAAATTCATCTTAAAATAGACCAAAGACAATTTGGATCACTCGCTTACAAAATTACACTTTTTAACCTGTCTACTTTTCTCTTTCTCAATTCCTTAGTTTGTGTGTGCAGATGTTTGACTGGTTCGACTATCATGGCCATATGTGTATCAGTTTTGAGCTCTTGGCTCTCAGTACTTTTGATTTTCTCAAAGAAAACAATTACCTGCCATACTCCATCAGCCAAGTGCGTGATATGGCTTTCCAGGTCTGCTTGGCTGTCAAATGTAAGTAGACATTCAAGTTAGGATCAGTGGTTTTTCACAAACTATGGTTGGACTCCATTTGCCTTGAATTAAATGGCCAGTTCTGCAGTTCATAGTATTGTGCTCTGTTTCTCCTCCTCTGCAGATTTGCATGAAAACAAACTGACCCACACAGATCTGAAACCAGAGAACATTCTCTTTGTCAACTCGGACTTCACAATCACATACAATGTGGAGAAGGTAATGAAGAGTTTGTCATTCGCTTTTAACCTAACCAATATTTTTTGTGTGTATGTTAACATATCAGCGTCAGCTATTGAAAACCCCATTAGTGGGCCATTAAAGGAAATGCATATTAATTAACCCTCTTCTCTCTGAGGCAGAAGCGAGACGAGCGTACTGTGAAGAGCACAGCAGTGAGGGTGGTGGATTTCGGCAGCGCTACATTTGACCACGAGCACCACAGCACCATCGTTTCTACCAGGCATTACAGAGCACCTGAAGTTATTCTAGGTAAGGACAATCATGCCTCGTTTATGACTGACCAAACAGCATGTATTTTAAGCAGTACACATTATCCTGAATTTGAACTTGAGCGAGACCAGTGAAGGCACAGGACTAGAATGGGTTAATCGCTGCAGCAACAGCAGATTAGCTTCTTTTCCACCAAAAGGGATTTAATTAGTCAGTGACTTCATTCAGCGGACTGCAGGGAATCGTCCAACCTAAGATTGGTTGCCATGAAAGCTGATACCCAACCTTAATCTGTTATGAAATATCCTGCACGTTGCTTTGCTGTTAATATTAAAGAGTAAACGGGTACTGTTATTTATACGTGCACTACTGTTCAAAGGTTTGGGGTTTGTAAGATTTTTAAATGTATTAGGAAGTCTCTTCAGACAGAAGTCTGAAGTAGTGAGTTTAGGTATTGGGGTGCGGAGCCAGTGCTTTGAATTTGATGCTTGTGGCAATTGTTAAATAATTTTAAGTAATCTTGAGGCCCCCTTAAAAGTTTAATGAGGCCCCTTGTTTGAGAACCACTGACCTAAACGATTTGCACACATGCTTCTGACTGATACTGTACATTGTCCTGCAAGGTTATGATGCAGTAACATGATGTCATCACTAGTTGACTATTGCTAAAAATAGTGTACCAAATTGTTTTGCCTTGCAGAATTAGGCTGGAGTCAGCCGTGTGACGTGTGGAGTATAGGCTGTATCCTCTTCGAGTACTACCTCGGCTTTACTCTCTTCCAGGTACAAAGTCTATCTCCGCTACTTTTCGACAGCAGGTCTACACAGCCACTCTTGTTTTTGTATGTCTTCATTAAGCAGCTTAAGATCAGGTAGAATCTGACCAAAGGGTCACAGGTGTCCATGCACGCACACTGTAGCCAAACACCTGCTGTTTACCCTTTGACCTCAGATGTGCTCACTAATGCTCTCTCTTTCCCATGCACACACAGCTCACTGTATAGGAACATATGTTGACCTGCTTTGTAAAAACTCGGCAAAAACATGTTGCTAAAGTGTCTAATGTTTATCATCAACCAAGTAATGTTCATCAATTCTAATTTTATTAATAAAAAAAACGTTTTTTTAAATCTGACTCTCAGACTCATGATAACCGGGAGCATTTAGCCATGATGGAGAGAATTTTGGGCCCTGTTCCTTCCCGTATGATTCGTAAGACTAGGTAAGTTTTTAACACTCTTAACTGGGATTTTCTTAAGTCTTTGAATAGTTTCCATGTCACTCATGCTTGTATGCGCAGCAGGTTGTGCAAGTGAAATTATCATTTCTTCACCGTACAGGAAACAGAAATACTTCTATCGTGGGCGCCTGGACTGGGACGAGAACTCTTCAGCGGGAAGATACGTCAGAGAAAACTGCAAACCTTTACGGGTAAGCAACACTGTTTTATAGGCTTCATATTTTGTGCATGCAAAATGAATATAGTGGATACATTTATTTTTGAATGTTTATGTAAATATGGGTGGTCATATGTTAATGTACTTACAATCATCTTCATCCTCCCTTCCTCTTTCTCCCTCTCAGAGATATGTTCTATCTGAAGCTGAAGAGCATCACCAGCTGTTCGATCTGATCGAGGCCATGCTGGAGTATGAGCCGACGAAGCGTCTTTCTCTCGCTGCAGCCCTGAGGCATCCTTTCTTTCAGAGCACCGTCAACAGCGCTGACCAGAATGCCGGAAAGAGCTGGGAGGGAAACCGCGACATCAGTCGGTGACAATATTCATCTTCAACCAACGTCACTGTCTTATGCCAAAAAGAAACTCGAGGACTCTCATACCAAGAGAGTTAACATGGAGCTGAACTGACGTTGATATAAGTTTTATAGTGCAAGAGGAATGAAGCCGTTGCACAGCATATGATTTCTCAATCATCTTCCCATAATGTGAGAACAGCTCCAGCAGGAGAATGTGAGGAACTTGGCGCATCTAGAAGTTCCCAGTCAACTGACATGCTTGTACATGTTGGACTTTCAGAGAGTTGTTGATTGAATCTACCCTCCCAAGTTCAGTTCTTCCAGCCAATTGTGGCTAATGACAGTCATAAGTGGAGGGAAAGTTGTTTGATGGGGGGGGAAAAGCATTAATGTAACACTCCATTTCAGAAAATAACTGACAAAACAAGCATCACTGTTACAATATGATTATTTATCGGGCTAATACGTTTTGTGCATTTTAGCCCTTAGCTGATAATCGCAAATGCATCGCGACACTGTTTGTATTCACTTAAATTCAAACCAAGTAACAGAGCTGCAGTGTTCTGGTGATTTGTGTCCCTCAACACGTTTACAGTATTTATTTAGCTAACCGGATGTCTCCTTTTGTGTGTTTGTATGGATTTGACTGTATAAATGTGTAAATACAAATAAACATGTTGTGACTAGAATAAAGAGCCTGTATGTTTGCTTGCTGTGAATGTTTTCACAGTGAGGTCTCCAGGCAAAATGTTTTTACAATCAAGTTCTTGTCAAGTCATTTTCTATATTGAATGTATGTGTGCATATGATGTTCTATGCTGATATGAATTAAATGTTTGGCACTTAATTGGGCATAAGTGCAGTGCTTTAATTAGTTTAATGCTATAAGAAATACTGTTTTATGTACGGTCTTCTGCTATAATCATCCTTTGGCGTTACAGCTCAGGAAAGACAGGAAACATGGAATCTACAGCCCTCTGTGGTTTTTAATAATCACATTTCTCAGAAATCTTTGAAGCTTTCTGAGTTTTAAGTCTTAAACAATTTTTTTAACAATGGATATGAGGCATACATTTAACTCTTTTAACTTGTAAGACTAACATATATTCCAGAATGCCTCTTATTTTTGAGAATAATATTTGGAATATGTAATATTTTACCTGCCTAGTCATTTAGCAGTGAAACACATCTTTTAATTCCTTAAATAGAGCCTTCACTCTTCCAATTTTGCATCTTTGTTCAACTAAATTGAGTTAGTAGTTCTACACGCGTACAAGAGAAGGTTCTATATAGAACCTTACAACGGTTCAGCCAAGCCATTCATATACAGAATTTCAATTTTATGAATTAAACAGCTTGTAAACAATTGAAATAACCTGTTAAACATGAAAGTAGTATAATGCTATCATTTAGGACATTTCTCTTAATTTTAAAGAACCTTTTTGGCATCCAGTTGTAATAAAAATTATTCAACCCTGATTGAAAATCAGGTTTATTGGCAACATTTGTCAAAAAAGACAATCAATAAGTTAAAAGTAATTGAAATGGCTCAACACAAATATGTCAAGTGGTTTCCCCAAATTCAACTAAAAATGCAACTTTTAATGATTTCTGCAGTATCAAAATTATTCAACCCCTTCATGGCAAGCATTTTCAGTACTTAGTAGAGCACCCTTTTGCTGTTATGACCTGCTGCAAACAAGATGTATAACCAGACACAAGCTTCTGGCAGCGTTTCTGAGGAATCTTAACCCATTCCTCATGAGCAATGGCCTCCAGTTCAGTAATATTCTTGGGTTTGCGTGCTGCAACCGCCGCCTTCTAATCCCACCAGATGTATTCTATGGGGTTTAAGTCAGGTGACTATGATGGCCACTGTAGAATCTTTCGGGACTTCTTCTGCAACCAAGCCTTGGTGGAATTTGAGGTAGCTTGGGATCATTGTCCTGTTGGAAGGTCCAAGCAAAATCCCCAGTGTTAAATGAACTCTCCTGGTGTACATATAGATCCACGTGGATCTATATGTACACCAGGAGAATTCATTCAACACTGGGGATTTTACGCCCAAGCTTCAGCTTCCTCACTGATGGCTTGGCGTTTTTCAGAAACAAAATCAGAATCAGAATGAGCTTTATTCACCAAGAGTGCGCAAATACGCAAGGAATTTGTTGTGGTTTTTACAGGAGCTCTTGCTAAATGCATACATACATTTATACATCCATATATGACATGAGAACAGACATTTAAATGAGACTAAGGAAAAAACATAAATAAATTAAATAAACAATAATAGTAATAATAATAATGTGGTATACATCTGAAACAGAAGACATGCACAGATTTGTGCATTATGTACTGTATTTACATCTCTATAAATAAATACAAATTTTATATGTATTTACAATCTCTAAATATTGCTTCTCTCTCAAGTACTGAGAATGAATTATAAAAACAGGTGGTCAATTCTGAGTTAGCTATTTAAGCCGGCGATAGCATGGGGGGAAAACTGTTTTTGTGCCTAGATGTTCTATTGCACAGCGATCTGTAACGTTTGCCTGACGGCAGAAGTGCAAACAGGTTGTGGCATGGATGAGAGGGGTCTGTGATGATGTTACCTGCCCGTTTCTTCACTCTGGCATTGTACAAGTCCTGAAGGTTGGGCAGGTGAACACCAATTATCTTTTCAGCTGTCCTAACAGTCCGTTGCAGTCTTCTTATATCTGATTGGCTGGCTGACCCAAACCAGACAGTTACAGAAGTGCAGAGAACCGACTCAATAACAGCTGAATAAAACTGAGTCATCTGTGCCTGTGGCAGTTTGGACTTTTTTAGTTGACGAAGGAAGTACAACCTCTGCGCCTTTTTGACAATGGAGTCAATGTGTTGTCCCACTTCAGGTCCTGAGAGATGGTGGTGCCCAGGAACCTGAATGACTCCTATGCTTCCACAGTGCTGTTCATGATGGCGAGTGGGGGGAGTGCTGGGGGTTTTCTCCTGAAGTCGACGATCATCTCTATTGTTTTGAGTGTGTTAAGCTCCAAGTTGTTATGACTGCACCAGACAGCCAGCTGCTCAACCTCCAGTCTGTAAGCAGACTCGTCACCATCCTGGATGAGTCCGATGACAGTGGTTTCGTCTGCAAACTGCAGGAGCTTGACACAGGAGTCTTTGTAGGTGCAGTCATTTGTGTAGAGGGAGAAGAGCAATGGGGAGAGGACGGACCCCTGGGGCACGCCAATGCTGATGGTGAGGGGCCGAGATGCGAGTTTTCCCAGCCTCACTAGCTACTGCCTGTCTGTCAGGAAGTTGATAATCCACTGACAGATGGAGGTGGGTACAGACAGCTGGGTCAGTTTTTTCAGGAGGGTATTCGGGATAATGGTGTTGAAATTTGAGCTGAAGTCCACAAACAGGATCCTTGCATAAGTCCCTGGTTTGTCCAGATGTTGGAGGATGTAGTGCAGTCCCATGTTGACTGCATCATCCACAGACCTGTTTGCTCGATAATCAAACTGCAGGGGGTCCAGCAAGGGTCCAGTGATGTCCTTCAGGTGTGCCAGCACCTGTCTCTCAAATGACTTCATGACCACAGACGTCAAAGCAACAGGTCTGTAGTTATTTAGTCTAGTGATTTTATGTTTCTTGGGTACAGGGATGATGGTGGAGGGTTTGACTAGTAGGAGGGGACTACACACAGCTCCAGTGGTCTGTTGAAGATCAGTGTGAAGATAGATGACAGCTGGACAGCACAGGCTTTGAGACAGACTGGAGAGACTCCGTCTGGGCCTTTGGCTTTTCTGGTCTCCTGTTTCCTGAAGACCTGTCGGACATCCTCCTCACAGATCTGAAGTGCAGGCTGAGAAGCAGTAGGGAGAGGGAGGGAGTAGGGGGTGTTGATGGTTGTGTGGAGAGACGGTCAGAGCAGGTGTGGGGTGTGAGACCAGGCTTTTCAAATCTGCAGTAAAATACATTCAGATCGTCGGCCAGTCGAAGATTCTCCACAGTGTTGGGGGATGGTGTCTTGTAGCGGGTGATGGCTTTCAGGCCCTTCCACACTGATGCAGGGTCGTTACCTGAAAATTGTTTTTTCAGCTTTTCAGAGCAGCTCCTCTTAGCTACTCTGATCTCCTTTGTCAGTGTGTTTTTGGTCTGTTTGTACAAGGTTTTGTCCCCACTCCTGTAGGCATCCTCTTTGGCCTGGCGAAGCTGTTTGAATTTTGCAGTGAAGTCAACCACGGCTTATCATTGTTATATGTTAAATAAGTCCTGGTGGGAACACACATGTCCTCACAGAAGCTGATATAGGATGTTACAGTGTCAGTCAGCTCATTCAGATCAGTGGCTGCAGCCTCAAAAACACTCCAATCAGTCCAGTCGAAACAGGCTTGTAAAACCCGCTCTGTTTCGCTGGTCCATCTCTTTAAAGTTTTTACTACAGGCTTAGCAGATTTATGTTTCTACTTGTACGCAGGAAGAAGATAGTTATCAGAGAGTCCCAAAGCTGCTCTGGGGACAGATTAGTATGCATCCTTTATAGCAGTGTAGAAATGGTCCAGTATATTATTGTCCCTGGTGGGGCAGGTGATGTGCTGTCTGAATTTAGGCAGTTTGCGTGTGAGATTAGCTTTGTTAAAATCACAGAGAATGATAGTGAAAGAGACCAGGTAACTTTGCTCTGTGTGTGAGATCTGATCAGCCAGCTGTTGAAATGCCACGCTTACGTACGCGCCAGGAGGGATGTAGCCTACACACTCACCAGAATAAACGAGGAAAATTCCCGCGGTGAACAAAAAGGCTTACAGTTAATGAAGAGAGCTTCCAAATTAGGGCAGCACATCTTCTTTAATACTGTCACATCTGAACACCAGCCTTCGTTGATATAAAAACATAATCCACCGCCTCTCGTTTTCCTGGATAACTCAGCGACACGATCCGCTCTGAACAGCTTTAAACCCGTTAGATGTAGCGCACTGTCCTGAATGGCACCGTTCATCCATGTTTCTGTGAAGCAAAGAGCAGCCGAGTTTGAAAAGTCATTGTTTGTGCAGGTGAGGAGTAATAGTTTGTCTGTTTTATTTGTTAGAGAGCGGAGATTTGCCAGGTTAATTGTCATCGGATTTCCTGATACTACAATAAATCCATCTTGCCTTCCACACGCTACAGGTTTCCAGTGCCAGAGGATCCAAAGCAGCCCCAGAGCATCCCTGAGCCCCACCATGCTTAACTGTAGGCAGAGTGTTCTTTTCAGCATTTGCTTGATTCTGCTGATGTTGTCATTACTGCTGATCCACAGGGCCGAAAAGTTTCCTTTCATCGCTCCACAGAACAGAATAGGAGACAACTTTTCCTGTGCTTTTGGGTCAGTAGTGGTGTGCGTCTTGGAGTTCTGCATGGAAACTGCATGTGTTTAGTCCGCGTCTTACTGTGCAAGCTGAAACCTTAGTGTCTGTTGCATCCAAGTCTTGCTGCAGTTCTTTTGCAGTGACTCGAGGGTTTTTCTGAACCTGCCTTCTCAGAAATCTGGTTGCAGCCATTGATTGCTTAGTTTTTTGATAGCCGTGGATAGCCCCATCCAGGTAGTGTAACTACTGTGTCTTTAACTTTGAACTTGTGAACTATGCTTCCAACGGTTTCTCTAGGAACATTTAGTGCCTTCTCTATCTTTTTGTATCCTGTTCCTTGTTTGTGAAGGGCGATGATATCTTCTCTTAACTTTCTGGACCATTCTTTTACCTTTTCAGTTGAGTTTGGGCAAACCCAAATTGAAATTTGTTTTGTTGAGCTATTTCAATTACGTTTTTTTGATTTATCCAATGCAAACAGCTAAAAGTCTGTAAATTTGTCAACAAACCTGATTTGCAATGGGGCTTGAATAATTTTTATAACAACTGTAATTGGTTAAGTCAAGAACCCTAGGGAAAAAAAAACACCGAACAGTGTATTCTGGACACATGCCATCCAATGTTTTTAGGCAATTAATACTATCATAAAACCAATTCTAAGATGTAAATCAAGAGAGGTTCAACCTGATTAGTGTGCCTTTGAAACAGTTTTTGCTAAAGTCAGCTCCAGCGTTTTAAACTAAATGGAAAGTCATCATTGCAATAATGTAACAATGTCACTGATTCTAAAAATATACTGTATATGCAAAAGTAGAGCATGAAAAAAGGGTCAAGTGCACAGACATAATTGATATAAATTGAGTATTTCAGAGAATGTTTTTCTTTAGCCCTCCTTGGCCTTTCCTCATTCATTGCCAAAAGATTTAAAGATCACAGCTAATTGTGTAGACAATCACAGGAAAGCTCTTTTACAAACACCTTTTCTCTGACCAGCCAACAAGCTTTATTTAGAACGCACCACTCTAGCAGACATAATCTGATAAGAGTGATATAGTGATTTCAGACCTATTGTCAAATGAGAAACAGACTATAATGTACCTAAAATTCAGCCGTAATACAGTATCTGTTTAAGAGTGTGCAAAAAAGTGAACTTAGCAATTCCACCTATGATCAGCAACAATAATGTTGTACTTAATAGGTAAACATTATAACATAATATAATATAATATAATATAATATAATATAATATAATATAATATAATATAATATAATATAATATAATATAATATAATATAATATAATATAATGAGAAGCATGAATCATTTTGAATTACTGAAGAATTACTTTAATGTAGTGTCAAATTGTGACTGATCTAGAAACAGGTTGTTTGAGGCTGGATAGTATATCAGCTGTTGATGTTAAAAATGGCTTTTCGTCACATCATTCTTTCAACACTGGCTTCATTCACATGTTTGTGGTCTGTATACCTCCTCGATCTGTTTTCCCTCCTACCTTCCAATCTGTTGAAGGGAAGGATCTTACCCTTAATCTTTTAAGATAAGTAAACATCATATAACAGGTATCTTTTTTCTGTAAGTTTATATAAAACAATAGTTGGTCAGCTTCACTATATTGATGCTTACACATATGAGCCGAACTGATATTAGCAGCAAAATATTAGTGGTTTCTTCTCTCTCACGTGGCTGTGATACTCCTGCCATCACTAATGTGATTATAAACAATTACGTCATTTGAGAATTAGCTGGGGAGAAATGCAGGGAGGGAGCTGGGTTTAAAAACATGTAGCTTAACAAGAAAAGCTACGCAGATGAGTTTGGACATCAAATGATGTGCATCTGAAGAGTTTCACCGGACATTAGGTATGTTGGACCTTTTTGCTAAATGTTTTTTTTTTGTCATTATGTTCTACAAGAAGAATTTAAGAGTTTATTGTAGAATTTTAATTTATTATTTTTAGGCTATTATTTATTAGATTGTTCATTTATAAATTCTGTGCATTTGACCTAAAGAAGGATTTTGAATAAAATGCATATTTGTGTATTGTAAATATAGTAGAATGAGTGATTATTACATGTATATGTAAATGTTCAAAGATTTTTTTGTTTTTAAAAGAAGTCTCCAATGATCACCAAAATTAAAATACAGTAATTGCTATTATTTATTACATTGTTCGTTTATAAATTCCATGCATTTGACCTAAGGAAGGATTTTGAATAAAATTCATATTTGTGTATTGTAAATAGTACAATAAGTCATTATTACATGTAGCCTATATGTAAATGTTTTGTTTTGGTCACCAAAAGCTGATTTAAAATATTGTGAATATAAAATTCCTGTTTTCTAGCCTATGTAAATACATTTTAATGTATTAATGTTTATATAAATAAAGGCAATCAAAAAATGCAAACATTTTAGAAATATTTCTAGTGCTGGTGTTGTTGTAATTTTGTAGTGTTGTTTTCTATAAAACTGACTGGTCTATGTGATTTTTTTCTAGGTGTTAATCCAGCCTGTACTTTCATTTATTCATTAGACTGGGTCATATGAAACTGGAATATCTGGAATACACTTCCTTACTGAAATATCCGTAATTTTAACTCTTGAACTTCGATATCACCGAGTTTGATAAAGACTCAAAGATATTCACGTTCATTACCACGCTTAAGAAGAGATGGACGCCGTGGTGAAGAAGTCTCTGGGTGCTCCTCTCCGACAGCTGACCAGCTGCTTTACCGGGAGCCAGGATGGATTTAGCCGGAAAGGCAAGAGCGTGCGCCGGAAGAGCGCCCCCTGCTGCTACGGTCAGACTACACATGACTCGTCCTGGTTAAGGACTTACCAGGCAGAACTGCACAGGGAAAGGTACAAAAATAAGCCTATACGATTATTAGACACTTAAAATTCCAATAGCTTTACAATTTAATTGTTTATATTCTGTTTAAACAGGAAATTAAGGCAAGTCAAGTTTGCGCAGAAGAACGCAGAAAGAGCCGCAATGAGGACACATCACAGAAATCCACACCGCTTCACAAAGGTATTGTTATGTCTGCCGCCACTTTAAACATATATTTGCCGGAATAGCGGGATATAGTGGCTTACCTTTAGTATATGTATATTTTTCAGGCACCGGTTCAGAGGGCAAACCTAAAAAGCAAGACCGCCACCAAAAATGACAACTCTCTTTTTGGTGCCTTCCAAGGGCTCAGTCTCAGCATGAATGGAGCACAAACATCATCGAGTGCAGATCCATGTAAAGTCATGTGAAGACAGAGAAGAAAAACATTTCAAATGACTCTTGATGGTGTTACATCTTACTATCCTTATCCAGTTTATTCCTGGTTATTAAGAAGAATGTAGCCTACTGGAAAATGCTGGGAATAATAACAATTCAAATAGGCTATTTGAGGTGAATTATGACCAGATGCTGCATTCCAGGAATATAATCTGATTATAATATATCATGATTATTATAGGTCATGATGAAACCTCATTGAAAATCAGGATTTAAAAACTAACTAAAGATACAAAAATATAATATAAAAATCTAAATAGGTTATAATAAACACTTTAGGCCTATTAGTCTTTTTTTTTAAAGAAAGAAAAAAAGGATAAAATGATACCTAATATATTTTAAACATTCTTAACTTTAAGTCACTTAATAAAATCGGGGAAAAAAATTAATTTGTAAATCTGATTAATTTTCACTGGTGGTCTCAGACTCATGTATGTGCACTCATGTATTTTATCCATTTTTCTAGTCCTTCTCAATGCTAAACTTCAGTCATACAGTAATTTCAAAACAACTGAACTCATTTTGTTTCTAAACAACTAAACCGGTTTATGACAGATTATGTTTCTTTACTTACATTTTTACAATAAAGATGATCCACATTTGTTCATCATTTGATCAAATTTACCTGGATTTTGCAACATTTTCAGTTCACGCGTGTGAACACAAGGAACAAAATGGTGTTATATTTACGCAAGAAAATGTAATAAGTAGCTACAGCACAACATTATCCCAGTACGCACAGAGCTTTGAAGGACTGGATCCAGCTCATTTGGCCATGTTCCCCACCTGTTTGTTGAAAGACTGTACAGCAAAGGTCTGTCTTTAATTATTTTCTTCGTCCTCCTCTTGCTCGCCAAAGGTAAAGCATTTCACTTAAGCTTGGGCTCAGGAACACGATACTCTGCACTTTACAGGATTGACAGTAGTCGAAACATGATACCATAGGAGACACTGACTTTACTGAAGGACTGATGTGAGCAATAAGCCACTGCATGACATTGTGCAAGAACATGTCAGTTACTAAGCACATATATTTCCATTGTTTTTCACCCTGGAGGCATAATACAATGCAACAGTCCATAAATTCACCTTTTGTGTAACCCATATATGCTGTAACACAGTATGGGGTAAGTTGTCACATGGAAATCTGCTGCAGTTTCACACTGATTTGAAATATGAAATATTATTTTAAATATAAAGGCTATATGGGTTTCAGCCAAATTCAAACACTAGCCTAAAACAATCAATGAAACTTCAACAAAACTTAAACGGTAAATAAAATCAATGAAATTTCAAGAATGGAAAAGGTGACATGCAAAAATATCCAACCATTGTTTGGGCTAAAAAGACCAATTAAATGATTTAGAAAGTTACCACATGACAAGTTACCCCAATAAAATGTGATGGCATTCATGGTAAAATACCTACTTGTCTGAATATATTGCTTCTGTAATTTAAAAATATATATATATTTTGATATTAAAATACAGTTTGGAGGATAAAATTCACAAAATTGTTCTAATTTAGGTGGGTTTGAAACCCACAAACAAAACCACTTTTTAACTTTAACATTTTTTTAACTGTATCTTAAATAAATATAGGCTATAAAAATTACACAAAAATTATCATATATTTTAAATAAATAAAGTTATTTACTGCTGATGAAAACTTAAAAAAAAAAAAAAAAATATATATATATATATATATATATATATATATAATGTTTTAAATAATGAATTAACAAATAAACAAATACAAACATACTACATCTTAAAGGGATAGTTCACCCAAAAATGAAATTTATGTCATAGGCAACTCCCCCTCATGTCGTTCCAAACCCGTAAGACCTTTTGTTCATCTTCAGATACAAAAGAAGATATTTTTAATGAAATCCGAGCTTTCTGACCCCTCCATAGCTAAGCAAGACGACTTCCAAAGCCCAGAAATTTAGTAAAGACATCGTCTAGTCTGTGTGACTACAGTGGTTCAACCTTAATGTCATGAAGCGATGAGAATACTTTGTATGCGCAAAAACAAAAATAACGACTTTATTCAACAATTTCTTCTCTTTCATGTCAGTCAACGACGTTGTTCACTTTGTAAACACAGTGGAGCGCTTCTGGGTATGTCAGAACGCCAGGCCGGTGTGTTGAAGAGATGAGTTGCAGTAGGCTACAGTGGGATTCTTCTCTTCACCACACCGACTCCTGCATCAGCACCACACGCATGCGTCGAGATACTCACCTGAACAATGTCGGAGACTGACATAAAAGAGAAGAAATTGTTGAGTAAAGTAAAAAAAAAAGCGTGCACAAAAAGTATCCTCGTCGCTTCATAACATGAAGGTTGAACCACTGTAGTCACATGGAGAGTCAGAAAGCTCTCGGATTTCATCTAAAACGACAAGAGGGTGAGAAATAATGACAGAAATGTAATTTTTTTGGGTGAACTAACCCTTTAAATTAGTTTATCCCTTAAAAATACAGTACATTTCTGCACACAAGAATGTATTTCTAAAGTTACCATCAGCCTCAGGTTAATACATCTGTGAGCCTCCAGCGTATTCCGTGTCCTCTAGCACAGGTTGGCCCCGCCTATTTCCTCCCCGGCTGGGCCGCTGAGGAGTGACGCTCTGTCCCCTACCTGTTCACCCAGACAGCTTGTTGAACAGATAACACGCAGGTGTCAGCAGAGAGGGAGATAAAGACCGCGCCTGGTATCAAGAAGCCGATTATATACTCAAACATCTGCGGGTTTCATCCCGTTCTTTATGTAAGAAGTAACGCGTGATTTGATGACAAGACAACCCGCGCGTTCATTCTGAGGAGGTTTCGCCAGCGAGCGAGATGTTATATGTATGGAAAGTTGATACAGGGGAATAATATTGACAATAATTGCACTTATTCCCAGAAGAGCTTTCCAAGGGCGGATGCATTACGCAGTGAGGAACGTCTGGATTCCCCTTGGAAGTTTTTGGATCACGCGAGAGTCCGATTGTATACTGGTAAACTTGCAGTAAATACAGTAATGTTTGAAAGTGCTAGTTGATTATTGCTTTGTCTAAACATATATTAATTGAGAAACAACAAACACTTTTAATTAAGATGATTTTGCATTATGAGTATGAGTATTTAGAAGTGTTAAAATCACATCTAGACCTTTTCATATTGAAAACTTGTTTTGTTTTGTAAGTAAACCTTACATGCTTTGAAAGTACAAAAGGATTCTGTATTTGGGAAAGTGTGATGTCTTCATTCTGTTCTTGAGATTCTGCTCGATTTATCTGCCAAATTAGTCATCAACCTGAACCTGCATTAAGATCAGATCTGAATTATGGATGGTGAACACGGACAGCCTCCGGCTTCAAATGGTGACTCGAAGCTCCGCTCCAGAGGTGCCTTCTCCCTAACCAGCTTGCGTTCCTCTTCAAGGACTTTATTGCGAGGAGGAGAGGATGTGAGCAGAAGACTGCTGTCCATTGCGAACTACCAACAAGAACAGACAGACTCGGGGGCCAGTCCCTCCTCAAAGTCCCTTGAGGTGACTGCAGGGTTAGATGGCACGACAGCAACGACCACCGTGACCCCATCCACTCCACCTCGCTCCGACAAAGCCATGGCAGAGTCAACGGGGCCTTCGGAAGCCCCTCTTCCATCCGAATCAGAGGAAAGGGTCTTCGATGACCAATCCACATTTCTCCAGAGACAGTTCAGAGGCATACTGCAGCCAGGGGTCAACAAGTTCTCGCTGCGGATGTTTGGGAGTGCAAAGGGTGTCGCTGCCGAGCAAGAAAGGATCAAGGCGTTTGGGGTGTGGATTATACATCCATATAGTGACTTCAGGTGAGTGACGCAGGGGAAAGGGAAAATATGACTTGGCAGAACGTCAAACAAGTGGGTGTTGTTGTGACTGTGAAATGGTTCTTAGATTAAGTAAATGGCTAAGTTTTCTTGATTTTAGTAGCTTAAGTTCACTTAATATTCTCAAGACAAATCTTTTCCAATTTTTAAAAAAAGATGTTGGTTTGACTTTAAAACAAGTCATTTTTTCCCCAGTTCAAATATGCTTACTCTTAAAAATTGCCTAGTGGTTCTGACCCGTTTGTTCTCTCCCCAGCATTCACTGGGGCTTGAGTAATTTTGCTAGTTTTATTTTACAGCTGCTGTTGATTTTGCTGTTACTTTTTGTTGCTTTTTATCATGTGATGTCAGTGTAAGCTTGTTCCTGTAGTTAAAATAATCGCGTGTCAATTTTCATGTACCAACTGTTGAGGTTTGTGGCATTTAAGGTATTTCATGAGTGTTTTTTCATTCTGAGTACAGATATAGTCAGTTTTGTTCAAGTTTTGTTCAGTTTTAAAATAAAAGTGTTATTTTAGTATCATTAATATAATATTATAGTACTAATTTATATTTGGAATCATTTTTTTTTAATATACTTTCTGTTTTCATTTTGATTTAAGTCAAATTTTAATTGTATTGTGTTTTTATTTGTGCTTTATTTGTTTTTTTAAAATATTTATATTTAGGTTTTAGTAATATTTATTTTAGTTTTAGCCATTTTAGTTCAATTTAAAACAAGTGAAAAGTAGAAATGCTTTCTTGGCTACCAGCTGATATAATATATATTTTTATGGATTTTTTATTTTATTTCAGTTAACGTTAATGTTTTTTATTATATTTTGAGTTTTTGTTAATGATAACAATAATTCTCCATGTACATTTCTCATAGAAAACGAGATGAACCACATAATTGTGAATATTTTTGCACCAAGGACAATATAGGCCTATAACAATAACAATAAAGATATAGTTCTAATTTTTTTTTTAAATATTAAAGAATTGCAGAGTCCACACCACAACTATAATGATGACACAGAGAAATTATATAGTTGGAATTACTTGCAGAAGGTTTTTTCTCCAGCCGATGATGAAATAATTTACAGCCAATCAGAATCCATTCTGCGTGCTTAGAATAAACAGGGCTGCGTTTCCCAAAAGCATCGTAGGCTTAAGTAGATCGTAGAACCATTGCCACCAATGGTATCTTGAATCAACTTAATTCACAATGCTTTTGAGAAACGCAGCCTAGAACGATAGCGCCCGGTTGGGTGGAAGCTTATGTAGTATCGTTCTTGGTGTGAACAGGCCTTAAGAATAAAGAATGATTTGCACTGAATGTTTCGGAACTTAATACAGTGCATGAAATCTTTAGTTAATATAAACTGGTATAAACTAGTTATTGTTACTGGTACAGTTGAGGGTGGACTTTTTTGACTTGGTCAAAAACTCAGAACAGAGCAAGCAGACAGTGAGCTCTGGCAACCACCCTAGCACCATCTGAATAACTTTTTCAAAACCAAACACCACTCACATTTTCTTTAGATAGTGTAAAAAAAAAAATCATACAATTTATTTTCATTAGCATGGTTAATATACACTGATGAGCCAAAACATTATGACCACTTACAGGTGAAGCGGATATCCTTGATCATCTCTTAACAAGACCACATATTAAGGTCTGGGTAGATTAGATGGTAAACAAACAATCAGTTCTCATAATCAACGTGTTGGATGCAGGAGAAATGGACAAGAATAAAGATCTGAGTGACTTTAGCAAGGGCAAGATTGTTATGGCAAGGCGACTGGGTCAGAGTTCCTCTGAAATGGCAAGGCTTGTGGGTCGCTTCTGGACAACAGTGGTGTGAATTTACCAACGAGGAGGGACAAACCACAATCCGGTGAAAGGGTGTTGGGCGCCCAAGCCTAATTGACCCTTCGCAGGGAGCTTGATTGACAGGTGATCTGACCAATCATACTTCGCCATCCGACATTTTGTCCGACAAAGCAGTCAGGAGAGTTAGTAGATTAACATGGGAGGATTTGAACTTGAAAAACTGAATATACTGACGCCTTTACGCGGTTAAACAACATTCCTTCTTATGTTCATTCATGTTTATTTGATGCTATAAATAACTAGAAGGAAGAGATGATCGGTTCACGAGCAGCTTTAACTGAGGCTCTACAGCGATCTGTCACGTCACATTAAAGAGCCACAAAACCGTATTTATTGTTTAAACTTCTTTTTAAAAATGACCAAATTTGAAAGGTAAGACTTTGTTTAATATGTTTAATATCAAAAGTAACCGAAAAGTAACCTGGTCTGTCCTGTCTGTCAGCGTATTGTCAGTCTCCTCTCTGATCCGCGATGTATTTTTCACTGCGTGAGAACATGGTGTGTGCGTGAGAGCGACGTAGCTTGTCGGACATAGCGACAGTAACTAAGGGGGGCGGGTCTTTGCGAAGGGTCAATTGATGCAGGAGGGCAACGAAGTCTATGCCGTCTGGTCTGAGCCAACAGATGGTCTACGGTGGCACAAGTCACGCAGAAATTTTAATGATTGTTATGGGAGAAATGTGCCACAACACCGTGCATATGATGACCCCTGTCCACCAACAGGGCACTGTTGGACCTGGAACTTGGAGCAGTGGAAGAAGGTTGCCTGGTCCATAATATGGAAAGCCGTGTACGTGTGCAATGTTTACCTGGGGAAGTGATAGCACAAGGATGCACTGCGGGAAGACGACAAGGCGGTGGAGGGAGTGTGATGCTCTCGGCAATGAATTGCTGGGAAACCCTGGGTCCGGCCATACATGTGCACGTCAATTTGACACGTGCCACCTACCTAAACATTGTTGCAGACCAGGTACATGCCTTCATGACAATGGTGTTCCCTCGTAGAACACCCTGCTCTTTTAGCGTGATAAAGCACTCTGCCACACATTGTTCAGGACAGGTTTGAGGAACAGAATGAAGAGTTCATGGTGTTGTACTGGCCTCCAAAATCCCCAGATCTCAATCAAACTGAGCAGCACGTGGGATGTGCTGGGCCAATAATTTCACTCCACCTCGCAGGACTTAAAGGATCTGCTGCTAATGTCTTGGGACTAGAAACCACAGGACTCCTTCATGGCTGTTGTAGAGTCCATGCCTCAACGGGTGGACGATTGTTTGGCAGCACGAGGTGGACCAACAGTACATTAGGCAGGTGGTCTTTTTTTTTTTTTTGGCTCATTGGTCTATAACTATAGTGAATGGCTGTGATGTGAGAAAACACCTAACAACTCAACTTAACTTTCATTGCTATCAATAATCATACAATGTTAACAAGCACTTATGCCACAAATCAGGTCCTAAAAGCACATACATTTCAATCACCACAGTAAAGCACAATGCTACACAGGTCAGATACAGTGCTTTCTCTTATAGAGTTACCATTAGCCAGAAATGCTATCATCGTTTAAGGATGGCCTGGAAGGTCCCACTCGGTTACAGTGTCAGGTTAATGTTCTTTGTCTGAAACACGTACGCAGAGAAAGCAGCAAGATGTCAAAGGATAAACGGATTGTGTTTTCAAAAAGCAAGACATGATCGGTAATAGGAACTCAATCTCCACTCCTGTTTCATACACAGTCCAAAGCGGAAATTTTGGGTGCGCAAGTAGGAGATCAAAACCAACATTTTGAATCATTAATACAATTTAATGATACACTAGAATCACCAGTTACATTACTGTTTTTTTTTACTTTAATTTGTTTAATGTGCCAAGATATTCCTTTTAGCTACAGTAAAACAAACCCTTGAATTACTCCTGTTTTATCAACATAGATCAAATGCATTTTTAATGCATTCTGGCCCAGTTACTGTTAACATTGTTGTTAATTACTTCAACTCCATACTTACTGATAACATTCAACATTCATTTTTTAAACTGGGACACTTAAACATGGTAAAAATTTTAAAAAATGTTAAAGGTTAAAAGGTCATAAGTATCACAACTTGAATCACCTACAAAACTACAAGACTTTTTGTTTTGGGTTTTTCAGGTTGAGGCAGTATTGATATTTATATATATATATAGTATAATAGAATTTAATAGTAAATTGGATGACTAAAATTATACTCATTCAATTAATTTTTTTGTTTAGCAGATTTGTCATGTTTTATTTCCCCTTCCTCATTTTACACAAGACATATTCGTAACACTTTGCAATAAGGTTTCATAACATTATGTAACTACTTTAGTTAAACTTAATTAAGAATGAACAATAATTCTACAGCATTTATTAATCTAAATGAATGTTAATTTCAACATGTACTAATACATTATTAAAATCAAAAGTTGTATTTGTTAACATTAGTTAATGCACTTTGAACTAACTTGAACAAACAACGAACAGCTGTATTTTTTAAACTAACATTAACAAAAAATAATAAATAGTAATACTGTAACAAATGTTTTGTTCATTGTTAGCTCATGTTAGTTAATACATTAACTCATGTTAACTAATGAAATCTTATTGTAAAGTGTTACCGAAATGTCATATACTGGATGCCTTTTGATCAAATCTGCTGTTCCTTTTAGTGCTATGTTTTTAGTGCAAACCCATAGCTCATGTCAATAGTTTTCATCATCAGAGTTGTCTGATCCTGATAAAAAAACCAAAATGACAGTTGACAACCATAAGATATAAAAATATATTTAACTTTTAAAAACAGTTTTCAAGTACCCGCTCATTCCAGGTGACTGACGGTGCTTTGGAAAATATGACCACATGTGGAAACTTCAAACCACTGAGCATATGTACGGTAGTGCGCAAAAGACTGCATATCCAGTTTAAACAGTCACTGTACAGTATGTTCACAACTCTCCTTTACCTCTTTAGTAATTAACATGGAGAGGAACTTCACTCTTAGAAGTAAAGGTTCTATATAGAACCTAGAAGGGCTCTGTTAGGCATGTATAGAACTATTTAGGGGTTCCCTTCAATTCAAATCAAATCAATTTAGTTTCAATTCATTTTTAATTTTTATGACATTTAATGAGTTAAACAGCTCGTATACATACTTTATCCCTAGAATAATTGAAATAACCTGTTAAAACTGAAAGTATTATGCAATCATTTAAGACATTTCTCCGTATATAGAATCTTTTTGGCATTAATCATTCTTTAAAACTGAGTCAAGAACCCCAGGGTTCTAGGTAAAACCCCACTGAACATTTTATCTAAGTGTGTAGATACTTATTCGAATGAATGGGTTATTTTGTACTTGTCATTTTATTTTATTTTATTTTTATTTCTTTTTTTATTAAGCAAACAATGCAATACAGATAAGTACATAAAGAAAACAACAGCAAAAAACAAATATAGACACATATAGATATTGAAAAAGCATGTATCAGACAAATAAGCTTGTTGACGACAAACAAGAAAAGAATGCATAATACGAGAGGAAACTTATGAGCAAATATATAAATTAACATATAAACAACATAAAACAGAAAGCAATATGGATGAACATACATATCTCTACACACACACACACACACACACACACACACAAGCACACACACACGCACGCACGCACACGCACACACACACACCTATATATACATACATACATATACATTGTATATCTCCCCATCCACAATGTGTAGTACTGTAAAGTAGCAAATTGCTATCATTTATTATCTATTGTAAAAAATAATAATAATAAAAGTAAATAAAAAAATAAAAGACATATACAGAGGAGAAGAGATATAGATGGGGATAGAAAGAAGAGAAAGGTAGAAAAGAAAAGATGGAAATGAAAGTGATAGGGAGTTACATTGGTACATGACCCGGTTGCGTCTCTTCCTGCGCTTGGATATAAAACTTTTAAAAGTACTTGTAATTTTAAACTTTTTGTCCATAATAGATTACCAGGTGTGCTTTACAGAGTCACATATTTGTTTCTTAGAAAATAATCTTTTATTTATCTGCAAATGTCTGGGGCTGGTTGAATTTTTTTCCACGAAACATGGGACGTCGCTATAGGACGGCGTCTTATTATTAAGTTACAGAGACAGTCACCGTATAGCACCCTGAAGGACCGCTCTAGTAACCTTCAGGTTTCCAGCCTAGACCTCTAAACCACAGGGATATACTGCTCTGAATTTGTCTCCACTTTATTTTTTGATATAATTTTAGAAACCCAGATTTGTTCAGTTTAGAGGCAAAATTAGCTGCTAAAAGGCTTCAAAGTTCTTACAAAAAAAGCACAATTATTAGCGTTTAGATTAGGAATGTATGATATATTACTCATAAATATATATATTAATTAATTAATAATTAAATATTTAATATCAGTCAGACTATATATATATATATATATAGTCTGACAGTGACTGATATTAAATATTTAGTTATTATGGTAAAATGATATTCATAATGATAAAAGATACTTAATTGTTTGCTCTTTTCCCCTATTTTTACATTTAGATTACCATTACTGTCATCTAATGCTCATTTAAGTCAATCTCTAAAAGCACTAATCATTTAGTAACACTCATTTTAGTTTTTAGTGTTTCATTTTTCAATTTATTTAGATAAAATATTGCAGACTTTTAATATTGGCTGTGTATGAGTTTTTACAAAAAATTGTCAGCTTATCAATTGTTGTTTTATTAGTGCATCCTTTAATTTGAATCACATTTGGTCGTAGTTATGCATTTTAATATACATACTCCAGGCAGAATCCATCCTTTGTTCCTTACATCATGCATCTTCACACACAGGTTCTATTGGGACTTGGTTATGCTTTGCCTGATGATGGGCAACCTCATCATTCTTCCATGGGGTATCACCTTCTTTGAGGATCAGAACACGCTACCGTGGATCACCTTCAACGTGGCCTCTGACACCCTCTTCCTGGCTGACCTCATCTTCAACTTTCGTACCGGCATTATGGAAGAAGAAAACTCCCAAATCATCCTGGACCCGCAAGTGATCAGTCGCCGTTACCTGCGAGGCTGGTTTACGATAGACTTCATCTCCTCTATTCCGGTGGACTACATCTTCCTGATCGTGGATATAGAGTCCCGGCTTGAGTCAGCAGAGGTGTACCGCACCGCCAGGGCACTGCGTATCGTCCGCTTCACCAAGATCCTCAGCCTGCTCAGATTGTTGCGCTTGTCCAGATTAATACGTTACATTCATCAGTGGGAAGAGGTGAGTGAAGGAGCAGGAAGAGAAACAGATAGAGGAAATCAAGACAAGGATGGAAAAGAAAGAAATAGTTTTGGTCAGATGATCATCTTTTATGTAATAACTTGCTCCATTTCAGAAATGGCTTTTCATTTTGGTTGAAATCAACAAGGCGGACTACGTAATGTATGCTTAAAACCTGCGTTTTCATACAGAAGTCACGAAAAACCGAATACAGAAAAAATCAAATGCTTCCAGTGGCATTAGAAACAAATAATTGAAGTCTGTTTTTTAAGTATACAGTATATATATATATATATATATATATAGAGAGAAAAGTTTATAAAATGTATACAAATTAAATAAATTGACATGGCAAAAAGGTAGGTAATGTAGCCTTTCTGAATTCTTGCCAATAGTTTAATAACACTTTTGTTTAATAATTTAATAACTGCTAAATGTATTATCTCAAGATTAATACCCGTTTTTTAACTGTATATCATAATGTTGTAATGATAAAAATTCCGCTTAAGTTTCCGGCGTGTTTCTACTTGATTTTTGTCTTTAGTGCTTTATTATTTATATTAAAACCTGCCATTTATCAGCCATAGCATGGAAATAATTAGGAGTAAAGGTCTGTAGTCAAGCGATGTATGAAGCACAGATCACACAAAAGTCACTTTTTTAAACCAAGCAGCTTTTTGGGCAAATTTGTGTGACCAACTTGAACTCACTTGTACTATCTCTCACCCTTTGTTTTTGTTTTTTTAATACAGATCTTCCATATGACCTATGACCTTGCAAGCGCAGTGGTTCGCATAGTGAATCTGATTGGAATGATGCTGCTGCTGTGTCACTGGGACGGCTGCATGCAGTTCATGGTGCCCATGTTGCAAGACTTCCCTGCAAACTGCTGGGTCTCCAAAAACAACATGGTGGTATGAGGTTGTTTTAGGTTTTAGGTTTAGGTATGTTTGAGGTTGTTGGAGAATTGTGCTAGTTTGTTAGGAAATTCAGAAAATGCACATCCACTCCCTAAAGTCCTAAAGAGTTAAGGGTGTTTTCACACTTGTAGTTCAGTTCTTTCGGTCCGAACCAAAAAGGAAAATGATGCATTTAGTTCTGGTTCGCTAAGCATTCATACTGTCATTTTTAAGATGGAACCTAAAGATACAAAATAAAACAGCTTTAATGCCACGTATATTTTGCGATGGAATTACTGAAGATCCAAAACAAAATGGCTAAATGAACTCTCTGTATGTGCGTATATACAGTAGTGGCCAAAAGTGATGTCCGGCATAGGAAAATTGACATCACTCTTTATTCAAATATACATTTTTTTTCTTCCAAATATTATAAAAAATTTGTGATTTTGTAACCATATTACATAGTTGTTCTAGGAATCAGTATTTTTTTGTGTGTGATAACTCAATGACACATGCCATATTGTACCAACATAATTTTTGGCCAAGCTGTCAAACAAAGAAATTATGAACACAAGCAAAAACAAGAGAGAATCAATGAAATATTAATACTTGATTATGTTGAAGTTAATGCATGCTTTTCCCTGTGAGCTTTTTTTATTTTTTATAGTAAAATAAAACCTGTAACTGTAGTTTGCCTTTTTTTCCAAATAATTTTGTCAGATTTTTTGCATGGAAGCTTGTTTCCACCACTGAATAAAAAATAAAGGTAATTGCTAGTTTATATCACACAATTCTGACTTTATAACTCGCAATCACAACTCTGAATTGTAAGATGTAAACATGCAATGGCAAGAAAAAAAGTCAGAATTGTGAGTCAAAAAGTCACAATTACTTTTTTAAATTTTGTTTCCATAGTTTTGTTCTTCCCCAATATTTAAAATATTTTAAAAATATAAAATATTTTCCTCATATTTTGATGGTGTAATTCAACATGTAGGGTCATTAAAAACAAAGATCCCATACCTGGACATCACTTTTGGCCACTACTGTATGCTGGTATTTTTACCAAATCACAAATAAAGTGTACAAAATAGTGCCAACAATTCCATTGTTTACCCACAAATGAAGATCTGCTCCAAGTACCGAACTGTAAAAGGCAACGTAGCTCCTATGACAAGATGTCTTTGGTCCGTGATGCGTTTACATTTCAGTCAAAAGAATTCGGAGTTCATTTGGAAGCTATCGAGACCCACTGAAAAGGTGTCCATCCGCTTGTTTGGTGCAACCAGCGTTCACACACTTCGTTCATTTTAATCGAACCACAACTGTGTGAACAGAAAATTTTGCTTCAAATTTACGTACTATGAATATATCTTTCTCTGTCAGAATTCCACTTGGGACGTCCAATACTCTTATGCCCTTTTTATGTCCATGAGCCACATGCTGTGTATTGGGTATGGTGCTCAGGCTCCTGATGGACCAACTGACGTCTGGCTCACGATGATCAGCATGATTATTGGCGCCACCTGCTACGCCATGTTCTTGGGCAATGCCACCAACCTGGTCCAGTCCTTAGATGCTTCCCATCGTCAGTATCAAGAGAAGGTAGTAGTTGCTCAGTAATTATTTAAAAACATTTTTGAGACAAACTTTTTTTTTTTACAATTTGGTTGTCTGGTTTGCTACAGTATAAGCAGGTGGAACAGTACATGTCCTTCCACAAGCTCCCAGCTGACATGAGGCAGAGGATCCATGATTATTATGAGCACCGCTTCCAGGGCAAGATGTTTGATGAGGAAAATATCCTCGGAGAACTCAGTGACCCGCTAAAAGAGGTTTTTCTTATGCTTTTTCTTTTTTCCTTTTTGGTTGACATCTCCAAGGCTGTGTGGGCTATTGTTTACTAATAGCCAATGTAACTATTTAGACATTGTGTCTCATTCATTAACGGTGTTTACGTGCTTATGTTTTTCATACGCATATTTTCATATGCAAATGATGATTTATCACTGAGATTAGTTCTAAATTTATGTTAAAATTTAGAACCAACTGCAACTAGACATACAGAAAAACTACATACAGTGGCCTTAGAAAAATATAATTTAAGTCAGTTTTAAAAAAAATATATATATATAAAAAAAATATATATATATATATATATACACTGTATATATATATTGGGTAGCCTTTCTAAAATCTTACCAAAATTATAATAGAAAAAATCATGTTGCTTAATGTAATAATGGTTGCGAGCTGAATGTCCTGTTTCACTTTGAAATGTCACATTATCTCCCATTATTGTCTATTTTGTTTCTCAAACATAATCCCTTTTATCATCTCCTAGCATGTGTCAATTAAATAGGACAAATCCATGTACTGCTTATGTGCTGATATGTGTTAATTGGGATGGATTATATGCCTAATCCATCTTGTATTGTGTGTTCTACCTGCAGGAGATAGTGAACTTTAACTGCCGTGGGCTGGTAGCTAACATGCCACTGTTCGCAAATGCAGATCCTCACTTTGTCACAGTGCTCCTCACTAAGTTACGCTTCGAGGTCTTTCAGCCGGGCGATATGGTCATCCGTGAAGGGACGCTCGGTCGGAAAATGTACTTCATCCAGCATGGCTGTGTCAGTGTAATCACTCATGACAATAAAGAGAAGAAACTGAATGATGGCTGCTACTTTGGTGGTGAGTTTGATTTTTCCTTAGATGCTTTTAAGTCAAGTAAAATGTATTTGTTTAGCGTACATTATTTGTTTCACAATACACATTGTTTCAAAGCAATGCTTTACAGAGAATCATGATGTTAATGTTTACAATATCTCAATATCTTCATGCCTTATAATCACATTAAACACATTAAACAGATAGCAGTTTTCTGCTATGGAAAAATTAATAAATAAGGTAATTGCGAGTTTACAATATATCTCGCAATTCGACTTAATTACTTACAATTCTGATTTTATAACTCACAATTTTGACTTCCATAGATTAGATGGCCTATAATATAGTTTACGCTTTGTGAAAATGTAAGAATTCAAGAAGTTGAGATTTGATATATACTATATGTATGCAGATAAAGCTGGACATGCTTATATATTCAACTTTATATATGGAGCTGTACGACAATATAGTTACATTTTGAGACAAAATAAAAAAAAATCAGGCAGTTCAGATTTGCTATATAGTATATATTAGTATGTATTGTATTGTAAAAAAAATATATATATACATATATATATATATATACAGTATATGGATATGTAAGGGATAATCCACGGCAAGCTGTGCATTAAACGATTGCCTCCACGAAGTGCATTCAAATCATTTAATGCACTGCTAGCCGTGGATTATCCCGCTTATACCATGGTCATTTGCCAGCATTGACAACTTAAAGCTGTTATTGATGTTTGCAGTGCAATATTTTACCAGAAGCCGCGGGTAAAACTGATGGTTATTTTCGTCAGTTACGGTTCATTAGATCTATCACTCTGCCGGCTTTGAATCTGACACAGAGATAAAGTAGTGCGTAAGATTACATTTATTTGAATGAATGAATTATAGCATTTATTTGAATTAAAGCGGCACTATGCAGGATTTCCGCTTTTGTCAAACAGTGACCGCTAGAGTCGCTGTAGAGTACTTGTATTTAACTTTACTGTCGTAAATACCACTCACGCAGAGCGTATCTGCACTCACGACCTCTGCACTTTATAATAATAAAGTAGCCTACCGCGTTAGGCTTACCTGAGCCTAAATGCCAGATTACATTATTAATAAAGTTACATGTACATTGCATTATTTCATAACAATGTCCGTTATGATGTTGTTAGACATGATTATTGCAATTTATCATTATAGTTTTCAAATTGCGCTCATTTACACTATTTACAACGTGTAGGCTTATTTATGTCCTGATGATTATGTGAGATATTGACAACTGTTCTCATGATAATCACAGGAATCAACTTTAACAGTGAAAGCCTGAGCGAGTTGGACTCTTGTTCAGTTCCTCGCGCTGTCCGATTCTCGTTTCCTTTTTCTAGACTCTTCCGACCGCGCTTTCTTCGGTTTTTTTTGCCATTCTGGAAACGCAGGTCCGATGTTTACTCGTGTCTGACTCCTTGCATCGGTCAGTCTGCCGTTTCCTCTTTCTCTGTTCCTCCGACAATGCTTCCCTAGCTCTCTGCTTCTTATATGCCGGCTTATGAGACGTTCATGGAGACGGCCACCAATCAGCCCGAAAAGAGTCATATAACCATTCCCATAACTCCGAAGCTGTCCAGTTAAGCTAAAAAAACTGCATAGTGCCGCTTTAATAATTGAGAAAGAGAGTGAGATAGATGCATGCCTGCGTCTGTTCACCACCTCTCTCTCCATTAACAACAAAACTATGACCTGAATTATGACAAAAAATGCAATGTATGCCCCCCCTTGCTGAGAAATATAATGTAGCGATTCAGTAGCGAAGCTATTTTGTATCAAAGCTATTTGTGCTCCTGAATGCTTCTCTGTGTGTGCAGTGCGATCTGCTCTCTGTGTGTGAGTGACATATGTGTGTGTGCACTTCAATGAAAACAGCACATTAATACGGTGATTCAACTAACTTGGAACTGAGTTTGGTTTTATTGCACACCTTCCAGCAAATCAGAATCGAGTATTCAGACAGACCATGCTATATACACTGAACAAAATTATAAACGCAACACTTTTGTTTTTGCCTCCATTTTTCATGAGCTGAACTCAAAGAGCTAGGACTTTCTATGGACACAAAAGGGCTTTTTCTCTCAAATACTGTTCACCGCTCATCCACACGACGCCATACACGCTTTCTGCCATCTGCCCTGTATAGCGAAAACCGGGATTCATCCGTGAAGAGAACACCTCTCCAAAGTACCAGACCCCATTGAATGTGAGCATTTGCCCACTCAAGACGGTTACGACTACGAACTGCAGTCAGGTCGAGACCCCGATGAGGACGACAAGCATGCAGATGAGCTTCCCTGAGACGGTTTCTGACAGTTTGTGCAGAAATTCTTTGGTTATGCAAACCGATTGTTGCAGCAGCTGTCCGGGTGGCTGGTCTCAGACGATCTTGGAGGTGAAGATGCTGGATGTGGAGGTCCTGGGCTGGTGTGGTTACATGTGGTCTGCGGTTATGAGGCAGATTCACAGGCAACAGCTCTGGTGGACATTCCTTTAGTCAGCATGCCAGTTGCAGGCTCCCTCAAAACTTGCGACATCTGTGGCACTGTGCTGTGTGATAAAACTGCACATTTTAGAGTGGCCTTTTATTGTGGCCAGCCTAAGGCACACCTGTGCAATAATCATGCTGTCTAATCAGCATCTTGATATGCCACACATGTGAGGTGGATGGATTATCTCGGCAAAGGAGAAGTGCTCACTAACACAGATTTGTGAACAATATAGAGAAATAGGCCTTTTGTGTACGTAGAAAAAATCTTTGAGTTTAGCTTGTGAAAAATGGGGGCAAAAACAAAAGTGTTTATAATTTTGTTCAGTTCCTTAGTCAGATAATAGCGCAATATGCTATTATAAAGCTAAATCTAAATTTGTTCTGTTCCTCTTCTTTTTTAGAGATATGTCTACTGACCCGTGGCCGTCGTACAGCCAGTGTCAGAGCCGAAACATACTGCAGACTTTACTCGCTCAGTGTGGACAGCTTTAATGAGGTTTTAGAGGAGAACCCATTAATGAGGAGGGCGTTTGAGAGCGTGGCAGTGGACCGACTGGACCGTGAGGGAAACCGCATTTTGTGTTCACAAAAGAGCATGGAGAATGTTGGGGACTGACGGATTCTTTGCGTGAACTCTCTCTTGATGAATTTTGACTGACCGAAGACTCACTGAAGATGGATGAATGTAGAAAAAAACATGGAGGAAAGTGTTACAGTGTCCACATGATTGACATTAATGACAATGCACAGTTGCAGAGACGTGTGATTTATTCCTTAAAATAGTTATTTCCTATTCCTACTTTGACAATGCAATGTATAGCAATGTAAAAATGAGCAATATCAGTCCTGTAATTCTGATAATGTTTAGCTGACTATTGATATACTGGATCTATGTAATTAATTTCAGTCAGAAACGATTAGTTTAGCAGGGACCTTGATCAATGTGATAACAAATCAATATGCAACAATATATTATACTACGATTGAATTAACAATACAATGAAATGAGCATAGCATAAAACATAATCTAACATTACAACAGTTTATTTATTTTTTACACTCTTAGAAAAAAGTGTCCTTATATAAAACCCTAGGGATCCTGACTCAATTTTAAAGAGCACTTTATACCAAAAATGTTCAGTATAAGGAGAAAAGTCTTAAATGATTGCATAATACTTTCATATTTAATGGGTTATTTCACATTTTCTTGTAATGAAGTATGTTTACAAGCTGTTTAATTCATCAAATTTTATCAAAATAAAAATGTAATGTAAAAATGAATGAACTAAAACAAAATCCATAAAATAATGGGAACCCCAAAAAGGTTCTATTTATGAAGTGCCCGACATAACCCTTGTTAGGTTCTGTAGAGAACCTTTTCTTCTGAGAGTGTAGTTTCAAGTAATAGTAGCCTTTAGTCAGGGAATTGCTCCATGTAAAATTTGTATTTTGCAAAACATCTCCAAGGTGGTTTTGCATATGTTTACTCAGTATATGTTTTACTCCTTAATCTTGTTGTCTTTGACATTGGTTTCAGTGAGCGTGATTTCACCAAATACAACATGTTCCTGGATCAACATTCCAAATATCAGGGTTTTTGCTTCTACATCAGTGTTAATCACCTATAATTTCTCTATGATTTTAGGGATAAGTTATAGAAAGAGTTAACGTTTAGGTTAGGGATAGGGTTAGGATTACATTTTCAGACAGGAATGTTGTTCCAGGATCAACAAATGGTGTTGATCCAGGAACATGTCTATCTTGGCAAAATCACAGTGACCCCATGTATCAAGTTAAACTAATCAAAACAAAGTTGAAAATATTTTTTTTTCGATTAGATGTTCAACAATACAATATTAACTCAGATTAAAATGAATTCTATCTGCATTCCGGATCAACATTGAGCACTTAAGAATCATGGACTGTAACAAAAGATGTCATCTGAAAGACTTGGCTATAAGCTGGGACATCCTGTCCACTGTCTTCTTAGCGTCATATTAAAGTATTAAACAATATTAGTCACATAATCGCTGATTAAACTCATTTCCGTTTGGCCTGATGAGTCCTTGAGATGTGCTTTTGAGGAAATTTTTTACCCAGGAGCAAATATTAATTTTAAATTAAATATTATGTTTGTAACATTTCTACTCTTCTCTGTGGTTGTAAATAAAAATATATATTTTGTCCCACGTAATGTTTGATATTATAGAGATGAATGATGAGTATTATGGAAAAACAATTGTGATTTTGAGTATACAAGTTAATTTGATGTTTCCATGTCGCTATAGAGATTGTTTTTGGGAACAATTGTGGGAATTTATTTTGATTGCAACAATACACTAATAGTGAGATGCAGTGAAGATTGTTACAATAAAGATTTTTACATCACTTTTTACTAAAATTCACATTAAAGGACATCATAATATGAGCTGTAAACGACAGTTACTCTGTATATGAGTCTGCATACAGTTTGGTAGAATATATGTGTCATGTCATCTGCCTGGTTTAATATTTTCAAGGTATTAGTTTCCTTCATTTAATTGCTTTCAAACTAAATAAAACTACACTTAATGTTTGTGCAATTAATACTCGGGGTGAAATGATACAACAAAGGTTGTCTACTAAAGTGATTTGGACAAATAAGCCACAGTTAAAATTGTTTTGATTTTTAAATTGTAAAAATGATTTCATTGCATAGATAATACAATATCAAACCAAGTGTCATCAGTTTCCCTCAAGTTTACACAAATGCAACAAAATGTGTAGATCATTACTTTTAAAATATATGACACTTGGTTTGATATTTTGTCATCTATTTTTTGTTAGTAGGCTATCTGATTTTTTTTAATGCAAAAAACTTTCATACACTACCGTTCAAAAGTTTGGAGTCAGTAAGATTTTTTTAATGTTAAAAGGCAGCTTTTAAAGTTCAGTTAAAAATGAAAATTCTGTCATCGTTTACTCATGCACCCTCAAGTTGTTTCAAACCTGTATTAATTTCTTTTTTCTGCTGAACACAAAAGAAGATATTTTGAACATTGACTTTCGACATTACGACATTCTTCAAAATATCTTCCCTTGAGTTCAGGAGAAGAAAGAAATTCATACAGGTTTGGAACAACTTGAGGGTGAGTAAATGACATAATTTTCAGTTTTAGGTGAACTATGCCTTTAAGTGTCACTTGTCTATAGACACGCCCCTTCCAACTTTACACCTCATCTGAATTCCGAGTTTCCAATTTGTAAGTACGACTTCTCTTTGTTATTATATTGTTGTCTTAAAGCTGTCATATTTTATTGTAACAAATATGTCATCCATTTATACAGTATTTATTTGTGTGTGTGTGTGTGTAGGCAAACATGTACAGCACAAATGTGTGGTATCTACCAGGAGATGGAGAGTAGGCATTCTTTTGTGGCTGTTCGAACACATTAGACCACGAGTGTTTACATTACGAAAGCAAGCTGGGGCCTATACCATGAAGCCGGTTTAGGTGGCTAGCCAGCTATGTTTCAGTTTAGTTTGCGTCAACCCTGGGTTTTAGGGACCATGAAAGTGGTTTGGCTTTTAGCAGTGTTCATCGCCATAGTAACTTACGCTCCACGGCTAACCTGGTCCGGGGCAGGTTATGTTCCAGGTAAGAGGTTGCAAACCGAACTTGGACCAATCAGCTGTGAGCAAAGTGTCACATGACTGATGCGATAAAGTCACTCCACCTGTTTCTACTCCAAATTAAAGGTCACTACATAGCAAATGATTTTTAAAGACAAAATTGTCTGGTTTTTAGTGATGCATATTTAGAATAATAAATTTGTATGATTTAGATATTATTTATGTAATTATTACACCCTTAATCACACATGTACAATTTCAGTTAATTATTATTACGCAGTTTAAATGAATACATATATAAAGGTAATATAAATTCGCTTTAGCATCAATAGATGAAGCTATAAAATGACTACATGTGAGCTTAAATGTTCAATTCTCTCTATACCTTTATCAGCTGTATAAAATAACTTCACAACTTTTACTTGCACTGATATACAGTAGCGAGACTTTTTCTTTTAGTTGTCCTCTTTCATAGATAGCTATTTTCTTCTTGCTGTGTAAATTTGTTTAAATTCTTAATATTTTAATACTTTTATTTAATAAGTGAATTGCGTTGCTTCTCTCGCGAGAAATTAATCTCAGTTTCACTCTTTCTCAACATGTGATTGGCTGTTCGCTACTGATGTCACACTTAAACTCCTAAACTCAGGATCAAAGCCTGAGTTGACAGAGAAAGTTGATGATCAGTATCATGGTACCAACAAAGCCTGGTTGGATTGGTTTGGTTTTGTCAACTCAAAACTAATCCTGTAACCCTGAGTTTGTTCAACTACCATCATGGTACAGGCCCCTGGTCGAATGTGTTTTTAACTAACGTTACATCTGGAAGTGCTCGAAAGGGGACAAGCTCAAAAGTTTTAGACCCTATTTACACCTGTATTTAGCGTCGTCCAATTGTGACCCGATCGACCAAAACACGTCGACAGCGCCAGCCTCATTAGAATGCAATTTTGAGATTAAATATCCGGGTAACAAAACATTATGACAAACTAGGATTAAATATAAGTATTATCATTTTTAGTATGAGTAGTTAAATGTGTCTATTTATTTATACATTTAAAATGTTTTTATTTATTTATTGTTTTATGGTTTTATTGCAATGCATTTAAAAACACGAATTAAATAAACAACTTTAAAAATGTCTATTAATTTGTGCATTTAAAAATGATTTATTTATATACATTTTTATGTTTGAATTATTAAATTGATATATTGAATCTTCATTTTATTTTTAAGTGGCACTCCTGGTCTTCCATAAGTAGTAGGCAACTGAGCATTAGTATTCAAGATCATATATCTATCTCAATGACAGGCTTGCTGCACAGAAAGGATCACCAGACCCACTGGGAACTACAGTGAATGACTGTTGATTTATCTGGTCCTGAGGGAGCCCACGAGACATGCAAAGGCACAGCACACCAGAAAGACACAGGGGCCGTGCAGAAACTCCCTCATCTGTGCTCATGTAGGACCAGATATACTTGAACCAGTGATCAGTGTATAGTAATTGCAATGACTGTAATGTAATGCGAATTTGTATGATATTCATTTGCACATCACAGTTATACTGGAGACTGCTTGCCTTTTATATATCAATTAAATTAAATAGCAAATAGAAACTCAGTTTTTTTTATCTTTACATAAACAGCCTACATTTTAGATAGTAAATTGACCCAACAGGTGGAACCAATGCATTTTGCAATAAAATGAGAACATATTTTATAAGAATGGAATAAGATTATACTTATTTTTCTCTCACGATTATCTCAAAATTCCTGATTTAAATTACCTTGATACTTGGAATAATGATATCTATCTTGTTCTTACTAATGTCTCTAAAACAGTGTGTTGTGTAACCCTGTGTAAGATATGTAAACATATACGTAACAGCGCCTCCACACATAACACGCCGAAGCCGTTATTACATCCGGGTCGGTCGCCGTATTTCTTCCGCTCTGTCTAAATTTCATAACGCTGATCCAGGGAGATCACGAAGGTAAGCAGCGGTTCTGCTCTTTCGCTTGAATCATCTGTTTACTGATTGAGGGTTAGAAATTTTGTTCCTAAAAATTGATGTTAATAAATCCTCGACCCATATACTTTCTGTAACGTAAATAAATCGGAACGTAAATGTTATGCACTGCCGTAGCCCCTTAAATGTCATGAGCGTAAATATGGAGGTCATTGCGGGACGAGTATATTTCCAATAAGTTAACTTACTGTACCATGTCTAAATGAGTTTGACTTGTGTGTTTATGCACTAATGTATCATTTTGGTGGTTGTCTTTGATCTAAATGTGTGTTTGTGGCCGCTGCTGAACTAGTTGTCTTGAGTAACTGTCCCTTTCATTAAATTTGTCTGATATTTTTAGTTCATATATGAATTATGTTATAGTGTTGAACATCTAAAGTTTGAGTTGTGAATAACTTTTATATATGCTATTATTATTTCGGGGTGTTTAGTGCTTGTTGTCAAATATTTTTGTAATTATGTAATGCAACACTAAAAACTTATGCAAGCATAGCAATGGAAATCCTTTTATTGACAATATAACTATACATATATGTGAATAATGTATAAATACATAAAGTATTTATTATTATTTAATTGAGCTTTTATTTTTATATTTTCGTTTTTTTCTTTTAATTTTGGTTTGTGCTTTTGTTATTGTGATTATTTTTTATATTTTTTATATTTATTTATTTTTTATTTATCTTTATTTTTATTTAATTTTAGTACTTCAAATCATTCACGTCATGTAAGTTTTAATAAGTTTAAGTTTTTCATCTAATATTTATATTTTATATCAGCTTTATTTCAATTATGAAAACCATTTTATAATATTATATAATATTTAGTATAAACCGAGTTCCACTACGTTATGAGGGAACCTCCCATTCTCATTGTTTTTTCATCAATCTCTTTCAGAAAAGGATGTTGTCCTGTCTCGGCTGTCCCGTTCTTAGCCGAGTGCTGACCACTGGGGCTTCACGTGCCCCGGTCGTGGTTGCAGCTGCTGGTGCATCTCGCACTTCTGTAGCCGCGACCACCACTACCTCTCCGCCTCCCCCAAACTCCATGACACTGGTGCGGTACAACAGCACAGCTCAACAGGTGACTATTTGTATACAGCAAATCTACTGTGTGTATAACTGATGATCAATGAAAATGGGCTATAACCAGTGTGTGTCACCCAGGAAACACCAAAGAAGACCAAATTTGGACCTCTAGCTGACCAGGACAGAATATTCACTAACCTGTATGGACGACATGACTGGAGGTAAAAACTTATGAATATATATATATATAAATAAAATGGGTATTTTCTCATTTTAGTATTCATTATAGCCATTATTTTAGTTTTTGCTGTGACAGCTGTGAGTATCAAGAGGACTATTTTTTTTATAGTACGTTTCCATAGCGTGTGTTTTTATTGCAATTTAACAAATTTTAACAACAATTACAGAACTTAATAAAAAATAGTACACATTCAAGACAAATGGTTTAAAGGGGTTCCACATCCTCTCAATGTATGAGAAAACTAAGTACTGTACGTTGGGTCTTATGTCTTGTTACTTTTTTCGGTCAACTAAAAAAGGAAATAATAATAACAATTATATATATATATATATATATATATATATATATATATACACACACACGTACACACACACACACACAGTCTCTTCTGCTCAACAATGATGCATTTATTTGTTAAAAAAATACAGTAAAAGCAGTAATATTGTGAAATGGTCTAACAATTTAAAATAAGATTCCACTATAAATTCCAGTCTTCAGTGTCACATGACCCTTCAGAAATCATTCTGATATGCTGATTTGGTGTTCAATTATTGTTGCTCAATTATTAATAAGGGTGTTTTTTATTATCAATTAAAAAAAATCTGTTTTGCCATCACAGGAATATATATAATAATATATGAAATTAATGTAACAATAATAGTTATTGCTGTATTTTTGATTAAAAAATAGCAGCCTTAGAGACTTTTGTTTTTACATTTATTTTAATTTTAAAAAAAGTTCTAAAAATCGTTTGACTGGTATTGTGTGTATAATACACAGTGTGTATATACATTTAAAGTATAGTGCATAATATAAAGTATTATTATTATTATTATATTATTGTCAGTGTATGTGGTCCCCATGTTTCTCAGGCTGAAAGGTGCCCAGAAGAGAGGTGACTGGTACAAGACCAAGGAGATTCTGGATAAAGGAGTGGACTGGATCCTGAATGAGATTAAGGTCTCAGGGCTGCGAGGCCGAGGAGGTGCCGGCTTCCCAACAGGGATGAAGTGGAGCTTCATGAACAAGCCCAGTGATGGCAGGTGGGATTACGTCTCAACAACTAAGATCGAGTCAGGGGTTGCTGCGGATGGATCCACATCTAGCTTTTGTTATTTGGATCAAATCAGGTCATTCTCTTTTTCCGCTCAGGCCTAAATATCTGGTGGTGAATGCTGATGAAGGAGAGCCCGGTACCTGTAAGGACAGAGAGATCATGCGTAATGATCCCCATAAGCTGATAGAGGGCTGTCTGGTTGCTGGCCGAGCCATGGGAGCACGTGCTGCATACATCTACATCCGTGGAGAGTTCTACAATGAGTCGTCCAACCTGCAGGTGAAAAACAAATATCTGTGTATCCTCGTGTATATATCTGTGTAATATCGCTCATTTTTTAAAGAGACAAAGGGGGGAAAAAACTCTTTATTGCTAAGCTCAGTTCCAAAAAATGAGCTCCCTAAGCAGGCAGCATTTTAAGGCATCATAGTCACACTTCTGTTTCAAATGGCCAAAACCTAAGACAAACATTGCATGTTATTGATAAAAATGGTGAAATAAATCCAAGATGTAGTACTGAAATTAGTAAATAAATACTAATATTATGATTTTATATTGCACTACACTACTAAAGTTTGGGGTCAATAAAATATTTTAAGAAATCAATTTAAAGAAACACAGCAAGGATGTATTAAACTGGTCAAAAGTGACAGTAAAGACATTTATAATGTTACAAAAGATTTATATTTCAAATAAATGCTGTTTTTAAAATAAAAAAAACTTTCTATAATTCATCAAAGAATCCTGAAAAAAAAATCAATATTATTAATAAGAAATATTTCTTGAACAGCAAATCAGCATATTCTAATGGTTTCTGAAGGATCAAGTGACACTGAAGAAAATTCAGCTTTTCATCACAGGAATAAATTACTTGTTGTAATAATATTTCTCAGTATTTCTGTTTTTACTTTATTTAGATCATATAAATGCAACCTAAGAGGTTTCGTTTAAATATTACGCAAAAATATCGGAAAAAATATAAAACAAATCTTACCCTCCCCAAACTTTTGAAAGGTAGTGTATATTAATAATATTACACTATATATTTTGATTTAATAAATTAGTTGATAAATATAACATTAATATTAAATCTACTTTAAGTTCAGTTAAGAATAGAATTGATAAACAAAAAGATGTATTTAAAAATGTAGATTACTACTTAATATCTTTATGTGCTGTTTTTTTTTGCTTATTATTGTTGTTAGCGTTGTCAGACGTTATCAAAATGAAATGTCAGTCAAATTTCCCGTGCAAAGTGGTTCATTTCAGTAAATGTGATAAAATGCACTACACGGTAGTTGAGGGAAGTGATGTATTAACCTCGTGTATTTGTGTGTGGTTTCAGGTGGCCATTAATGAGGCTTATGCAGCAGGGCTGATTGGCAGGAACTCGTGCGGCTCAGGTTTTGACTTTGACGTGTTTGTGATGCGCGGTGCGGGAGCGTACATCTGCGGAGAGGAGACGGCTCTGATTGAGTCCATCGAGGGAAAGCAGGGAAAACCTCGTCTGAAACCCCCTTTCCCTGCTGATGTGGGTAAGTCGAATATTGCTATCATTTATTTTTTTATCTACATGACCTCAGAGAAATGTCATGCTATATGAGCAGTTATAAATGTAACATGTTCTTGTTGCAGGCGTGTTTGGCTGTCCAACAACCGTTGCCAACGTTGAGACCGTAGCTGTGGCACCGACCATCTGCCGTCGTGGCGGCACGTGGTTTCTGAGTTTCGGCCGAGAGAGAAACTCTGGCACAAAGCTCTTCAACATTTCGGGCCATGTCAACAATCCATGCACGGTGGAAGAAGAGATGTCCATTCCCCTGAAAGAGCTCATTGAAAGGCATGCAGGTATACCTCATACTATCTGTACATAGACATTTTTGTTCATTGTCGAATCATATCCGCTCCTGAGGATTATTGATCCATAATTCATACGATCCCTGCAGGTGGCGTCCGGGGTGGTTGGGATAATCTCCTGTGCGTTATTCCTGGTGGTTCTTCCACGCCACTAATCCCACGTAATGTGTGCGACACCGTTCTCATGGATTTTGATGCGCTCGTTCAGGCTCAGACCGGTCTCGGCACAGCAGCCCTTATTGTCATGGATAAATCAGTGAGTCCATTTGTTAAAAAACACACATGGTTTTGTTTCTGTGGACACGGACCAATTTGAATCTTTATTTTCTCCTCTTTTCTTCCCTGCAAATTCCTATTAGCATTTTTTTACGATGGGAGTATTTCTAAATTAGTGAAACACAATAGGCTTGATACCTTATTCTTTTAATGATCTGTCATTGTACTGTCTATACAGTAGCTTAAGCATTCAGCAGCAGTCTAAGAAAATTTAAATCATACAGCACAAAAGCTCTAGACATTACCATCAAACTATCAGCATTGGCAGATGTCATTTCCGTATTGGCAGTGGAATTTAGTATTGGTGCATGTCTACTTTTTATAATTAAAGTTTTGCCCCTCCACAGACTGATGTTATACGAGCTATTGCCCGCTTGATTGAATTCTACAAGCATGAGAGCTGTGGGCAGTGCACCCCTTGCAGAGAGGGTATGATCTAATTATTATTATTTTTTTACCTGTACAATACGTTTTATTACAGTGAATATTTACAAGTCTTTCTTTTCTGTGCCTCTCAGGAGTGGACTGGATGAATAAGATGATGTGGCGCTTTGTGAAAGGCGATGCAAAGACAGCAGAGATTGACATGATCTGGGAGATCAGCAAGCAGATTGAGGGCCACACCATCTGTGCTTTGGGAGATGGAGCCGCATGGCCAGTTCAGGTAAAGGCAGAGTATTTTATTTTTGTTTTGTTTTTTTATTTGATGTAAATATATAAATAATTTTAAAATATATCTCCATGATTAATCTGTTTATTTATATTTTGTTGTTTTTAGGGATTGATCCGTCACTTCCGCCCTATAATGGAGAACAGAATCGCAGACTTCAAACAGAAACAGCAGGCGCGCGCTTGAAGGCCCCATATCTGTGTCCGTTTTCACTCATCCCATCACTTATTTAAGCAAAACCTAAATTTTCTATCGCTCACTGATGTGTGAACTGCTGGCATCCATTTTACATATATCAGTGGGATTGAATGAAAATCTTTAAATAGTTTTAGCAGAGCTTATCCCATTATGGTGATGGACTCAACAGCATACTCGTGATTTTGGATGACTTATGACACATTATAGAGTGGAAACTGTTTGAGCAGAAAACATCACTCAATACTGAGTAAATGGTTATGGTTGATGAAATTATGTTAAATCCTATTATGTGGTTAAGGCTGTTTTCTTGATAAGAAAATCTTGCACTGTATAAACACTTATTCGTGGAAATAAAGAGCCTAAAACTTAAAACTGTTTTTGGAGTGTATTTTGGATTGGTCATGAACAGAGATTAAGTCTTAGTGCTTCTTGGTATTCAGAAAAAATAAATGGGGAAAGGAAACATAAAGATCAGTTTTCTCACTGTTTAATCCCATTGTAATAATAATGTAATCATTCTTTATATAGTCTTGCTCCATATATAGTGTTCCCACCCTTTTTTTACTAATACATTTGTATGACTTTTCAAGTTCAGAAATACTACAGATTGTTTTTAATTAGAATTTTAAAAACAATTTTAGTAAGATTGCAATGGAGGATTTTCATTGAAATTCATGAAATTAATAGACTTTAAAAAGGCTCCAAAAGATGTCAATTTTGAGTCTCAATACACAGCATAATCAGAAAAATGTACATTCACTATAGAACATTTAATTAATTTAAAAATAAATACGTTTTCCGTGACTCACTGGGATTTTCTGATTTTTCCTTTATTTTCTTAGTTGTAGTCAACTACCACAAATAGAATTTATGAACCAATCACAAAACTTTTATAATTATACCAACCAAGAATCAGCCAATCAATGGTTTGTTCTCGAACCAACCTCGTGTTTTAACGTTGATCTATCAGAGAAACTCTTCAGCTTTTGGACATCCTCGATTTTACATTTGTGCCTTTTTGTCGCGTTGTCAAAGGTAAAATAATCTGTTTCTCAGTACTAACTGAGTTACTGGGATTGTTTTTATGGACATGCCTGTAGTTGAAGTTTTGAAGTAGCCTCAGTTCAGTGAGTTTCCAAACGCAGTTGCTCAATCCTGCAGCTGTAAATTATGGTCGGGTTAGGGTAGGCCTATATATATATATATATATATATATATATATATATATATGTATATATATGTATATGAATGAAGTATGATACGGTTCAAATTTAAAAAATAATTTATTAGTTAAACTTTTCCCACAAACTTTGCTTTTTTGTTCTGTCCGTGCTGCTTCAGGTCTATGAAGGTATTTTTGGTGCAAATCAACTGAACGCCTGAACAACAGTGAAATTTGTAGTTGTAGAGAATAGCCACACATGTGTATCAGTAAATTTGAAGTCACAGAGAGAAATGTTTTAAGAGTTGCAAACTTGTAAGTTAGACTTTTTTCTCTTCCACAAACACAACAGTTAGACCTTCTCAAATTCTTCATTGCAGGTGGACAAATCCTATTCTACAAATCACAAATTAAGAAACTAGTACGCTCACATTTTTGCTGCAGTGAATGTGGTGCAAAACGCATTTACACACCTGCGTTAAAAATGTGAAGTCACTGAGAAATTTTGCTCATCCACAAATCAGTAAGTTACGTGAATCCATCCAATGGGAGTTGCACACTTGTAGAATATTTTCTCACAAATATCTTGTATATTTAATGCAGATTTCATTTAAAAAAATCCTTATTTGTGTTCCGAAGATGAACGAAAGTCTTACGGGGTCTGGAACGACATGAGGGTCAGATATTAATGACAGAATTTTCATTTTTGGGTGAACTATCCCTTTAACTTATGTATAGAATAATTAATGTTGTCTTTTATTTCTCCTTTTGCCATCTGGGTTCCAAAAGGCTTCATAGTGACACATGTGCCTTCCTCCCTCCAAAGGCTTCCCCTCAAGAGCTCTACCCTATGGAGTGAGAAAAGCATTGGGATGCTCACTTCCAACTGAATTTGCCTATAGTTATTCTCATTTATTGTTTCAGGTAAAATAATTTGTCTTTCTCTGGGCTGGATTCGCACTTTGCCCCCTGCCAATCACACTTGAATGCCAAAGGCCCTGTTTAGGTGGTCTCCAGAAAAGCAGCCAGAAATGGTCTATGCTAGGATAGATAGGTTGTGGTGGTACCCGCCCTTCTCGCCTCTGCCTCTTACCTTAACCGAGGAGCCTGAGATGGGACGCTACTTTGGTCATGTATTGTTTCTCTGGATGCCACAAAAACTGTGGAACGTCGAGCATAGCTGTCCACGTTCAGATTGCGAGAAGGAGCTCAGACAGGTAGTGACATAGAAAGGTCATACTTCATGGCATCCGAGTGTCTGGTTTGTGGGAAATGCAAGCGGGAAGTGATTAGCTGGAGTTACTTACGATGTAGTGTCACAACTTGAAATTGGACAGAGTTCAGTACCCTTGCATTCTTGCATCACAGGTGGCATGCGACATGATGGTCGTTCGCCTCAGCCTCAGCCTCAGCCAAATCCAGAAGAAACTTGAGGAACATCACACTGAGATATGGCTGCAAAAGACTCTACAGTATCTGACAGATTGCAAAGGCTTTACCCATCCTGTGATGTTTCAAAGTCCACCTGCCATGCTTCCTCTTCCTAAACACTGTTAGTAGAGGCAAGTGTTTGCTCTGGATGTACTTCACCGAATGAATGAGATAAAGACCAGCATAACCTCACAGTTTCGCCGCGTGCTAAAGATGAGTTCCACCAAGAAGTTTCTCAGGAACTTTGGCGACCAGTGTCACCAACGAACAAGGGCAGGTTATTATGTCGGTGCTTAACAAAGCAGAAAACAAAGACTCCGTTCTTGAAGCGATGATCTCAGGTGTCATACATAGGTACAAGGAAGCTGCTGTGGCTCCTCCTGAGATTTTGTACGCCAACAGAGACTGCTGCGAGTCCAACTTTCAATGGACAACGTTCAAAGAGTGGAAGGACATGGAGGTCAGGTTGGATATCTCTGAAGTCATGGGATCAGATATGCGCCACTTTCATGGACCGCCTAAGCCATTGTATTTTCCAATGGGATGAGGAGGACCTGAAGCAGCTGAAGGAGGCCAAACGTACCGTGTTCAAATTCGATATACTGCAGCCTTCTGATGATGAACTAATGCATCACCTCAGCAGAAGCAAGATGGCCCTCCACTGTAGGCGATGCAAGGGACATCGAAGAACGCATCACAACGCTCATTCAGCTCTATGATGGCGAGTCGGGATGGGATTCGTCGGTAGTGCCGCTCTTTAGTTCCAATAGATTGGCTAACATATGGGATTTGCAGAAGAAACATGTGCCGTGTATAGTGGATCCTATTGGTGTACAACTCTACGAGCAGACTGGAACAATCGTGGTGGGAGACCACATTCTGCCAACCTACAAATGTGTCAGAGGTTCCACCTCTGTTGAATCGTTCCACCAGCATCTGAACCAGCTCAGTAGGATGAAGGTCCTTTGAGGTTAAGCTTATCTTGTGAGACTCTTATGAGTGGGCAGGGGGAATGCTTAAGCATATGTTCCAGATGTATACTGTTTTGCTTGTTGCCTCTCTATGACTAATTATAAGGTTTCAAGTCATATATAATGCTACCTGAATAGTAGGAATGTGATTTTCTCTTGTTATTTCTCTAGGGAAAAGATGTATAATATCTTCACACTCTCCTCTTCCTGAGGAGTGAATATTTTATCACTCTGCTTTGGTTGACTGGCCTGATAATGTTTTGCTCCGGCTCTCTTTTGCCAAGAAGAGAGGTGTCATTCGTTAGTGTTTTGTGTGAGCGTTTGACCTTCTACCCAGGTTTTGAACCCAGGGATGAACACCAGGCAGACTCGAAGAAGCCTCACGTACATCTGCGAGGTCACTTCGGATGTAAATCTCGGGCTTGGACGGCAACTGCGTTGATAAATGTTGATAGGCCCTATACCTATCTATATGTTGTGACTTTATGTTATTTTAGCCAATCAGAAGTAGAATGATGTAATGCATTCCCTTGCAAAATTGTATAATTGATGTAAGATTTTGTGTAAGGTACGAGTTGGCTTTCGATCTCCTCGTGAGACTTTGCCGCTGGCTCTGCCAATTTTACTGCAAACTATTCTTAAGTAAATTTTTGATTCTTTGATTGAACTTCTCGACTCCTGGTATTCTTTCATCATATCTGATCCCGGGGGTCATAAACTGTTACCCCCCTAACAACACAACTCAAGAAAAAGTCTCACCACTACAACCTGCTCCAGCTGAAACCCAGTCAGTTTCGACCTTGCCTTTGCCCCTCCTACTTTCTGGTCCTTCTCTGTCAAAACAAATGATGGTGGTTTTAAGACCTTCCACACAAAAGATTGATGCACCACCACCTTGCGAGGTGCCATTCGGTTCCTTTTACCACACAATACTACTGGAAGAGAAACCCGGTCAAGGAAAAAGGTGGCAGTTATACCAGGAAGATTGTACGACGATATATCCAGTGCAATAAAGAGAGGATAACGTCAACTCATCTGCTGTATTTTAACTGGTATTGTCAGGAGAAATAATTTTCCAGCACAGTGCCGCGATAATTTCCATTTGCATGCATTGTTCTCCTCGTCTCTCTCTCTCTCTCTCTCTCTCTCTCTCTCTCTCTCTCTCTCTCTCTCTCTCTCTCTCTCTCTCTCTCTACCAAAGAGACTGGATGAAAACTCTGTTTAAGACATAACCGACATATTTTACGTGAATACTCTCCAAAACGGACATTTAAACATAATGTTGTATGTATTTGTCCATTCAGACACGAAACAGAGCTTAATTCATTACTCGCGCGCTGTAGGGCTCTATGGCTGCACGCTTCGGTTCGGTTGTGTGCGCACAGAAAGATGAGATATGATACAATATAAGAAATTGATACAATATGAGAGAATTCTTCTATCCTTTTCTTTGGGTATAGAATAAAATACCAGTTCGGGGTTCCTCTTTTGGCTGTTGTTTCAGCCAACTGCACAACATATTGCAGGCATTACTGAGACCGTCGGTCGTCAAGATGGCGGCACAGAGCTACAGAGACGTCATGTGAACCGAATGAATAGAGAGATACAACCACGATCGAATGATAAGAGCAAATCATTTGTGAGACTGATGAGAGCTATCTCTGTACTATGGTACAGTCTAAATCCTGACTGAAAATCCTCGCAGATACCATTTCTTTCTAAAAAGGAACATAGTTGTGAGGATACTGCCTTTTCTTGTATCTTGTATGAGAAAAGGTAGATTCGAGATCAGCCTTGTAATTGACTAATTCTGTAGGATCAAGTTAAATTTTTTTTACAAGCTGTTTAATCATAGCCATCCTAAAATTTTTTGGAACGTATCCTAATGAAAAAGATTAATTAGCTATATTAAGAAGAGGATCTATGACCTCTGGAAGCATCTCTTTCAATAGCTTTGTCATTATAGGGTCTAACATACATGTTGTCGATTCAGATGATTAACGAGTTTAGAAAATTTTTCCTCACCTATAGCAATGAATTAATCAAAATTTTCCTCAGGGAGACTACAATGCACTGCCTGGAAACTGTAGTAGATGGCTGCATAGTTACAATTTTCTCCCTGAAATTATCAATCTTGTAAGTAAAGAAGTTCATAAAGTTATTACTACTCGGCTGCTTAAACGTCTGGGGTTGAAGCTTTATTTTTCGTTAATTTAGCCACTGTTTCAATTAAATACCTAGGGTTTTGTTTATTTTTTTCTAATAAGGTTGAAAAATAAGCAGATCTAGCAGCTTTTAAGGCCTCTCTGTATGCAATCGTGCTCTCTTTCCATGAAATGCAAAAAACTTTGAATGAAATGAAACGCTCCATTTTTCTGTCTGTTCTCTTAAGGGCCTGAGTGTGCTTGTTGTACCACAGCGTTGGACTATTTTTTTTTAGCGCAACGGAGCAACTGTGTCTAAAGTGCTGGAAAAGAGGGAGTCAAAAGTTTCTGTCGCAATATCGAGTTCTTCTAAGCTATCTGGGATGCTGAGGAGATGAAACTGATCTGGAATACTATTAATAAAGCGATCTTTAGTGGCAGAAGTGATAGGTCTAACATATTTGTAACATGGAGTCGACTTTGCAGCCTTTGCAAAATGAAGTATACACGAGACTAGATAATGATCTGAGATGTCATCGCTCTGCTGTTGAATTTCAACAGCATCAACATTGATTCCATGCGATAATATTAAATCTAGAGTATGATTACGACCATGAGTAGGTCCTGACTATAGACTGTAAAAAATATGGACAAAGCGTCTGTGACGTCACCCATAGACTTTCTGAAGAAGGGCGGTTTTGAGGCCGTTTATGGGGGTATCGGCGGCGCCATCTCGGAATATCTTTTCAGAAATCATACAGAGTTGGTCTGATGTGTTGTGTCAGATCATGGCCGAGACGTCAAATTTCAGGAATTCCACTCGGCGCAGCCCGCTATCAGCTGTCAATCACGCTGTCAATCAAAGTTAACCATGCCCTTATTTGTCAAAAATGTTATATCTAAATACGATCTAAACTAACGAGTTAGAAAAAAATTCACCCCCCTCACAGTTGTCAGGCACTCGGAACCTATCGAAAAATACAATAAAAGTCCATGGGACCAACCTGTAAAAACATGAATTTATGCTGTGAAAACAGACATTTTAACATGGGGGTCTATGGACATTTGCTCCCTAGCGACAAATATAGATAAAAACCAGTGATGTCAGATTAACGTGATAGGCAATATTAGACAATATTTATGTTGATGAATACATTACATTTAGCATATAAGAACAGCAAGGAATGATAGTAAATAGAGATTCAAACAAAAAACAATACAGAGCTTACAGACGAAGACCAGCAGCAAGGCAGACAGGAGCAATCGATAAAGCTATTTTAATATTTTCTTCAAATCAAACCTTGCTCTCACAGAATCATATTTCTCCACGGGTCATATATCACCCTCACCATTGGCGGTTCTAGCCCATTTCAACTGGGGGGGCCAAGCTGGGGCCAGTTGTACTGTTAGAGGGGCCAGTTACATTTAGACCTTATTGTTGTCATATCATTTTCTGCACTGCACTGCAGGCATTAACAGGCAAAATACCATGTTTATAATCATTCAACAATGTATATGCATTTCCATTATATTTTTACATTTGCATTACATATTCAGTATTAGTCACAGTAACTGTAATTGACATGATGTCCTTCTTTCTCTTCATTTTGCTGAGAACTAGAGCAAAAGCAATGGGGACCAAGAAGCTTATTAATTAATTTACTGAAAATAACTGACTTGCTAGGTAACTATGTGTAACTGTTTAGAGGGTTCCTACACACTTTTTAAAATGTAAGGCTTTTTAAGACCTGAAGAAATTATAAAGTAATTATACTTATTTATACAATAATACTTAATTATACAGTACCACTGTTACCAGTCAAATTAATTAATTCATAAAAATCCATCTTTGCAGTACAGAGGTGACACGCGCATTGATTTACACCTTAAAATGAGCAGGACTCAAAATGAACTTCTTTAGATACAATTTATAATTGCATAAATAAAGCTATGAGATTTTTTTTTTAAATCAATATTTAAATATGAATTTATTTCTAATTTTAACGTTTTAATTTAAGGGTACTTTAAATATAAAACTAAAACCGCAGGTAGGCGGCGGCAAATCAATGTCTTAATAAGGGAGAGGCAGTGATGAACTGCACACAACAGTGAAAGGATAGACAAACGCGATGTCAGCTCACAGTGCCTCGTACATAGTTAAAACAATGCTTACAATATCATAATAGACAAAAGACATCGCATACCCATACGCACATAAAGAATGAACTTACAACTGAACTGACAATTACCAGCTTTCTTCTTCTTCTCTCCTCTCGCGTGCAGGAGACAGACGTTATTCTGCCGCGATTCCCGCGAATGTGATGCGAATTGTCACGTGAACAAGCAAATCCACAAAGATAGAGTAATAAAAAATAATACGCATAAAACGATAGCAAAAAACAGTTTTGTAAAAATTATTTCAAACTCCACATTTAGGGGGGCCCATAAGGGGGGCCAAGCTTGTTGTCACAGGGGAACTGGCCCCCCCTGCCCCCCGATGACTTTGATGACTTTTATTTATTTATGTATGTATTTATTTGAGGGAAAAAATGTGCTTTTGTTGAAATAGTGATTGGTAAGAAGATCAAGTTGGGATAACTGCGGATGTTTACGCTGTGGCGACCCCTAAGGGGAAAGGCCGAGAGAGAGAGAGAGAGAGAGAGAGAGAGAGAGAGAGAGAGAGAGAGAGAGAGAGAGAGAGAGAGAGAGAGAGAGAGAGAGAGAGAGAGACCGATGGGGAGAGAGTTGGCTCATTTTTTTAAAATTGGTGTAGGCCCTATTTGTGTGTATTTTTTTATTAAATATTGTTCATATTTTACTTTTCCCAAACCCAAAAAAGTTCTGCTAGGGCAAATGACAAAATATTTCCTTAGGCTTTAAATTATTCACATTCACAAATAATAATGGGGTTCCAAAAACAAGAAAATTAAATGACTTCAGAGACTAGAATTCAATAACAACATCACGCAATTAGTCAAAGAACAACTAAACAAACTAAAAAACCATTAACTCTATAAAGCCTACTGGCTCATATTTGATACTTTAAATTCTAAGGGCTCTAAAAGTCTAAATGATCGACTTTGCTGCAAAACCTGTTGCACAATCTACTATTTATAAGCTATATCATCTTAGCAAGATATGTTATTGGTACATACAGGGCGAAGACTGATATGCATTTTTTTTGTAAGTAGTCTTGCTATTGTTATAGGATCTGATGGATTTACATCACAAGGTATCAGCATTTTTGACCATATAAATAACAGTAACTGCACCAAATTACATATTGCATTTGCTCAGTTTAGGCTTCTGAATAAAGTTCCGGTTTTTTTCCCTCCTTGAGTGTGAGCTCCATACTCTCAGTATACAGTAGCCTACTGTATGTACCATGAAGGTCTGATGTATCAAATATGATATAAACATAAAACACACACGCAAAATATTATTTAGGCATTGACTTTTTAATATTTTGTCTAAAGGTTCAATCAAATGCTTTACATGATTAAACTGTGGAATATACATTATTTATAAAGTGTTTACAAAATGACGCTTCATATTCAATGGCAAACTGCCAAACAAAAACAAAAAAAGAGAAAAACTTCATCTCCCATAATGCCGTTCGTTTCCTCCGCTATCTCGCGCCTTTCCATCTTGTTCCTCTCGAGAGCTCAAGCGCCGTAGTTGTTGTTGTGGTATGTAAAAATGGCGGCAGCAGGAGGCGGATTACCAGCCTCGGCTGTAGTAGCAACCATAAACACCTCCGCCACCGTTCGCTGCCGTTTCCCAGGTCGGCCATGGACGTCTCGGAGCCTTTTGAGGACGGAGAAACGCTCTCATATCGGTCGGGTGAGGGATGAAGACAGAAAAGGGCCGAGGCCCGTCGACGTTGGAGCTACGCTGAGAGAGGATCCGTCACTGTCGTGTTTGCTCGGGCTGGCGGAGAAACACAGGCTCCAGCGCGAGGCGGGATTCTGCACGAGCGGGAGCGATGAGGTGAGCGATTCGCCTAGTAATACCGTGCTAATAATTCACAGCAAGTGCATCATCAGCATGTCGCTGAGTGGCTGATGTCAGTTCCTGCATAAATGCATCCACCTGATTACAGTTGCACAGTCGTGAGTTTTACAGATTACAGAGATGAAAAGTATTTAAAGGGACGCCCGTCATATGATTGTCTTTTGCCGGGCTGTGGAGCTTGCATGGCGGGTGTTTCACTGTGGTTGACTTTGTTGCCGTGACTACGGGGATTGTGTGCGGGTCAGTGAATGTGTGGTGTCCGCTAATTAGTTATGAGGGAGTTTGTGTACAGTTATCAGCTTTAAGACTTAATGTCAGTGCTGCTGACGGGCCTGTTCGTCTAATAGTTCATATTGGTTAACGTTATTTCTGTTTAAGTAGGCGTGATGTGCTTCAGAAATAAGGTACAGTAACGTAACTAATTATGTATTCTGTCAGGAATCGCCATTGGATGAGTAAATATAGTATTGCATGTTTGTAAAAAAAAATTAAAATCCCAGATCCATTTGTACAAGAACGTCAGATAGCATTGTTTACAAACAAGTGAATTGCTTCGGTAACACTTTACAATAAGGTTAATTAGTTACATGAACTAAGAATGTACATTACTTATCTTCAGCATTTATTAATCTTAGTTAATCTTAGTAAATATTATAACATTTACTAATACACTATTAAAATCAAAGGTTGATTTGTTAACACTAGTTAATGCACTGTGAACTGAAAATGAACAGCTGTATTTTATGACCTAACATTAACAAAGATTAATAATTGCTGCAACAAATGTATTTCTCATTGTTAGTTTATGTTAGTTAATGCATTAACTAATGGTAACTGATGAACCTTATTGTTAAGTGTTACCATTGCTTCATATCATAGTAATCTTGTTAATCAGACACTACGTGTTAAAAGTGCAGTGCAAGTTCATTTTCATTCTGTAAAATTTCCTAAGTAAAATTAGAGCAGCTTTATTTCAGTTTTCTATATCCAATTTTAATTTGACCAAGTTGGTTTGATTAATCCTGCAAAGCCAGGCATATGAAACAATAGTCATAAAAATGATTTTTATTAATTAAACCATTTGTATTAACTTTAGACAAAATATTTAAAACTTATGAAGTATTAGTAGTATGAGCTAGATAGAATAAAATATGGGTCGTTCACTCGAGGAGAAAAAAAACAACACTTTTGTTCAGAGGCCCAAACTGAACAAAATAGTTTAATCGGTGCAGATTTTGTAATTAATATACAGAAAAGATAATAATCTGATGGCTTGTTGTAATGTAAATCAAGGATTTGTTTTTATTACGGTATAGCACACTACTACAAAAATGCATAAATGTTAGTTGTCATTTTTGTTTCCCTTAATAATAATATATTAGTAAGGTGATATTTAAATCGTTTTATGATCAAAGCTCTCCAGTTTTTATTACAATGTAATACCATGATGATTGAGAGATCTCTAATTTGACTTTAGTTGTTCTTAGGTTATGTTTATTATAGTCGCTGTATTTCTTTTAGGGATACTACTGATTTCTTATCATGATCGGCCAATACCGATCCTGATCATTCAAGCTTGATATGTAAGATCATTGATAACTTTTTTTCTTTCAAATAAAGTAATACCACAGATGTTGCCTAGGTTATATTATTTATAGTAATGTTGTCATTTTTGTTTTAATTGAGAATCCCCCAAAAAAGCACAACAAATATTAATTTTACAATTTTAATAGGTCTTTAAAAACAGAGCTTGGGCAAAACTATACATTTTAGGATGCTTCGGCTTATTAAAGAGCTTGACTAAAACGGAAAATAATTGCTGGCTGTCAGTCAGTGCAGTTACATTGTAACAAGGGACTGTATCTAACTATGTGTGAGTCATTACGTGAGTTCATTAAATGAATACGCTTAACGCTGATTCATGCATGTATGAAGCAAGACGTCGAAATCAATTTAACTTTTAACTATGGGTGTGTGATATTGACAAAAAAGTCAATCTCAATATTTTCTGGGATTTTATCGCTAACGGACATTAGACAATATTTTTCTGTGTGTTTGTGTTGGTACCTTGCAGGCTTAGGACTTTAATGTTTTTTTTTTCTGAAAAACGAAATAGTGGTGAAAGCCAAAATATTAAATGTCATTGATGAATATATTTACTGAGTAATCCACAATTTTTTAGATTTGGAGTGAAACTACAGGGTGCTTTCGTGCAGACAACGTCTATATTGCAATAATAAATAGTATGTGTATTTTCTTAATTTCTGTTGTGCTGACAGTGGAACCGGAAACGTCAGAGCTTATCGATACTGAGGTCTTTCATAATTTAGCTTTCGGGCCCGTTTAATACCGGGTGTCTGTACCTCAGACACCGAGAGCAGATGACAGAGGCGTAATATCCAGTACGTCCATAAAAAATTATTTGGAACTTGATGTGAGTAGATTAAAACAATGGCCAGTAACATGCATACTGTATGCCTATCTGAGTGTGGTGTAACCATACTTATTAGCGAATAATCCGAATAATGAAAATTGCTTGTAAACTGGAGTGAAGAGCTCTGCTCGTGTCATGTAAACATCTTACTGTGATTAAGACCTTACTCTGATTAAATAATCACATTTAAACAATTTAATGGTGCGCATGTAAACACAGTCAATGTTTCAGTCCCTTATCAACATTTAGTTTTATGGTAATGAGCACCAGCCTTACTGGGTTTTCCTTTAAAGGGATACTCCACCAGTTTTTCTTATTAAACTATGTTATTCCCTTAACTAAGACGATTTGATACATACCTCTCTCGTCTCATTTCGTGCACTATATCGCTCTGTATTGCCGCAAAACTATGTTAGCACTTAGCTTAGCCCATGCATTAAATATGGGCCAAGCAGAGAAGCGACCAAACACTTCCACGTTTTCCCTATGTAAACACAGTTACTCGAGTAGTGTAACTTGACCTGGGCTGGTGACACAAAATAAACCGTTGCGCTTTTCTAAGCGTTTACAATTGATGACTATATTGTATGGCGGAATACCATAACAAGTGCTTTTGAGCACTTCGACTTGGCGCAATAATATCTTCACTCGTGAAAAGTCCTCTTACCGGCTCCCGCTTCCTCTCGTTGTATTGACGGAAATGTCAGAGGGAGAGGAAGCGGGAGCCGGTAAGAGGACTTTTCACGAGTGAAGATATTATTGCGCCAAGTCGAAGTGCTCAAAAGCACTTGTTATGGTATTCCGCCATACAATATAGTCATCAATTGTAAACGCTTAGAAAAGCGCAACGGTTTATTTTGTGTCACCAGCCCAGGTCAAGTTACACTACTCGAGTAACTGTGTTTACATAGGGAAAACGTGGAAGTGTTTGGTCGCTTCTCTGCTTGGCCCATGTTTAGTGCATGGGCTAAGCTAAGTGCTAACATAGTTTTGCGGCAATACAGAGCGATATAGTGCACGAAATGAGACGAGAGAGGTATGTATCAACTCGTCTTAGTTAAGGGAATAACATAGTTTAATAAGAAAAACTGGTGGAGTATCCCTTTAATTATGGGGACTTTTTCAGAACTTCCCATAATGCAGTCTGATTCAAAGCTGAGCCAGTACAGATAGAGAACTCATGTTGAGCTTTCATATCACACATTGTAGACTGATGCAATCCGATTCTGTGCTTTGAAATTCTGAGGTATCTGAAATCAGTCGGTCATCATGAGAGGACAGTTGCACTTTATGGGGATAAGAAAAACTTAATTTGATTTCTTCAGTCTGAATCCTTATGACTCATGAGTATTTGTATCATTGAATGGTTTATGTCAAGGGAGGCTTAGCCTACATGCATCAATGTTTCTCTCTGTAGACATATTCCCCTAATGTATTCGAAATGTATAATTAGGTTAGATTGACAATTTAAAGATTTTATTTTGTGTATGCATATAAGTTTTATGGAAATATCCTTCCTTTTCCTTTACATCAAGTTTTCTGATGTAGCCTGATGAATGATCTTGTTACCACTTATGTGAAGTTGATGCTCTGTTAGTTGCACTTGGCTGCCGTGGTTAAATCTATTGTAATTATTGGTACATTTTTGGTCTAGAAAGGAGTTGTTTAGTGTTTTTTATTTTAATTCGTATTATATTTCTTATTAGAAATCTTATTGGAAAGAATAGCTTATTAACATCTTGTGAATAAATGTAAACAATTTTACAGGAATGATGCCTATTTTTGTTATGATTCCTGACTGAGAATAGCACCTACTGCTCTGTGTGTTTCTGAATAGTCCTGGTTTTAGAAATAAGATACTGACGTTTATTAGTATCACTGTCCATGATCATTTCTGACTGACCAGCATAGTTCATTTCACTGTATTCGGTTGATGAAGAAATAAAACTTTGTAACGTACCTCTCATCTAATAAATCGCAATAAGCTTTGTGCTTTGTTACTTTTGATATGAAACAAAGTCTCAGCTTTCAGACTCTGTCATATTTATTAACCTAACTATAACCTATTTCAGTATTGTGATGAGTTCTCTTCTGTGTCAGCATTTCTCACTGCTCACTATATTAAAGTGATGGAGCAGGTAGCCTATCCCATGTTAAGCATTGAAAAAATGATTGTTCTGTTTGAAGCCTGGCCTTAGTTTTCATGGAAACTGTTGTTTGTTGAATATTTGTTATGTATAACACTGTTATCAATCCATCAGGGATTCTGTAGTGCTAAATTGTCTATTCCTACAGATAGCCTAATATTTTAAATGAATTTGATGCTAAATGATTAAAAATATAAAACTACATGTAGTTTTGTGTTGATATTTTATCCATCTTTCTTTCTCAGGAAGGAGACTTCACAGGCTTTAAAGTGGACGGTCAGTCGTCCTTGCGTTCAGGTCAAGGTTCATCCAGTGAGTGTTTCAGCTGTTTTTTATGTCTAAGCAATTTGATGATGTTAACTCTAACATTAGTTTGGGCTTCGCTTTTGCACGTGCTAGATTTTATATTTATCTACTACAGAAAAGTGTGTTTATATATTGTTTCCTATGTAAATTTTCTGAGCTATGTATTTGGTACTTAACATGGTGTCTCTTTAAGAGAATAGGATGTGAATATTTAGAGGATGTATTATTTAAGCCTGTAACTTCCTGTGTGATCATATCAAATTTTCATATCAAACGATATTGAAATAATTTGCAAAAAAAAAAAAGGCTTTGTCATACTATCCACAGTATTCCTGCGCCCCATGACTCTTTGCGCGAATTATGGGTGTAACTTCCGTTATGCTGTAAACAATCAGTGAAAGGCTCGCTCTATGAACGCAATGGGTTAAAAAAGTGTGACAACGAGATGACATTAATCTACTCACCCTTCAACAATCGAACATTAAAAGGAAATTTAAAAGTGTAAAAGCATCAACAAGGTACTTTCAACAGACCAAATAACCCCATAAGCGTGAGTCTTTGGTTAAATATCACTGTAGAAGGCTGATATATATATATATATATATATGTATGTAACTTATGCTGCCTTAATCAAAAATGTTCATTAACGTCAGCATTGCGTGATAGCCTACTATTTCAAAGTAATTTCCGTCATTTTGACAGATTATAAATTGCATTTACCTGTGAAAACAAACCTGGAAAGAGACGTGAGGATCTGAGGAGAATAACGAGAGATTCTTCATGCATTCCAGGGAATTATTAATGGAATATATCATAAATTAAATTCGTGAGAACAGACCACAAATGTGTAGTAGCCTATATATGTTGTCGTTTTTCAAACTTTTACTGCGGATTGCAAAGGGAAAACAAAATAATCATGAGGAAAAGAAAGCAGTGACTGAAAAGAGCTCTTGCCTTAGATGTTCTTGTTATAACATGTCACGTTAAAATAACAAGTATAACGTTATTCTCATGATGTCTGAAAATAAATCATGAAGGAAAATTGAAAGCTCATCCAGTCAAACTGACGGATCAGCTTTATTTGTAGAACAACCTTATGATTTGAAATGATTCGTTTCAGCCTTTTTGAATGGAAGTTTCCCAAACCGGAAGTGCCACCCATTATTCAAAACGCAGTAAGGTCGTCAGGAATAAGGTGGATAACAGGTTTAATAAATGCTTTAGAAGATTTTTTTTTATTGTTAGTTCATATTAACCAATGAATTAACTAATAGAACCTTATTGTAAAGTGTTACCTGTCAATAATACAGCATCAGAACATTTTTAATCAATATCTAGGGCATGTTGTAGTCCAGTACAAATGTTGTTTTTTGAAAATAAATAGCCTGTTAAGTCTTATTTAAGTTTTTGGTGCTGTGATGAACACCATTGCGAAAAATAAATAATCTAAATGTTTGTTTAAAAACTTTAAATAACTGAAAGTAGCGCAGCTGCGTTTTTTACCGGTGTAGCGGCTCGATTGTTTACATCAGAGTGCACATGCCTCTTTGATGCAGCATAAGGCAGTGTTGTAAATTTTAACCAGTTGATGGTAAAGTATTCTTAGAATCCATTCTAAAAATCAGAATAATTAGTAATAAATACTTTTTCATGGTATCTTAAAGTGCTCATGATAACCATACTGTGCACATTCAATATCTTGATATATCGTATTGCGGTGTATCGGCACGTCTAATCAGTTATAAGTGATTTAAAAAATATATATTTTATTTGTATTTAAATGTGCATTCATTTCTACATATTTTTACATTTGGATTACCTATGCTCATTTTTAAGTATCTTGAATTTAAATTTTTTCATACATTCAATAGTTTTTTCTAGCATTTTATTTTAGTGTGTTTATTTAAAATATAATTAAATAATAAATACTTATTCAATAAAATACTTTCTAGACAAAAGGTGTATAATGTTAATATTGAAATTGTGCCTGTATTTCTATTTTTTTTTAATGTATGATAAAATGTTAAATATTTTTCTTGCATTAGATATAAAATCAACATTATTGGACAAACCTAACTTGAAAGGCAGAAGGTTATCCAGAACTGACCAAAAATCTGTGAGGCCCAAATTGGTAATCAAAATAGCAGCCAAAAAGAGGACCAAAAAAGAAACGACACAAGCAAAAAGGCCATCTGTGAATGAAGATGGACATCTGAAACAGGGCAGCTCAAGTAAGAGAAATGGCAGGGTACTCAGAAACCAGAGAGAGGCACCATTGGCCTCCTTGCAGACTGAAAATGATGAAAATGGCGTGTGTGAAGAGGAGGAAATCACTGGAAGGTCACAAAGACGTGGTTCCAGTGCAGCACAAAGCAGGAGAAGGCAGGACAAATTAGTGTGGACTTTAACACTGGTTAAAGGTAAAGAGCGAGCCTCCAGAGTAAAAGACACCAAAGGCCAAAGAGCTTCAGCAGAATATGCTAAAACCCACAGGAACAGGACAAAAAGAATTGCTGGTATTGATCAGGCAGGTGCTGTTTCCTCAAAACCAATGGGCAAACAGAGAAGGGGCAGAAGGACAGAAGGAGATGAGGAGCCTCTTGAATCCCTTGGCGGAGGTGCTGGAGCATCTTTAAGTGACAGTTCATTAAGTTCTTCCAAAAATAAGCCTTTTGTAAGGCGACGAAAGAGTATATTTGGCCGTCGAACTTTACTGCAAAAGGAAGTGCCCCGCCAAGTACCTGACAGTCGAGGGCAGACCTCTAGCATGCCTAGAAAGAGACAGCGACTTGTTTGCGCAGATACAGGCTCTACACATGTGCTGCAACGGGTGGAGGGACAGGAACATGAACAGCCACTTGGAGAGATGGAGAGGTCCAAATCTGGAGTCCAAGCTGTACAAGCTAAACACTCCGCCAGACCAGTTGTTAGCGCTCGTTCTTCCCGCGTCATCAAGATCCCAAAGAGGTTCATGGATGATGAGCGCATGTCTGCTCTCCCAGAACGAGGTTCCCCAAAGAAACCAGCTCTTTCTGAAATCCCAATGGATTTCGGCAAACCGAATATAGATCTCCAAACCCTCAATTCTGGAAGCAGACTGAAGACCGCACAAGAACCGCTGATCCCAAACACTGATGAAAAAAGTGTTTCAGAAAAGGGACAATCTCAAGGAGTTAAGCCTGTTTTGAGTTCCTCAAGGCTTTCTGGTGGTCCTCGTGGGAGGGGTGGGAGACCCGGCAAATCCATGGACCAGTATAAGATATACTGGAAGTTGAAGAAGCTCACAGCATGTCTGGCAAAACGAAAGATGCAGCGGATTGCCAGTTCGAGCTCAAGGCTAGCAGAGGAAGGTGCTGCGGGAGAGACCCATGATGTTCAGGAAAGGAAGTCTGATCTCAAATTGCAGGACATGTATTCTCCAGGAGTGGTGCCAAAAGTAGCTATACGTGTTGGGGAACATTCGGATCAGACACCTTTGGAAGAAGTACCTGCTAAGGAGAACGGTAGGGTTTTTGCTGTCAAGTATTATTAAGAATAACACATAATACACATAATACACATACACATAAACACATAATAAGAATAATAAACCTTATTTGTATTAATAAACCTTATTCGACACCCACTTTTGTAATGCTAATAAAATTAATGAAAATGATTGGTTTTTCCACCTTTCCAAGTGTGTTGGTCTGTTCTTTTGTTCTCCCATTAACCTTGAGGCAAATTCCTTTATTCCTTCAGTAGAGACTTCTAACCTTGAGGGAACCACTGAAATGAGTGCACAAAATACCCAGATGATGTTGGAGCATGGTGTTAACACCCATAGAATGAGTCTTTCGGGTGCCAATAAGAGGATGTTCCACCTGCTGAAGAGAGCCAGAGTCCAACTGATTAAAATCGACCAGCAGAAACAGCTCAAATCAGCTCAGGTCAGAATGTTTAACCATTTAATGACAGCAAACAGTACTATGTTGCATTTTTATAAGGCACTGTGTCTGACAAGTTCTGACTATTCATAAGCTGAGTAAACGCAATGTGTTCAATTACGAAGAATCATTTGGAGGTTCACTGTATCGTTCAAAAGTTTGGGAAAATTTTCTTTCTTTTTTTCTAAAGAAATGTATACTTTTTTTCAGACACATTAAATTGATAAAGTGACCGTAAAGACATTTTTAATGTTACAAGAGATTTCTATTTCTATTAATGGTACTATTAATCTATTAATGCTCTATTTATCAAAGAATCCTGAATTTGTTTTCCTACAAATATTAAGCAGCAAAATTGTTTTCAACATTGATAATAATAAGAAATGAGCACCTAATCAGCATTAAAATGATTTTTAAAGGATTATGTGACGCTATGTAAATGTGCGCTTTTATTCGCTTGTCGTCTTATTGGATAAATGTGTCCGCCTCAATTGAGCACATATGTTTTTAGAATTTATACGCATATTGGTATTTCCATCCAGCCTTTTTAAATGCAATATGCCTAAAAATAGGCAGATAGAAACATAGCTGGAATAACAGGAATAAGTAACATTTTAAAATGTATTAAAATTGTATTAAAAGTTATTTTAAATTGTACTATTTCACAACAATGCTGTTTCTACTATATTTTACTGTAAATGCAGCCTTGGTGACCAAAAGAGATTTCTTAAAAAAAATCTAAAAACTTACACCCAAAACTTTTGAACGGTAGAGTATTAATATTTTTTGTCACCTTTGGAGACCTTAGTGTGAACAAAGTTTTTGAGTGGCAAATTATATTTTGATAAAACAACATACAAGTCTGTAATATCTTTTAAATCTGTGTAATTATACAAACAGTGATGTTTATGCTCTGCAGCTTCTGTCTGGCTCTGTGAGAGTAAGAGATGGATCAGCCACAGGCAAGCAGAGAGGAAGAAAGAGGGGCAAGAGAGTAGTCCCAGCTAACCCAGAGGGGGCTCCACAAGTATGTTTCACTGAAAAATATTGCTTTGCAGATTTTTCATCGGATTGTGAGTTTAACGCTGTGCTTTTTTAACTCTGTAGGAGCAAGTGATCGGGGGTCCACGGATAAAGCATGTGTGTCGAGCAGCAGCGGTTGCACTGGGACAGCCACGTGCCATGGTTCCAGATGACATTCCCAGGCTCAGCGCCCTTCCTCTGCATGAGAGAGAGGGGATCACTGCTTCACCTGCCGAAGAGGGTACACACCTCTCCTTTGCTCATTCTGTCCACATCCGTTATAAGTGACATTTGCTAATATCATGGAGATAAATGGGCTCTTTTGGCCTGTAAATTGTGTATTATGTCATATTAGTTGCAGTGTAATTGTAATACAAGTTTAGCTCGTAATTTGTGGGCTTGCATGCATAAAATGTATGATTTCCTTTAAGGCTTTGTAAACAAGTTGTATATAATGTAGAATGATTTTAAATATGATTAATATAATAAGGAAATGTAAATATAGGTATTCTATAATAAATATTCTAAAATATAAAAAAAAATATTTATTTTAGATTTAATGTATAATTCCTAAAAGTGTCTCTCTATTTGAACTACTTTACATTTACACTATTATTTTTGAAACCCAGCCCACCAGGATATTAGAATGTTTATTATTATTTTTATTAATTTAATTTAGTATAATTACGTGTAGTAATAATAGTGTAATTTTGCATTAAACTCTATTTTAGCTCTGTTTAGCTGAATATTCCCATCCTCATTCTCATATGGGAACATGTAATGGCTAGAAGTTTTGTAATTACGTGAATGTGAAAATAAAATGATCCTAGAGTGTGTTGCATTCATAATGCACAACATATGCAAACTGAGTCGTGGATTGTATTCAAAACACCACATGAGATGGCCTGAGGTCATTTGAAAAACTCACATAATGCACTTCTGCACAAAAAAACAACAACATAAATATAGAAACACAAAAATTTGCATTATGGTATTTCTTTATTTGTTTGAAATGCTCGTATTTGAATGCTAAAATGTGATTGCAATCTAAAGTGCTTCATCATTGCAATGTCTGAAATAATTGTAATGCCTACTTGTGGCGGCAGTTCACCATTATATCTAGATGGTGTTCCTTTCGTTTCTTAGAAAACCAAACCTTGACATTCCCAAAATGCCCTTATTCTTATGTTAGATGCTTTCTTTTGCCTCTGTCTCCCTTTTGCTCCGGCCCCTTCTGGCTCTTCAAGATGTTGCATCTCACTCAGAACCAGAGAGTGAAGAATCTGTTGAGCCAAAGCCGACATTTAGACGCAAGTATGAAAGCACTGCTTTTGGCTATCGGCTAAAGCGCTGCTTGCGCTGCAAGGGCTGCAATCGGCTGGAGGACTGCGGGAGGTGCGTGTTCTGTCTGGACAAGCCCAAATTTGGAGGACCCAACAAGAAACGGCAGAGCTGTGTGTAAGTGTCCAAATAGTGTTAATTACAAGGTATTACATGGCGGCAAACCTTTCCCAGGGTTTAAAGAAGTTATATCATACATTTCTTCTTTTTTGATCCTATTTGTGGACTTGTTTTTGTAATTTTTCAACAGCTTAAAGAAGTGTTCGCTGATTGAGCAGAACAAAACGAGACGATTTAACAAAGGTACACTACTTGCCTCTTTTAAATTAAAATCCTTTTAATGACCTGGTATTTACAGTCAATTGCCACTTGCCAATGCAAATATAATAATAATGAATAAAAAGTATGCGTTTCAAATATTACAGTTAAAAATACTGGTACCCTACAACTTTAGCAGACAAATTTGGGATTAAAGCTCTGGGCTGTGTTTCCCAAAAGATTTGTGAGCTGGGTTCATCGTAGAGACCATTGGTGGCAATGGCAATGGACTTTTTGGGAAACTCAGCCTTGGCCTGTTGGTTATTCGTACAGATTTGATCATTTTATTTGACCACCTCTCTTTGGCGCAGTCCAGATGAAGCGGCGGCGGCGGCGGCCATCAGCGGCCTCTGGCATGAACAGCAGCGAAGAAGAAAACGAGGAGGAAGGGGGAGATGATGGAGGAGGACAAGCCCAGTTCAGCCCCACCAGGAGGCAACCCAGACGACAGGTCACTCCTCGGTCCTACAGAAAACTGCTGGGGTATGACGACTCTGACACAGAGACACAGAGTGTCAGCTCAGAGAAGACAAAGGCCAGCGGGACCCAAAAGACTCAATCCAGTGGTATGATTTTCATGTCAACCCTTCCGCCAATATACGCAGGAACAGCTCTTTGTTTGTCTTAAGATCAGTAACGTAGCATCGATATAAAAAAATATCGATATTCTTAAATGTGATATGGTGTTAGACCATATCGCATATATCGATATAGTTCAAATTTGCGCTATGATCATTCCTCAAAGCAAGCGGGGGATGGGGGGGATGGGGGGGGTACACTTACATAGTTGTAAATTAGTTTTTATGAATGAATGGCTTCCTCTAACTGTTGCTCGGTCTTCTTCAACAACACGCGCTTGCACCCCCTGCTGGTGAGGTCGACTAACAGCAGATGGAGATTATGGTCGGTAATCTACTGCTTTTCCTGCAGTTCTTGGATGTCAACATTGAATTTACTGTCGAATTTGAACCACTGAATTTGTGGAAGTGAATTTGCAAAGTGAAATAAAAATGGACCTGTTGAATATTAAATGTGTATTTTTAATCAGTTTGAATATTTTGGAAGTGAAATATGAAAGGTGAATATGGATTATTGAAATTTTATTAATGAAAATGTGTTTGAAATGTTTTGAATTTAAATATTCTCAGCTTAAATATTAAACCATGCTGAATTTCAGCCCATTAAAATGCAAACCCTAAAAATACAATGGATTAAAATACAAGCAGGGTTAATGCAATGCATATTTTTTTCAAGTAGTACAATTCAAGAGGCTTTTTGTTTCAAAAACATTTGGCATTATTTTACTTCCATATGCGGTCTTCTTGATCGCTTGATTCGCTCAATGATGACCAAGCTTTATCAAAGCTACTGCTCTGGCAGTGATTATTTGGGTTTGTAATGATTCGTAACATTTTTATAATTGTAACGAGTAACGATGCAGCACAAAAAAAAATGTATCAGAGTAAAAGTATTAAACTCATCGAAAATATGTACTGAAGTAAAAGTGGAAGTAGGAGAAAAAAATAATACTCTAGTAGAGTACAGATACCTTTTAGTACTTAAGCACAGTAGTGAAGTAGTTCTACTTCGTCACTATACATCTCTGCCTGAGGCTTCCCATTTCCAGGACATGCATATTTCATCACTGGACTGTAGTAGTGAGACTTCCACGACACAAATCTACACAATGCCAAATGATTTTGTCTCATTATAACAGCGAATAAACCTTAAAATACTCAGTCCGTTATGGTCATACAGATAAGAGTAAGACATAATTCGAAACTGTACTGTACACTCACAATAAAAACAAAACATTGTGCTTTTGTAAAATAAAGAAAAACAGGGTGCGCTGTCTGCCATCTCGGTTTCCTTTCCGTGAAGCTGTGCGTGTCACAAAAATGAATCGAAACTCCGCATATAGGCTACTTCTGTTGCAGTTTTTTCTTTCGTTAATCTGTATTTAAATTAAATATATTTTGTTTATATTTATTCCTTTTACATATGCGTGTATGTATTTCTATTTTTCTCCTTTCACAGAAGCGTTGCATGTGCGTGATATGACAATGTATGAATCTTAATGATCTGTTGTTTATGCTATCATCCCTAGCCTATATGTATTGCAGCCCCTTCATTTTAAGATGGGACCCGCCCAAAATGAAATTCTGTGAAACCAGTGTCCCTGAGACTTAACCAATACTTTGAACTTCTTTCTAGACATGGCTACCTCTGTAACTGCTCCAGAAGAAGCAACAAAGCAGAAAAGGCAAGGGCTTTACAGAGCATTTTGGGCCCAACGCAGAATTGATAAGGTACAGTAACTCATTGTCATTTTGATGATCCCACAATGTATAATTAATCAACCTGGGGTTAGTTTCCCAAAAGCATTGTAGGCCTAAGTAGATCGTAAAACCACTGCCACCAATGGACTCTACAATAGACTTGGCTCACAATGCTTTTGAGAAACACAGCCCTGGAAGATATATTTTGGTATAGGGCTACACAATTTTATGGGAATCCTTTTTTTTATTTTCATTGTCAACATGCTCCAAGCTTGTTGTGGCTGTTTGCAGGGCTGCACAAGTTGGCCAAAAATTTGATTTTTATGTCAATATAATTATAAAATAATAATAATAATAACTAATATTATTATTTCTTCTACTTAATGAAAATATTAACTTATATGGTTATATTTCTTTTTAAAATAAAACAAATTAAGTATTTAAAAAAAACAATAATAATAATTTTACTTTAAAATTGTTAAATTTTTTACATTTTTAATTTTAACTTAATTTTTTCATTTTCTAATGTTAAACTATCTTGGTTAAAAAAACATTTAGGTGCATCTAGATTTAATTTTATTGGTTGGGACATTGCATTACCAAATGCACATTATAAGTGACCCAAACTCTTATGCGGAGATGTGTTTGTGTGAAGCAAAATTTACTGAACCACACAAATATTTATTTAATTAAAGCACAGCCCTTGCCATTGCATAATCACACTTAGCCATATTGCGATTTTGGTTTTGTTTAGATTATTTGTGTAGCCTTAATTTGTTCTACCACTTATAGCTCAATCCAATTCCTGAATCACCTGTTATCCTCTGTCTAATTTAATGCATTCGGGAATTATCTAATGGCTTTCTCTCCTTAAAATAAAACTGGTCTTGCCCTTTTCTTGAATGAATTCTTCCCGTCTCTCTGCAGCTACAGCATAACAGTGTGTCCTAACCAGGTGTTACATGACAAGATTCTGCCATCAAGTAATTTTTCTGTCCTCGCCTTCTCAGCGAGATAAATTAAAACCCAAACGTGTGACATAAATGTCTTGTTGCACATTGCTTTTTGTGGTTGCCTCATCTCAACTCAAAATAATCATAACCATTTATAATGTTCTGTCTGGCTAGGACACTGTTTGACTAGTAGTACTCTTGCCTTTGTTCTAAACATCTACATCTGATGGTGATGGAAATGGGTACTTTCCTCTGTTTCCTCTCATGCTCTGTTTGGCGACAGTCCTCTTCCCCGATTCTTTTTCCGGCTTGTATCTACTATAACACTGGTCCCCTCGTATTCCCCCAATTCTCTTGGTGTTTTTGACATTTATACAGAAGCCACTTGAACCATCTTCATCATCATCATCATCATCGGACCCTCGAGCACCACCCCACCATCCCTTCACCCCCACAGGAAGTCCCTCCCTCAAGCCTGAGCGCAAGCCGCTATTGCGGCTGGAAAGGCTACCGGCCAGTGTTGTGCAAGCGGCCTTGTTGGGCGTAGCAGTCCCGGACACCACAAAGTCTCAGAAAGTGATGTGCGAGGTGGTGGAAGAGGAGCAAGCTTTTTTTCATTGCTCCTCTCTTACTCATTCTCAGAGTTCGGCGGAGCACACGCCTTCTAGTGTCCTGACTCCACTGGCCAATGGCTGCACCCAGAGAGGCAAGTTGTCACAGCGGACGATGAACAAGATTCGCGTGGACTTCAAGGTCAGAGCTGAGATTTCTATGAGTTTTCTATGAAACCAAAAGCTCTGTTTTTTGGGGAGTGTTTTAGATGAATATTGATTAAAAAAATAGATTGTTCATTCAAAACACCAAAAATAAAACAAAAAAATAATAAAAGTTTTAAACAAACTTTTATAAACACACACTCATGTCTGGTTCGCTATCTTTGTGGGGACTCTCCATAGATGTAATGGTTTTTATTCTCTGTACAAACTGTATATTCTATTCCCTTACACTAACCCTACCCCTAAACCTACCATCACAGAAAACTTGCTGCATTTTTACATGAAAACAAAAAAAAAACGCACACTCTGTATGATTTATAAGCTTGTTTCCTCACGGGGACCTAAATTGAGGTCCCCATGAGTCACTATGCATTCAGGTTGAAGTCGCCACCGGGATAGAAAAAAATATATATTAAATCTGTTTTTGTTGTATGTACTTTTTAAATGTTTTAAATTATGTAAAAAAAAACTAATGGTGAATAAGTTTATTTAAAATATTGGTAAATTATGTCAAATTTAAATTAATTTTATTAATTAATTTAAATTTGTTTTGGGGTGATATTTAAAGTCATCATGAAATTAAAATTGACCCTATTTGCTTTTATTGGCGCACATTTACTAGTCGTGTGGTGAACAATTCATTTGTGCAAGATAATACACAGGAAAAAATGTTTGTCGTGGTAATCTTTAATCAAAATCAGAAAAAAATGGCGTTCCTTCTCTGATGACGTCAGTTTGACGGCTTGGGTTGAACTCCCCTCCAACCGTCAGTCTGCTTTGAGCGAGGGATGGAGAGTAGGTGCGCTAAAGTGAAACCCCGCCTCTATTTAATATTCCGTTTCACTTGGAAATGCGTCAACACTAAAGTCGGTTGCAACTTCTGGATCACGTGGACTTAGAGCCTGAAATGTTCTTGATGGTTTTTGTGACAATAACCCCTTTTACCCACTTCTTTTATTTGATAAAAAAAATTTAAAAAGCTGTTAGGTGATCTGTTTTTAAGGCTGTTTTTAATTCCCAAAAGTGGATCTCAAATGTTTTTATTCTCCTGCCTCTTTAATTTATTAACAACATTTTAATGTTAATTTATGCAGGAAGACTGTAACATCCAGAATGTGTGGTTGATGGGAGGATTAAGTATTCTCACTTCAGTTCCCATCATGCCCCAGTCTGTGTGTCTGCTTTGTGCCAGCAAAGGCCAACATGATGTAAGATCCAGCTCTCAATACATCACTAAATACCATAGAATCATCATCCATATTCCTCATATTCTATCATAACTCAGTACTACAGCAAAATTTCATTATTTGCAGAAGAATAAAGATGGCCCTTTAAAATCTAATTTTGAGTTTAATTGATCTTTTTACCAGATGATCTACTGTCAGATGTGCTGTGAGCCTTTTCACCGTTTCTGCCTGTCATCAGACGACTGCCCAAAGGAGGAGAACAAGGAGAACTGGTGTTGCAGACGCTGCAAGTTCTGCCATGTTTGTGGCCGCAAGAGCAAGCAAGCAAAGGTGCATTACGCTTTTCATTTTGTACTAATAAAGAATAGTCAGGGAGGTGTGTTATTACTTTTCTAATTAATCAGACCTACAGTTTTCACATTGCAGAAGAGAAAAATATTGTAAACGTACATTAAAGGAGCCATGCAAGTACATATATTTCACAACAAATCAAATTCTGTTCTTCCTCATTTAGCCAGTTTTGCAGTGCAAGAGATGCATGTACTGCTACCATCCATCCTGTTTAGGACCCACATATCCCAAATCTGTACAAATGAACACCTCTTGGGTGAGTTATCTCCCTGCCATAGGGTAATGTCCTAAAATCATCATTCTAATTTCCGCCTAGTTTGTCAGACATTGCGTTTTAATTATTCATACAGTGATAAAGTTTTCTTTGTTTCTTTGCAGATTTGTATGCTGTGTATCAGGTGTAAGAGCTGCGGTGTGACTCCTGGGAAGTCCTCAGACTTGTCCTGGAACAGTGAGCTGGACCTCTGCCCTGACTGTAGCAAACTCCATAGCAAAGGTTTGACAATGCAAAAGTCTTTTCAGATTATAGTTCAGTATGAAGATTCAGACTATATAGGGATGAATATTAGATCTAATCCCTCCATCCCTGTATTTTTTTTTGCCAAGTCATCCTTTCAGCAAACTATACTAAAGTTTCTGCACCTTTAAATGTGATTGTATTGGTTATTTTCATTTAATTATATTCATTCAGTTAATTTAATAATAATAACATTAATATTATTATTGCGAATTGTTTATATTAAAATGTAAAGTTTGTTTAACTCATGGTTTTGTGTGATTTATGTCTAAGAATTTTGCATTGTAATTTCTCAGGGAACTTCTGCACTGTGTGTCTGAAGTGCTTTGAGGAACATGAGTTTGACAGCAGCATGATGCAGTGTGCCCGATGTGCGCACTGGGTCCATCCCAAATGTGAGGGGCTCACAGGTAAGATCCATTTTCAATGCCTTGCTGATCCTACACACAGTACACTCTGTCCTGTATTTCCTTCCTGTCTTTTTCATCTTCAGATGATCTGCATGAGATCCTTTGTCGTCTGCGGGGGAAGAGCCTGGTGTTTTCCTGTGCTCCCTGCAGTAAGAAATTCCGCAGTGGCTGGCAGGATGTCGTCCAGGTTGTTTTGAGGAACGGTCTAGAGAAGATCATGGATGGATTGAGGAGCTCTCCGAACATGTGTCATCTCCTTGTATGTGCGCAGGTGAGGTTTTCAGTGGTCTGTGGAGTATGTAGTGAGAAAATGTCCCCTTTAAAATTTCGTTTGAATGATTTATCTGTTCACCCTTCTGTAGTGTCAAGGTGAAACAAATGTGTTTTATGTGTGTATCTGAACAGTGTGAGGCCTGTCCAGATTTTGAGGTTGTAAAGAAACAGTCAGGCTGTTGTTTACATCCTATAGAGAAGAAGCTGGAGAATGACCTGTACACTTCACTGGTGAGATCTTTTATACATGTGAAACAAGTTGACAACATAAATGGGTTTTTCAAGAAGAATTGTGTGGTAACTAACTTTCTATATCCTTAATAATCCAATATGTATAATTTATGTTCAATCTAAGTCTTTCCTATGCATTTGCAGAAGAACCATTGAATTAGTCAGTCTATCAATATATTTAAGTTGGAAATCAGTTTAGAGATTTGGTGTCAGTTAAATGGGTATAAAACAATAACTAAATGTTGTTTACTCTGTCCTTTCAGAAAGCATTTCATGAGGATGTGGTGATGGTGTTAGTGGAAAGGCTGAGAAAAGAAGAATATCTTCCAGTGGAGCAAAGGCCCACAAGCCAAGCCAAGTTGTATTACATAAAGGTAATATTTTTTTTCTTTCTGTAGGTCTACAATAGCTGCTGGTGTTCAGTTCAGCTGTTATTGGACATTTTAAAGCAATGGGTATTTTATGAGTGATATTTGCAGACTGTAGTTCATTTTGGTGCATATTTTGTCTTTGTTCTGTCTTTGCAGCTAGTAGAACAAGTATTTAGCTGGTTTAACAGTCAGGACCCCAGAACATGGAACTCTCATATGCAAGAATTTCCACGGTATGAACCAAATTTTTCTTATTTTTAAAGCAATAAAGTATTCCGGGTTAAACAACTTGTTGCACTGTAGACTGTCGATTACCATCGAAAATAACTATGAGTCATCATTCTGATTGTAACCAACAAAAATGTGTTTACAAGTCTGAGTTTATAAGACAGTTGTTCTGTTGGGTTTGCAAACCGAAATGTTAAGCTTGTATATTTGCTACAGCACTTTTATGCACTATCTACAGATCTATTAATGATTCATATTCCTTAAAGTCAGTATAAAACTTTGAGTGTAATTAAATTAGGAATCAGTGGATCTCAACCTTTTTGACTTAAAACAACCAAAACCAAACAGCCTCGCTCTGTGCGAGGACATGTACAGAGTGGCTGAAATGATAGTGTCTGTCAGTTATTATATAACATATGATTGTCTAAACAATTGTCTAAATTATGTTGCTGATATCACTAGTTGACAGTACTATTTTCGGAAATCATAGAAATCAAATAATTAGGTAAACGATTTAATATACTGAAAATAGCCTACTAGTTTTTTATGTTTATTTCTAATTACTTTAGGTGGACAAGGATACCAAGTACTGTGCAGCTAATTAATCTAACGATTTTTAATCTCTCCCCCCCAAACCGAGGTCGATTTTTAGTCGAAATTACAGGACTTCACTTGACCAATATTTTTTCTTTGGTTGATTACAGCCCTTACCGAATAATAAGAAAAGTCTTAATTTTTAGTTGTTTTAGCTCATTTTCATGCTTGTTTTATCTTCTTTTAAGTCTTCTTGAGGCCCCCTTGGTTGAGAACCACTCTGCTGCATGTATTCAGGTTTTTCTATTGGTGATGTTTTTAAGTGAAGGTTCATTTTGCCCCTTTTGTTTCATAGTGGTATGCTTCCTGAAGCTGTAATTCCCCCCAGCAATGAACACAGTTATGCACAATGGCTCAAAGAGCAGAACCCAGAAAACTCTCACTCAAAATCTCAAGGTAAGCACATTGTTTTTATCTTTATGGCGCATGCTTTAATCTTGTTTGTATCTTGTTTTGTTAATTTTTGTCCATGAACGTCAGATCCGCAGGATGTGAACTCTCAGTCTTTCATGGATGAAAGACAGTGCTCCCTCTGTCAGCAACATGGAGATGCCAAACCGAATGTAGGTGAAACCTTGAGCAGTTCTGTGTTCTGGGATGAGTATTCTGTTGGACTAAGTTGAGTTGTATTATATGTGTAGGATGCTGGTAGGCTGCTGAATATTGGACAGAATGAATGGGCTCATGTGAACTGCTGCATGTGGTCGGCAGAAGTGCAGGACGTCAAAGGGGCTTTGCTGCATGTTCACAGTGCCGTCGCCAGGGGTCGCTTCATGGTAAGCATCAACTGATAAAGAATAGTGTATATGTAGAAAAAAATGGAAATATTATTAAATGTACCTTTTTTTTCCAGCGCTGTGAAAGTTGTGGCCAAACAGGGGCGACTGTGGGTTGTTGTCTCACCTCGTGTCAGAGTAACTACCACTTCATGTGTGCTCGTGCCAGCAACTGTGTCTTCCAGTGTGATAAGAAAGTCTACTGTTACAAACACCGTGATCTCATAGACAACAAGGTTTGCATGTTTAGCAAAACTGTTAATGTTTTACAGTTACTGTATAATTGTAGTGAGAAGAATGTAAACAAGCTTTTCTTTTTGTAGATTGAACAAGGCAATGGGTTTGAAGTTCTCAGAAGGGTCTATGTTGATTTTGATGGAATCAGTCTGCGTAGGAAGTTTCTAACAGGATTAGAGCCAGAGTCTGTAAATGTGATGATTGGTGAGTAAGCGGGTCCTTTTTTTTGGTGTTTAAAAATAAGAGAGAATTCAACATTTTTCATGATGTACCCTTGCAGGGTCTCTACACATTCAAAAACTCGGTGTTCTGACGGAGCTGTCTGCAAATTCTGGAAAATTGTATCCAGTTGGTTACCAGTAAGTAACAAAGTTTAAAATCACTTTCAATCTTTCATATGATTATTCTTTTCATTTGATACGGGTGATGATCAGTTATCAAAGCATTAGTCACATAATTCCTTTTGTAGTACAATTATTGTCCAAAAAGGTATTAAAAAAACATTAAAGAGTTTAGCAGAACTTTGATTGTTAACAGTTAACTAGTATCAGGTTCAGATTGCACATTCAGCCCTCTATGAATGTTTATTTTAAGAGGCAATAGTTGTTCCAGCTTGATGATATTTTTCCATAGTAATCTGTACTCATAATTTGATCTGGTCTCAGATGTTCTAGATGGTATTGGAGCACTGTTGACCCTCGCAGGCGATGTCGGTACACTTGTAAAGTGACAGAGGTGCGACCTTCAACACGGTGCAAAACTCCTTGTTTCTTGGTGGACCAGGGAGAAAATCACACTATTGTACACAGCCCAAAAGTTCACAATGGTGTGTGTTTAAGTATATCTATCTACATGCATATTGTTGTTGTTTTTTACATTTAAGCATTTAATTTATAGCCTGTACAGTTTTTGGCCAGGATGGTGTAAAATCTTTGTACTTTGTGTTAATTTTTCAAAATCACATTTCTATCTCGTAGATGAGGATGGCACAGACAGCGAGTCTTTTTCACCTGAGCTTCCTCCCAATACCCCCTCCAAGTCTAAACAGGACTCAGGGGTCGCAGGCAAGACTCCTGGGTATCCACACAATAGGAGACCAGCAGGAGGAATGTCCAGACCATTACCTTCCCCAGGTAAGATTCTTCCATCATTTTTTAAGTTCTCCATTCATTTATTATACAAATAAATCAAGTTACATCAAATTTCAATATGATGAAAAAAAGAAAGAAAAATCTGTCATTTACTCACCCTCATGTCATTCCATACCCATCACAAATCCATGTGAATCGAATGATTATAAATTATAAGTATTCAAATTAGGGCTGCACTATTAATAGAATTTCTAACCGCGATTACGATTACGGATGCCATGATTAGATAATTGTTCAAAGCCGCGATTACAAAAGAAAATCCACTCTGCGTGTGTGTTTAGAGCTTAAGTATGTTATGAGAGGCGAATCACGACTACTTCAGAAAACCCAGCACAATATGACATACCAGGCAGTGACGTAAGTGTACGCTGAAATAAAAAGACTTTCACCTCAGAAAAACGGACTTTACTGTCCTGTCCCGTTATACTGTGCTCGTATCGCACTCTTCAATTGCACGCGCAAATGCAACGGCGTGTGCTGTGTATCGCTTCACTGTATAAAGTGCAAAAGAAACTACGATCATGCAACGTCGTTACAATGTAAATTAGTAACTCACGAAATAAAAGTAAAATACCAATAAATCACGTGTTAGCTAAGAAGGATTTGCATGCAGGTATGATTTTCATTCTATTCACCAGGAGCTGTTTCATTAACAGTTCTTGTTAGTATTGTGTATTCACCATGGTAACTGTCATTTCCATAACTCCAAAATGCCACTTTATTTTCACTTTGTTTTATTTTTTATATTTTTAAATGACTGTGGTGGCTCATATCAACATTGTTTTAACAAAAACTAGTTTGGGACTGCTATTTAATTGCTTTAGCATAGTCCTAATTTTTATCTATTAGTAGTCTTTACTAGTCATTCTTACAATTGATGTGTATGTTAAGTAAATGGGGACAGTAGCCTACTTGTGTGTGTGTTAACAATTTTTGTGTAAACGTATTATAATACGCCTATATATATTCAATGTAAATTGTGATAATCGTAATTAATAATCGCAATTACAATTTCAAGGGAATAATCGGCAATTATGATTTTTGTGATAATCGTGCAGCTCTAATTCAAATTTAAGAGATGACAAAGTATGAACTGACAGTGATTTAGTGGCATGCGACATGTGCAACATATTCCATTCCCTCTCTTAAGGTGATGATATACAGGGCAACTTTTTGGGCGATGTTGCTGCGCAATGTGGCCGTCAACGGACAACCAGATGAGAGACAGGGCCCACGACCGATCTAAATTATACAGATAGAAATTTTATTGCCCATTTTCAATGGGAAAGTGCCCAAGCAACAATCGCTCGGCAAGATTGCCAAGCAACATTGCTCAAAAAGTTGCCCTGTGTATCATCACCTTTAGAGGTGTTAAGGAACACCTTAGAGCTTAACAAATAACGCATTCCTGTGAAATAAATAATAACTGAGAAAAAAATGTAACAAAGTCTTTATCAACAAAGTTATCAAATGTAAACAACCCTGCATAGTCTTCACACTGTATAAATATAGATTAATCCTTCTAAATCTACTAAAGAGCAGTGATTGATTTTCTCTTTATCTTCTGTTGTTCTATTAACATCTCAGGAAATGCTGTTTCCACATCCCATCACATTTTGACCATCAGTGACCTTGATGAGACACGGCGTGCAACAAGGAGACTTTCCACACGTAGCCGAAATGCCTCTCCTCCCCCTGTGGTACTTTCGGGCCCAATGGCTCTGCGATCAGGGAGCTCGATTCACCCTAGGTCACTTTCATTCAGCCCCCCTGTCTCACCACTTGGTGCAACCGAGAACCTCATGAGCACCACTTCACCTCGACGAAGAGGGAGGCCTTCATTATCTCCATCTAGCATGACCTCAGGACCCTCTCCACCACAAGCAGCTCTCCAAAGTCCCTCTTCGATTGCACCTTCATCTGTCCGCCACTCCTCACGACTTCAACAGCCTTTCACAACTACAACACATAAAACTGACGAGGTGGATCAGGAGTTCTTTGCCTTGTCAGAGCCAGAGGAGGCTGCAGGTGCGCCAAGCCACAGAATTCTCACCACATCTGACAAGTCGGATCAAGAACTGCTTTCTGCGCACTTTGATCCAGACACAGATGTGGCTTTGGCCTCAGTATTGAACGCAAAGCTTGAATTTGATGAGGCTTTGCTCAATGAAAATGTGGCTCTGGATTGTGACCCTCAAGGTAGTGAGGCAGATGTGGAAGATGGAGCCTGCAAATACATCACGGGCAGGAATGATCTGTCATCTCCTGTGACTTCAGAGATGCAGATGGAAACAGATGATGATGTTGCTGACCATTATCTGAATTTCTCTCGCACAGTTGTGGTTCGTGAGCCTGCCAAAGACTCTACGCAGGCAGGTCTTGCTGTCCTTTCTAACTCAGGGTCCATCTCGCAGCTGGATGGAGCTGACAATGATTCGGAGAGCGATACAGGTGAAGCCAACACAGATGATGATACTCAGGAAGTAGGGAGTAGTTTTTGTAGTCAGGATACTGAGCCATTAAAACTCACTAGTCCAAACAAGGGCAGAACCCTTGGCGACGGGCAGCTAGTTTGCACACAAAAATCGATTGCAAATCCACATACAGCAGATTCTGTTGATCAGAATGCTCAACCAGAGACTCAAAACATTCACCAGGTTTGTGAAAAAAAAGAAATAAGTCCTTTACAAGAGAGCGGAAAGTCGCTTGTTGACCGTAGCGCTGACATATCCAACCAACAGGAAGCACCCTTCACAGAAGGATTGAAAGCAACAACCCCCATCATTTACAAAGGTGGTGATCTTGTGATGAGCCAAGAAGTAGTCTTGATGGAGAATGAATCAACAGAGAGCTCGCAAGAGGTGTTCTTGGACGACGCCAGTGGGAATTTTATATCCGCTGTTGACGGCAGAGTTTTGGACTTGACAGAAAATGCTGCTCGTCTTGAGGCGGCAAGTGATTCCTTACCAATAAACAAGGATGAATCTGTTTTAATGAGAGGTTTGTTGCCTGTTGAGAATCTGGCAGCAGCCATGCCAATGAGTGGTACTAGAAAAATTCATGTTGTTGCACCACCTATGCAGACAAAAAGACGTTATGTGACTATACAACCTGGATCCCAACCAAAAACTCTCCAGATGGCCATACCTACTGCCACCTCTCTGCCACTCTCCATGCCCGTCAGTGTTGTCTCATCTTCTCCCACCTTTTCCATTGCACAGCAAGGAACTCTGCTTACTCCTGCACCGTCTGTAATAAATGGTTTCGGAGCTCTGCCGAAGGAATCCACAAAGGGTCGTGCGATAGCCATACGCATTGCCACCCCAAAACAAGTGACTGGACAGTCTCTGCTCCAGTGTTTGCCCGGTACACCCTCTACACCTCAGGTTCTTCTGGTCAACCGTGCTGGACAGATTCTAGTGAAAAACCCACAGACTAATACCTACCAAGTACCTAGTGCTAATTCCCCCTCGTATACCCAAATCAGCCAGATTGCGAAGATAATCCACAGTAGTAATGTTCTCCAGCGACCCGTCCCTAAGGTTACGGTGATACCAGTGCCGCAGCTTCACACTAGTCTGGGCAAAACCACACCAACGCGTATCATATCATATAGCAGCAGCAGCAATCGAGCAACACCGTCAACCCAGGTGCTTATCAGGAGGATTCCTCAGAGTTATCCTGGAAGCCAGTTGCACGGTATCAGTCCAACGATAGAAAGAGCTGACTTGATTTCTGAAGGTGGGCGGAAGGAAATGGCCCAGGCCATAATCGACAAAGCAATGGCAAGTCACCGCGAAATGGCAAGTCCCATCGGCACAAACCCTTCTCAGCTCCACCTTGATAAACGCCTTTCTCCTGAATCGAAGGAATCATCTACTGTGTGTCGTCTTCGAACTCAACCCAACATCTTGTCCCACTCCAGACCTCCAGTCAAGATCAAGAGAGTGTCTTCATTAACTGATCGAATTGGTGTGAAAAGATGCAGGACTGACTTCTTGGATCAAGTAGATCCTTGTTCCCTGGATGACCACAGCAGGTAGGGACGAATATTTAGTCAAATCTGTCAGGATGATCTAATCGTTGGTCTAGGTTTAGATTATTTTAGAGACCCATCATCTGGAAGGGGGAATTCCTGTTTTTTAGCATGTAAACAGTCCATCAGATGTAACGCTATCCTTTTGTGCCATAAAAGGTTATAGTAAATACTGTGAAAGTTAGATTTTCTGTTTTTCTGCATAGACATGCATTACACTGAATAACATCTATCAATGCACAAAAGTGACTAATCATGAACAAAAACCAGTGGACCTGATAATAAACCAAATCTTAATTCATCAAGACAGATAAAAATGTCATATTGAACATCTCAACTGGATGTTCTTGTTAATTATTTTCATCATGTAATAATAATCGTTAATTTTCAAATTTTTAGATCAAATCGGGTTAGAATAAAGGCCCCTAGTGTAAAGGATGTGCTCGACTTTGACGAACCTGATGCTGGGTCTCTTGACCAGCAGAAGATTGATGAATCCAAGGTTGCTGAACTAGAGAGGTCAGTAATGAGAATTTAAAATCACATTTAGTCATGTTTTACCAGAGAATATCACAATATTTTCTTTTTCTTCTTTTTAGAATTACTCCAAATAATTTGGAGCCCACTGCGGCGCAGGAAAATGACACCCGAGATGGTGGTAAATCTCAAAGTATGAGCTCAAAACATAGTGATTCTTCTGACTGGGCCCCTTATGCAGGTTAATATGAAATATGGCTTTGACCTTAGACACATTTGTTGTAGTTGGTCACACTAATTCGATGAATAGTTTCAATGAAAAGTTTACTGCATCTGTAATTGTTTCAGGTTGGAGTTCAGATGAAGACTCCCCATCACCTGGCAAGCAGGATAAATGTGCCAGTCTGTATCAGCCCCACTTGCGTTTCCAAATTACCAGTGAGGATGGTTTTAGCGTAGAAGCCGACAGCATGGATGGTCAGTTTCGAGAAATCTTGTACTGGTACCATGAAAAATAAAAGCAATTGGGTTTCTTCCTATAATACTTGGGCACATTATACTAAGTTTCCTCCGCTGTGTTTCTTCAGTGGCGTGGAAGGCAGTAATGGATGGTGTCCAGGAGGCACGGATAGGCTGTCGACTGGAGCAGTTGCCCATCAGCAGGGTCAGCGGTGCTAGGGTTTTGGGTGTCCTCCACGATGCTGTGCTTTTCCTGCTGGAGCAGTTGCAGGGTGCTTCCCTCTGCCAGAAACACTGTTTCCGTTTCCACCAGCATGAAGTACCAGAAGAGGTGCTTCCTATCAACCCCAGTGGCTGTGCCCGCGCAGAGGTCTATGTGCGGTAAGTATCAGTAAAGACTATCTGAACTCATGTAGCCTTTGTCACATATTGACTGAGTTACTTGATTTGTTAGTTTTCAAGTTTGGAAATCAAAAATTACCTTTTTCACTCTCCAGAAAATCTACCTTTGATATGTTTAATTTCCTGGCGTCGCAACATCGCCAGCTTCCTGAGTCTAGGCCATGTGATGATGAAGAGGATGATGTTATGCTCAAATCCAGCAGGTTAGACACTCAGCAACATGTGAATAAAACATGTGAATGTGAACAGTAACGTGAATATAATACACTTTTTACTTCATAAGAGACTTTTTTCAGAAACTTAAACAAAAATCGTTCTGACCCAAACTTTTGAAGGGTAGTGTGTGTGTGTATGCATGTATAAATCTCAAGAGTGTATATATATAACGTATTCATTCAGGCATTTCAAATTCCCTTTAGAAGAGCCACTAGTACGGAGTTGCCAGTGGCTATGAGGTTCAGACACTTGGAAAGAACCTCCAAAGAAGCTGTGGGAGTTTACAGGTAATTCCTTCCAGAGTGATACAGGACAAAAATTAGCTGCATAAAATTTCTAATAACCAATCCCATAACAATCTCTAAAGATGAAAATGGTGTTCATTTTGTCAGCTGTTTTTTAATTTAATCTTTTAGTCTTAGTCCTGTGTCAAATGTACATTTTTTTATCATATTAAGTCAACCTTGTCCTGTTTTTGTTTTGCCAAGTTTTAGTCGACTAAATGTCTTGACACATAAGTGTAGTCAATGAAAACTTTGTCACAATTTCGTCATTAAATTGATAATCCTGGTTATTTTGCTCAAAATTATAATCACAGTGATTGTGGTCATTTGAGATTTTTTTTTCATTTAAGCACAATATTTCAACAAAGATCGCACTTTATTCTCAGTGTAGAAAGATTATTGTGTGCTTGGTTGCCAGATTGAGAAGATTAAGGAAAACACCAGGTAGAAAATGTACCCTTTTAAGAGAAAGGCTCTAATTGGGGGCTTTACTACATTTTAGTGTCGTCTCTTTTCGTCAACAATATTGCATGTTAATATATTCACAGTTATTGTTTAATGGCGTTGGTGTCGTCTCGTTTTAGTCATGGAAAAAAGGACGTCGATGAACATCATAGATTTTGTTAACGTAATTAACACTAGATGAAAAGTAACCACATTTCCTTGTCTCCATGATAGATCTGATATACATGGTCGTGGTCTTTTCTGCAAGAGGAACATTGAGGCTGGGGAGATGGTGATCGAGTATGCTGGGAATGTCATCCGCTCAGTTCTCACAGACAAAAGGGAGAAATACTATGATGGCAAGGTACATGTGATTTAAAATATCAATTTATCCTTTTGCAGTTTTCTCCAGGCTTATCTCATATAATTGTTTCTTTCCTAACCCTCTAACGTCTATTTCCTCCCTCTGTCTCTTCAAAGGGTATCGGCTGCTACATGTTTCGCATTGACGACTTCGATGTGGTGGATGCCACCATGCATGGAAACGCGGCGCGGTTTATCAATCACTCCTGTGACCCTAACTGTTATTCGAGAGTCATCAACGTGGAGAGTCAGAAGCACATCGTTATTTTCGCCCTGCGGAAGATTTACCGTGGAGAGGAGCTCACCTATGACTACAAGTTCCCCATTGAAGATGCAAACAACAAATTGCACTGTAATTGCGGGGCCCGGCGCTGCCGACGCTACCTGAACTAAAGTCACCGTGGTTTACTCTGGCACATGGGTGGAAATAGGAGGTTTGGGAGGGGATATTTTGGTATGGGTGGCTATTTTTGAAGGAAGACACTCATTACAGGTGCTTGAGGGTATGGAGATGAAGGATACACCATATTGATATTGATTGGCCAGGTGTGTAGCGTTTTTAGACCACCACTCACGTCTTGATTTGTTACCTCGTATGAGCTATATTTCCTACCCTAACATTCGACAACCTGGAAAGTCCTGGACTGGATGAGCCAGATGATTGCTTTGATTTAACAATTAAAAATTGTGACCTCAAACGAATACCCTTTACTTAACTACTTCACCTGTCCTTATGCTACTTTTCCCCAGCATACCTTTCAAATCTTGCCACTGGTAATACAGTAGATCTTTTCTGGAAGAATCCTTTAGCTGTCAGAACTAATGTACAGAGGTTTTCATAGTGGAAGATACCCTGAAGTTTCAAAGGGTGTGATTATTTTTGCTACTGAATCGGAGGAGTTCCTGTGATGGGTCGTCCTCAATAGCACCTTAATAATCTTTGCTCTATTTTTCCCCCATCAGAAATGTTGGCACTGTACATATTCTCCTGAACAGATGTACATTTTGGTGAACTATGAACAATCTTGCCACGCAACATAGTTTATAAACAGAAGCCTGTATGCTTCCAGAACATTTACATTTGTATATTTCACAGTGTGGTTTTTTTTTACATGGGTGCTAATGAATGCATCACTTAGAACATGCTTTTAAAAACAACATTCTAACTAAACAAATTCCCTTGCCTGCCACGTTAATTTAAGATCGAGTACCTTTGCTCTGAATGCATGTACAGACAGTTTTGCAGCATTCTGGGTCATGTACAGATTACCTTTCTAAATAAGACTTCACTCAAAGCCCAATTTTTTGACAAATAGATTTTAAGAACCCACTGTTTTTATGTGCTTTTATACTTTGGAGGGGTCTATTGTAATATTCTCCATATTAGGATTACTTGTGCAGTGTTAAATGTTCAAAAAACTCCCATCCTGATCAAAACATGCACATGAAATAGAAATATACAAACCCATACTCATGAATGGCGGGTTTAGCTTGAAACAGTCGACTTGCTTCTAATAGCCATGCGTTTGTTCCTTTCCTCATGCAGCACGTTTAGGCCGACTCTCATGTCCATTTTGTTTGACTACCTCAGTAGCTCAGTAAACCAGTGACAGCTAGTGAAGTTAGTGTGCAAACAATAGTAAAAATTATGCTGGGATAATCCCCATATAGCTTTGATTTTATGCAACGTGACTGTAGGGGTTGTTTGTTTAATTTGTTTGTTTTTCCAGGGAATTCCCGGATCCCTCTTCCCTCATGCTTTTGTACAGAATTGAAGTGTGCTTATTAAAAATGAAGACTGAGGCTTGATTCCATCACTGAACGTGATCCAACTCAAAGTGAAACTTTGTGTATAGTTGTATACAAGAATTTCTAAATCTGTTAAATTTTTCTACGCACTTTTTTTTATTTATGATGTTCTGTATGTAATAAAGATACAAAGATATTTGAACAAAGTACATTCTTGAATTTTTTTTTGTTCTAAATATTTTAAGTTGGCATGAAAACTAAATTGATCCTGTTTACTGTATTACAGAATGTTATACTAAATAAAAAATGGCTTCCGTTCTGCCTTTAACTTTAACTTGATTTGACCCATTAAAAATCTTGCAAATAGTTAATTTGGATTTATTAACCATTTATTTTGACTTTCATCAGAACATTTATAAGATTTATTATTTAGTAATGGTGGATTAGTGGGCAAGGTCATTTTAAATTTGGGGGGGAAAGTCAAAAAGTATTACATTTATTATAAAGTTGAAATATTTATTAGAATTCATTATAATAATTTAATAGTTATTTAATATATATAGATAATAGTAATTTCATTTAATTACATTTACATTTCAATTATTTATCATTCAGCATAAACCTGTATGATAATTGACCAGAATCATTCAATCTGATTTTATATTTCAATTTTGAAATGCAATTTTTTATAACATTTTCCCATGGTTCAGTTTATTTCTACTAATAATATAACAGATGGCACAACCAGATTCATTATTAACTATAACTAAAACCATAAAAAAACTAAAAAAAGTCAGCTGGTTGCCAAGACGATTCATATTTTTGTTTAGTTGAAGTACTACAATAATTAAAACAATGAACAAATAAACTACAATTTTTAAATATAAAACTACAGACATTTTTTTTTTTTTACTAATAATCCAATCAACACGCTCACGGTGGCTCACCGCGCTCTCCCAGCTAATTAGGTGCTGACACCTATGTATCAATCCAAAAATGCAAAAAAGGTCTGCACTCTAAAAAACCTTTATTATAAACAGGAGATAAAGTTAACAAACGTTTCGGCTCTTTGCCTTCGTCAGTGTGCTTACTAATAATGACATAAACACAACCAAATACAAATTCAAAATATTAAAAAAAGCTATTATAGTATGTCAGTGATTCTAAAATACCACTGAATAAAACAATTTTGTCCCTGCTAAACTAATCCAAGGTACAATTTTTTTTTTTCCAATTTGGAAATTTAACCTGAAATAACACCAACAGTAAGATGGTATTCTTAACTCAAATATTAAGAGTTAAATGTTTGTTTAGACCCATTTTGCTACCCATCTACCCTTTTGCCTTGCTTGGAGCTGACAAGTACACACATTTGCTCTGCTGTGGATGGTTGGTCATGTAATGACCCATGTAAGCCAAGATTCAGACAGTAAAGGATATTTTAGTGTGCACAGACTCACAGATCAAAACATAAGTGTCTGTCTCTTATGTCGTCAATAATATTCAGTAAAAAGTACACATCCATTGGTTTTCATTCTTTTCTGGCATGTTTAGTAGCCTACTTAACTCTATTTTTCTCTCTTTCAGCATAAGACGGAAACATGATTAAGGTTTTGGCTGTTGTAAGTTTAACTGCATTTCTCTGCTGCTACGGTACGTTGTTTTCCCTCTTATTGTGGTTGAAGAATTAAAATCAACCTTTAAACTTTAATAGACAAAAGCAGCATTCCTGTGATAGCTCTAACAATAATGTTCTGGACATATTGAAAATTGTTGACATTGTCTTTTGTGATAGTAATTCTTCTTGTAGTTTTTTTTAATGATTCTGTCTTTGTTTTGAAGGTGTGCAGAGTGCTAATCTATCACATCGTGATTTAAGAGAACAAATCCTCAACTCTGGGACTGTAGGCTTTTTAGACTTCCTGGACAAAGTCAGAAACGTTACCGAGAAAATAGTGAGAGATGATCAGTTCAGGAAATCTAGGTGAGACGAGCAGTGGATAATGTACCTTAAAGTGTCTGCTACTGATATGTAGGTTCAACAGCTTCCTGATCATAAACTTTTTCTATTTTAACAGGATCACTGTCCAAAGATTGGTGAAATCGTTAAGAGAGTTTGCAAAACCAATGAAAAATACAGAGAGTGCTAGCGGGAGCCAGGATAAGTCAGATATATTAACACAGTAAGTCGGTCCAACAGTCTCAAATACTGTGCAATGATAGTAATGTTATGTTTATTCTAAGCACAAGTCATGAATATAAATCTCAAATGAACCAGTTGAAAAGTTAGCATGATTCATAATACTGTGTCGTTACCTGGATGTTTTATGATAGATGTTAATGAGTTCTTTGTCCTGAGCAGTGAAACTGTTGTACAGAAAAGGTCCTGCACCTTCTTGAACCCCTTCCAACAGTAACTGTATGATTTTGGGATCCATCTTTTCACACTGAGGACTCATACTTAACTATTACAAAAGGTGCAAGCGTTCATTGATGTTCAAAAAGGCAAAACAGGGGTGTAAACTTTTGAACAGAATGATTGGTGTGAACTGTTTGTGTTTTGTTTAAAGATCTTTATTTGTTTTGTTTAGTACTGCACTTAAGAAGCTTCAGAAGATATTTACTTGTCTCACATTTATTTAAGACACATTTATTTATATACAGCACTTTAAATATCGTCTCAAAGCACCTTTACTTTTAATAAACAGGAAAATAAGAGCGTTAACGTAAAGTTAATCAATTATGAAACCAATTAAATTTCAGCTGTAAAGCAGATCTTCAGAAATTAGTGTTATTGTTCTCCTCAAGACAATTCAATAACAGTGTCAATGTTGCAAAGTTCATCATATATGAAACCATTTAAATTCAGCTATAATCATCTCTATGGAAGACAATGGTTTCATTATTTAGCTCAATTAGTGTCATTATCCAGCTCAATTCAGTTCAAATTTTGTTCTCCACCGATAGTGTCAGGGCAGTTAAATCGATAATGTCCCTGAATATTAATTGTTGTTTAAACCCTGATTCCAGAAGACAAAATAAGAATAATTTAGACCAATATCTTTCCTCTGCTTCCGCTATTGTTATAGTTGTGGTGTGGACTTACTCTGCTATTCACTTAGAACAATTATAATGAGATAGACGGATTTCTAGAACCTCATGGTTATAGTTAGAACTGGTCACAATTATTAGATAAAGAACAAATTTGTCTTATTTTGATTTTTAGTGATTTAAAAAAAATATTTATATTACCTGTTCTTTATTTTACAGGAGATTTTTTCAGTTCATGGCTGCTGGTACATTTGCGGCATCGATCAAGGAGATTGTTGACAAAATGTTCTTTCCGTAAGAGCTTTATCATATTTACACATTCTTAAAACACTAAAGGATCTCGTTTACTTCTGACAAGTTCTCGGAATCCCAATATAATACCTATGAATGTGCTCTACAGGTATTTAAACATCTACCGCCAGAGCTTTAAAAACGAGACGATGGTGGAGATCTGGAAGTAAGCATGTGTTCTTTGAGAGTGGAGAACACAAGATCCAGTGTTCCTTTGTCAAAGTGCTTATCCAAGATGTGATTGTGCACTGGCCTTACAAATCCACCATCCACACCATGTACCTTTTGTTTTGCTCATAACTTAATTTATTCATCTGACTTGTTTATTACAGAGAAGTGTAGTCATACTATTTCCAGGAGCCCCTCCAATCTACAGTAAACCCATGGAGTTCTTCAGTTACCTTCTGGCCAAGGCGTAGGACCTCTCTATAATTTAATTTAAACTTGTTTAATGTTGTATTTAAAATATTATCAGCAATAAGCTATGCGCAGATTCTACGGAGCCTCTAAAGGGACATGGTGAAGGAAAACCTATGAGATGGGAGGAAAAATAATGTCAATGCTTTTGCGTTCTCTTCCAGAGGTTTTGCGAGCGAAAGCAACGTGTCTTGAAGGAACACAACGTTTCTCGGGGCAACGCAAAGCTTTTGCGAGGGAATGCAACAGTTTTGCAAGCGAAAGCAAAGTTTCTTGGGGGAACGCAAAAGTTTTGCGAGGGAATGCAAAGGTTATGCGAGCGAATACGGAGTTTCTCGGGGGAACGCAAAACTTTTGAGGGAACGCAAAGATTTTGTGAGCAAATACTGAGTTTCTCGGGGGAACGCAAAACTTTTGAGAGGGAACACAAAGGTTTTACGAGCAAAAGCAACACATTTTTGGGGGAACGCAAAAGTTTTTCAAGGGAATGCAAAGGTTTTGCGAGCAAATACTGAGTTTCTCGGGGGGGGGAAGCAAAACCTTTGTGAGGGAACGCAAAGTTTCTTATGGGAGAACGCAAAAGTTTCTCGAAGGGAACGCAAAGGTTTTGCGAGGGAATTCGGCGGTTTTGCGAGTGAAAGCAAGTTTCTTTGGGAAACTCAAAAGTGTTGCGAGCGAATACTGAGTTTCTCAGGGGAACGCAAACTTTTTGCGAGTGTAAGCAACATTTCTTATGGGAGAACGCAAAAGTTTCTCGAGGGAACGCAAAGGTTTTGCGAGTGAACGCTAAGTTTCTCAGGAAACGCAAAACTTCGCGAGGGAACACTAAGGTTTTGTGAGCGAACAGTAAGTTTCTCAGGAAACGCAAAAGTTTTGCCAGTGTAAGACTGGAAAAACTGGAAGGACTTTAAGAGAGGGCCACTCTCTGAGAAAACAAAGGAAGTTAACATTGGAACTCCCCCTCATGCACTATTGAGACGAAGATCTCACCTCCCTCATCCTAATCTACATTTCTTTCCCCCATTCTTCATCCTGGCAGAGATCTCCCAAACTCACACAAGAATCTAAATGGTTTAATGTGAATGATTATCATAGAGTTTTATACATGTTTGATATTATTTTAAATGTCTCGGTGCGACTAGTACAAATGTCTAATTACCAAAGAAGTAAAACAAAAGGTAATAAAGTTCTTAAGAAGTTTAGAAATATCTTCCACGCTGGAGGGTGTGTCTTTGAGTTAACACCTTCTGACCATTTGATTGAATGCTAATTTTCCACTGCTAGCAAATGGTGATTTACAGGTAAATTTCCACTGTGGATGATATTTAGATCTGAAATGAGGTCTGGGTATATAATGAAACGTAGCGAGAGCTCGGGGCCTTTTCTGTATCTCAGATCAGCTCGTGAATGCTGAGGGACGCCGAGACTCAGCATTCATGTATGTCTTTGTCGGGTAAACATTTTTCCTCTTTGTTCTAGAGCATTTGATGTTTTGCATTGACTATCTTTGAATTGATTATGAAATTGTAATGATACATTTACCTGACATATTAAATTGTGATATTTGATTATTCTAATTGACATTATTTTCATTCAAGAGTTAAAAGAATAGTAAAACATTCACTCACATTTAATGATACACCGATATCATTTAAACCTTTTTCATTTATGGAGTCAGATGAAATAACGAGAAAATACATATGAGAAAATGTATTGCATTTAACCAAAAATACTTTGCCGCGAGAAAAGACAGTAACACGCAGAGACCTTCACCTGTATTATTGGAAACCCTCATTGGACCAATAAACAGGCTTACACCAGGGAACGCTAAAGCATTGACATATATTTTTTTCTCCCATCTCAAATTTTTTCCCATCACCATGTCTTTTTAGGGGCTCCATGAGATTCTGTGATGATTACACCGTGTCAACACCGGACACAACCGTTGACGTGTCGCATCTCGAAAAAGTTACCGTTACAAATCCATTTGTCATTCCTATTAGAAATATCGTGGGTGGATGGAGTATGTCATAAATTGAACGAGGCATCAGTTTACTGTTGGGAATTTGTTCTGTCACGCTGTGCTGAGTGTAGACAACATCACTGATTTTAATGGTTTCTATTATCGTTTGGCGCTTCGCATTGCACCGTTCACATCTAGTGTAGACACGGTGTTAGTAAAACATGCATTGTACTACAAAGTAATTTTACTTATAGTTTTTAAGTATAGCATATTAAAAGGTGACATTCTGTATTTTGACTGATTTAAAAGGGTGGTTGAGATCCCGGCTGGTGAACATGCTCGAAGCTGGGGTGGATACTGTTTTGGACATCGGAAAAATAGATTTTAACCAACTTCATGAGGAGTAAGAGCTGTTTTAAAGCCATGCTGTTAAAGCAAATAGCAACTATGGATTAATGATGCAATAAAATGCATTTTATATTATTGTCCTCCAAAATTAAGTGTTGGGCTAAAATGCATACATAAGCCCATGACAAAAAATTATTACATTTCATAAAGTGTAATTTTAACCACTTGTTGTCTCTTCCGAGGAGTGCAGATAGTTATGGATCAGATTAGAAAGAAAGCCTTTGAAATTTCAGTTTTGGAAAGGCAAAAAGAGAAGAATGATTTCCTTACATCATTAAGGTAAGAACCTTTGTTAATATTAATTCCAAACTTCAATATTTTACTTAATGACATCTTTAAATAAAAAAAATTGTCTTCTGTGTTTCCTAGAACCGCATCTGGACTGATTGTTTTTTACTGGGATGAAGTTTTGAAACACACTGCAAAGCCGTCGTTCCATGCGCAATACTTGGATTATGAAGTAAGACTATGCTACTGATTGACAGGTTGATAAATATAAAGTAAAATGAGCATTAAAAAAATGCCTGAATTTTGTATGTTACAGGCAATGGGCAGAGCTGATTGAGTTGAGAAACACAAGTGAAAAGTATCATGTGCTTTTAGACCCGGATACAAGGCATGGTCTTTTGAAGTAAGGAAGACATGTTGAATATTACAAATGTCATTTAAACCACTACATAATTAATAGTTATACCTTGGCATTTCTCATCCTTTCAGGCAACTAAAACTATTTCATAATTATCATTAAAACTATCATGATCCTTCTATTGTGTTCCCCCGAGAAATATAGTTTTTCCTCCCACCTTCCATCACAAAAGTTTTACGAGTGAACGCAAAGTTTCTCTGGGGGGATGCCAAAGTTTTGTGAGTGAAAGTCAAGTTTTTTTTTTGGAGGAATGCAATACTGTTGAGAGAGAAGCAAAAGTTTTGCAAGCGAACACAAAAGGATTTAAATATATTTTTTAAACCATTACCATGTCCATTTATCCGTCCTGGAGTGCCACGGTCCTTTGTATTTAATTGGGGTTTTGCTCCAACCTTAATTAAGCACACCTGAACCAGCGAATCAAGCTAATCCAGCCATGTGTTCTGGAGCTGGTTGAAGATACGCTCTACAGGACAGTTCGATACATGTGATTCAGGGCTTCTGTTGAATGTTGTTAAATAAAGCAATAGACCTTATTCAGAGCAGCACCATGACAGGTATGAAAGCGAGGCTGTAAGGGATTGGCTTACTGTGTTATCAATGGCATCCGCTGTATAAAGCTCCCAGATCACTTATAATTTTCCAGTGCTCATGTTATCTAGAGTTTTTCTCATCTACTGAAATTTCTTGGAAAGATATTTTTGCAGAGTTTTTCATCAGCAGAACAATCCAAAAACACATTAAATAACAGTACAACCCACTGAAGAGATGAATGTCTATCCCTCACAGCCCCGCTTTCATTCCCATTAAAAAGATGTCGCTGTTGTAAATAAGTCAACAGTGGTTTACAGTTCTTGATTTTATAAAACGGTTAGTCCATAAAAAAAATGTATTTAAACATTAATGAGGTCACGTGTACACTCGAATGTGCATCGAATGTGTTCTCCACCAATCAGAATCAAGGGCTGGAATTTTTATTTGTCTTTGTCTTTTTACTGTAACTGATTCCAATTTTCTTTTCTAGTTGGACTAAACTTCATTTTGATAAATTCTTTGATGCCTTGGCCCTGGAATATTACAGTCGTGGAAATGAAGCTCTTGGTTTGGACAGATTCAATCAGTCTAACTGGCAAGTGGACATCTATACTGCATGAAATTAAACATGATTTGTGATTAATGAATATGTAACCATGTATCTGATACTTTTGATTTGATTTGTGAGTAGCTTAAGGAAATAACAGTTTGTGATTCAAAAGTTGTTCATCTGTTGTTTCAGTTATTAATGACACGTAAACATGTAGATATACTTCATAAACTTCTGTGAGAATTTAGTCGATAATAATGACTCATCAAAGGTAAAACAAAGATGATCCCTCCATTTTGTTCAGGGCTACTGGCAAAAGCGCTGTTGTATACTCTCTTCCTGTTTATGGAAAACTTTCTGAAGTCGGCTTTGGGATTACTGAGATCAACAGGTTTCTGCACAAAGTAAATCACATAACCCTTATTCTTGAAGGGGATCCACTTTCAGGTAAGGAACATTAAGCATGGCTCATGTTTAATTATATATTATTGAATTAATATGTAAATCTTAAAATAGTAAGACATTGTTTTTATTTGTTTTTCTCTGTCTTGCAGACAGGCGTTTTTGTATGGCAGCATTAGGGACACTTTGTATCTGCTTAATCGAGTTATTAAACATGAGAAAGCCAAGAGCGAAGATAATCAACTACTACTGCCTTTGCGGTAAGAGAAAGTAAAAAACAACAACAATCAAACAGTGAATAAATTATCTTGTTATATGATCACCTTTCAGTAAAGACAAGTTGTATGATCTTATTAATCTAGAAGACTAATGCTTCGTGCTCTGTATGTAATGCATATATAATATATTCCTCTTCATAATCTTCTTTTGTTTGCTATAGCGTAATTAGGACAGTGTTCCTCAAAATTTGGAACGATTTTCTCTGGATTGAAAATTTCTTCAGCTTTGATAAGACTGAACTCCAGCAATCAGTGAAGTAAGAAATGTTACTTTTATCCTTTTTATTCTTCATATGTCCAGTATGGGGAGGTTGGAAATCTGGTTAAAACATCGCCTAATTCTGAGACACTTTGTTGGAAATTTAGCATGTTCTTGCGTATGATTTTTGCAATCAAATAATCAATCAGAAATGGTATAATTTATATTTTACAGTGAATGGAATCAAGTGATGAGCGTCGTCATTAATGAACTGTTGAAAAGTGAAGCATTTACCCGAAAGCAGCTTGAAGAAGCACCAAAGTAAGAGGAACAAGACAGATCAAGTGTTATTTTAGGAACAATTATTTCTTTATGAATACTTTGCTCTAAATATGTTGAGACATGTAATCTCTTCACTCCCCTTTTTGATTGAATGATTTCAGCTTTGTTTGATCTTTTTGAAATCAGTTTATGTGACTAGTTTTTTTTTTAATCATAAAGGAACTTTGTTCAAGCCATTCATCGGATCTTAGAGAAACTGAAGCAGTATACTGATCTGGTTGATGGCTTTGATGAAATTATTGATCCAACTGCTACGTAAGATTTATAATTTTCATACCATATTTGCATTTGAACAGAAGCCATATAGATAAATATACATTTTTATTCAATCTTCACAATTTTTTTCCCCCCACAGTGCCTTCGAGAGGTCAATGCATCGCACAAACATAAAGATTCATGAAGTCTGGGATATGCTAGTGGAGTAAAATCTCTCTATGAATAAAATGTCAGGATTGTATAGAGGCTTGTTTCCACCACAGAAAGAAAAAGGAAAAAAGAAAAGGTAATTGCAACTTTTAATCTCACAATTCTGACTTTTTTCCCCCCAGAATTGCAAGTCCGAATTGTGATATATAGCTTAAACTCACAATTGTGAGTTATAAAATCAGAATTTACAAGATATTAACTCAAATTTCTAATAAATAAAGTCAGAATTGTGAGATATGAACTCGAGAGAATAAAAGTCCCCAAGAATAAAAGTCAGCTCACTATTCTGACATTTTCTCGCAATTGCATGTATATGTCCAACAATTCTGAATTTATATCCTGAAATTGAAAAAAGAAAAGTCAGAATTGTGAGATGAAAAGTCATCTCACAATTACCCTTTTTTATTCTTTCACATGATTGCAGCTGCTGTCAATAAGTAGGATTAAACAAGCAATGTATTATTAACAGTACTTAACAGGCTGTAATTGAAATAAAATAAAATAAAATAAAAAATTCCATAATTAAATACAGAGTAAAAAAAGGATTTATTTTGTTTTTACATGATAAAAACTGTTTACTTAGATTTGTTATACATCTTCCAGCATCTGAACACATTAATCAACAACATCTGGATCTATTTTCATGTGTTCATTTTCACTTAAAGTAAATACACACAGTGTAACTGTCCCACTTAATATTAAGTGTCTTTAACTACCATGTACTAACATTTAAATGAATAATTTGATACAGTGCACTTATTATACTAGCTGGTCTCCGATACACAAGTGCAAATTAAATCAAAATCATAAATACTCATTAAAAATGTGTCCCTGCAGTATGAAATGGCAACAATAACAAAACTACAAAATTGATTTTATACTGGCATATATTGGTGAATACTTTTTTAGTTACACTGACCACATCAAAATTACTTTTATGTGACATCATTTTATGTAAATTTAACACAAATTGATCTTGAAAATTATGCAAGATAAGCAGTTCTATTTTATCAGTGTAAGCCCGTCTGGATCGGCCCAATGGAACGGGTGAAGGTCTCTGTGCGTTACTGTCTCTCAGCGTGGCAAAGTAATTTAATTCCATTTAAGCTTCTATCTGACTCCATTTTATATCCGACTCCATTTTATCACGGCCTCGAATTTAGGTTAGATAATTGGTTATCTGACATTATAAAATACATGATGTGGAGTGTATGATGCAGGCACTCCGCATCATTTAGGTTAGATCATTTTTTATTTAAAAAATACATGATGCAGACTAATTTGAGTTACAAATCGATCACAAAGTCGTCTTCAGAATCTCCCTAAATACTCAGACCAAGGCAGAAACCTCTTTTCAAATGTAACCATGAGTTCACGGTGGGAATTTGCATTAATCACCATCCCAGACTTACTGGGGACAGAAGTTGATTTACATGGCAGTTAACAAGCAGTTAACAAGATATCTCGAAGCTCTCCACCGTTTTACCTTTTGGGTTTTTAATTCTGTGGGAATGAGACCTTTGTACCAGTCGCACTGAGACATTTCAAATGATACCAAACATGTATAATACTATATGATAATTGTTCATATTAAACCATATATGGATATTTGGGTGAATTCAGGTAGGGATGGGTGAAGGGAATGATGTGTAAATTAGGAGGTGATCAACTCAAGTGTCATCGTGTCTCGAATGGGAATGGTAATATAGCAAGAGAGTTCAAATGTTTATTTCCTTTGTTTTCTCAGAGAGTAGCCCTCTCTTCCAGTTCTTCCAGTTTCTCCAGTCTTACATCAGTATGTACAAATAAACAACATTAACACTAGTGGAAAAGAGAAAGAGCATCCTGATTGGCTGCCTTTTACTGACCCTAAAAACTGGTGTTGACTGAAGATAATTGAGAAGCACACAAAACCATGGACTTTCATTATTGGCAAAGTGCATGAACTCATGGCTTACATTTAATTTAATATTGACAGGTTGCATTTCTTGCGCAAAAAATGCATAAGCCCTTGCAATCTGACATTTACTGTAAAATATTCATACAGTTTACTATTTACTATATTGTTACACTTTATTTCAATTCTTCACTTTATACATTCTATAACTATGAGTAACTTTTATTTCTCTCATTAGAGTATTAGTAAACTGTTTGGGTTGGTAGAATAAGTTGACATGTACTTGCAAAGTTATATATAGTCAGTAGAATGTCTGTTGGGGTTTTGCAGACAGTCTACTAATACTCTAATGTCTGGTAGTTGACATGTAGTTGCAGAGTTACTTATTTAGAGTGTCTAAAGTGGAGTATCGAAATAAAGTTAACAAAATATCAACCTGACCCAAACCTGATGTTAAACACTCAAATGAAAAGAGGCATTTTAACATGCCCTGTCTGCTACTGTGACCTTAAGAAGAGTTTACATTGAACCGATTCCCATGATTGCAATGAAGTTGATGTTTGCACAGATGAAAGTTCATATCAATGGAGATAAAGTTCAGTTTTGACTCTTGGCGTTAACGGACATTCCACAGTGGACATGTTGTGATCGGATTCTTAGTTTTTTGTTCTGAGAAAGAAGCAATATGAATAAGTCACTGGCCATCTTAATCTTAACTGTTCTCTCTAACTTCTCTCTAAAGGTAAGCTAATGTTTCTTTTTTTATATTTTTTAATTTGTTGTAATCCGGTGGTATTTGATCTCTTATTAGACACAGCAGCTCTCTTAAAAGAGTGATAATCTTAATCTCTCAATGTTTTTTTTTAAACATGTACTGCGGTCATATCCAGTCATTGAATGTTACTATTGCTTATTATAATTTAGTTGATTCTGATTTGATATCTTATACAGGTGTGGAGAGTGTGAGCCTAACAGATGAAGACTATGAAATGGCAGACAAACTTTTCACAATGGGAGCTGAAGGGTTTTTGAAATACTTGGACAATTTAAAGACGGCAGCAGAGGTGGTTGTGGAAAGAAATGAGATCAACAAAACAGGGTAAAAACCAGAAATGTAAGATACAGTTATTATTGTTGTTAACTAAAAATAAAACTATTGAAACATTTCTGTTATTTGAAATAAAGTTGGAATAAACTAATTTATACATATGAGAAAAATTTGAAATGTTGCAATGTTTGTAAAGTTAAAGCACTAAAATTATTAACCAGAAATAAATAAAAAATAAAATGAATTAAAAAATGTACCCCTATAGCAATATTTAAATAATAAACAAAAAATAAAACTTAGTATAAATAGCATTTAACATGTATTGCTATTTGCACTTATTGTAAAGAAAATTATTTTTGTTGATATACTTACAGTGTAATTATCATCTATTGCTAATTGCACTTATTTGCACCGCTGCACTAAAATAATTAACTATAAATAGATGAAACTAAAAAGAGATTAAAAAAAATGAAGCCTACATTTTTTTAAATAAACTAATAAAATGACAGAAGCAAATCTCGAAATTACTAAAAATAAAACAAATATTAAAATTTTAAATATTAATAAAACTAAAATAATGGGATGATATACAGTTAAATATGTAAGAATAAAAAAAGTTTACGGATATTTTCTTCAACACTAAAACAACACAATGTTGCAATTTAAACGTAATTTAAAACACCAGAAAACCGCTTGTGAAAAATTTAATACAGAATATATCTTCACATTAACACTATAATTGGACCATGTTTTTACAGATTTTTCTCTGAGCCTGGAGTGTAAATTCAGTCCCTCCTAACGCAACCCTTGTTTCCTGTGTTGTAAAGCACTGACATGCAAGACTTGTGGATTTCAGTGAAGAAGCTGATCAAGAGGATCAGTGCTAAGGAAAGAGTTAAAGGACATGACGATTTCATTGTGGCGCTGGTGTAAGTAGAACTTTATCCACTTGATACAATAAGTTTTGTACTTTATAATTATATAGTGATCTTGAACATTGAAATACTGATTGCTAAGGCTGAACATGATAGATTTAAGGAACTCTTGTTATATTTTCTACTTCTGAACTATTTCAAATGATAACATCAGTTTATTTGCTTATGTGTGTGTTTAACAGCATTTTTCAAAGACTGGGTGATCTTTATGTAGACGGTATGTTTCGCCTGTCGAGAGAATTTCCTTATGAGATTGGGTATGTCAGGCCATTCAGCTGATTAATTTATTGAAAAATATTGATTATTTGACTGGTCTCATGTCACAAAAGACTGATGACTCTTCTTCTACAGAGAATTTGGCATGTTTAAAGGGATCATCAAAAACGACACAATGGTGGACCTCTGGAAGTAAGCATTTTTTGGGGGGGGGGGGGGGGGGGGGTTTGCCTGAAAGATGATTGAAAATATTTGATTTGAAATAGCTAGTATAAAATGCATCCATTGAACAGTTCAAATCCACCACCTCAACATGTAGATCAACCTTCTCAAGATTTATTTTCAACCATTGATAACGCAATCATAGCTCAGTTTTGTATAATGCAGATATGTGGAGTCACGCTACCTTCTGTCCAAGAAGTATGACCTCAAGCTTGTAAAACAATAAAATAATATACAGTGTATATGACATAAATATCTTAAAAACATGCTAAATTAAAGTGAGATGTAATTATAAATTATATTTGTGTTGTGTTTTAAAAACATTCTATATTGAAATGTCTTCACCTGAACTTTAAATGTACACATTTTTTTTTTACTAACGTGGAACATTTTCTAATACATTATTAATTTCAAAAGTTGTATCTTTTAATATTTAATGGACATGTACTAACAATGAACAATTGTGTTATTAACTATTGTTGACAGATTAATAAATACTGTAAGGAATTGCTCATTGTTAACTAACGTTAACTAATCAGACCTTATTGTAAAGCGTTACCAACAGGTTATTTTTCATGTTGACAGGACATTGTTTTCTTTGTTTTAACAGGACGGCGCAGCCTCATGTGGTTGAAATCCTAAAAGTTGCTTCGGAAGTTGGGAAAATAGACATCAATCAACTTTTTGATGACTAAGACGTGTTTTGTCATGCATTGATGGGTCAAAGCATACAAAATCAGTGATACTTCTGGCATTTAAGTTGTTTCTTTCATGCCTTTTTCCTGTAGAGTAAAACATACAAATACACTCAGATGACAAATATAGATTTTTGTAGGTCATCATTTAATACTCAGTAATACTTTTTAGAGCACAAATGGCTATACATCTGGTCAAAGAGAAGGCCATGGAAATTTCCACCTTAGAGTGACAGACAGAGAAGGATGAGTTTCTGATAACATTAAGGTAAGGGCATACAGCAAGACTGTGTGTGTGTGTGTGTGTGTGTGGTGATGATGATATTACTGATAGGTATATCCTATGTTATGGGGGTAAAATTTCCCAACAAGGATTGTAATTTTGTATTTACTACTGTATGTTATTATGAATATGAAGTCCCAATAAAACATGGAAACCCAACATCTTTGTGTGTGTTTTATTTAGATAGAAAATTATTTATTTACATCTCTCATTTTCTCGTATTCATCTTTGAAAATGTTCAGCTGTTAAGCTATATGTTTTTTAATAATAGTTATTCAGTAATTCACGGACTGTGTGTTTCATAGAACTGCCTCTGGAGTTCTTGCATTTTACTGGGATAAACTTTTGGAATATCTGAGAGCCAGCCATTCCATAACAAGTATTTAGCTGCTGTACGGTAAGATTATCATCATATTAGTATATTTGATACGGGTGGTAGTCTTAAATAAAGCAAAATGTGAAATGATAAATATACAAACGAAATTGTTTAATAAACCGAGTTTTGAGTCGTTTGTGTTGCAGAAAATGGAAGGAGTTAAACATGTTGAAAGACACTGAAAAATATCACATGATTACTAACCCAGCGACAGGGCATCAAGTCTGGACGTAAGACAATATCACATTTATAATTTTTGTTATTTCAATTCAGTTGTAATACCATTATACAGCTGTTTGCTGCCTTATACAGCTGTTTGCTGCCTGCTATTGAAAAACACATGAGAGTTCTCAAGATTTCAGGAGGGGAATTTGGGTTATGAGCTTTTCTCTCTGTGTATATAGCATGAGAACTGTATCAGAGCAATGGCAATGTTTTTGTGACTGCTGTTGTAATACCTATGACTAACTCCTCCTCTTTATCCAGCTGGGCAGATGAGCGTTTTAGTGATCTTTTTGACAATGCTGCCCTTGAATATGATCGATTTGGTAATGGGATTTTTGGAGATGACAGATTCAATCAATCCAATTGGTGAGTACGACAGTACGTTTCATTCAATGCACACTGTACATAATAAATGACCGTGAATGAATGACTAATAACTAACTGAGACCACAGACGGCATGATTCAACTAAATATGCATGGACAAAAATCCATGAATCATTCATAATGCTGTTACGCTTATTGTGTGGTTATGAATGTGTTGCATTACAGTTTATTAGTCTGTTCGAACATTCTTTGATTATATAGATGCATTTATGTATGCCTATTCAGTCTGTTCTTTTATTACACAGGGCCATTATGAAGATGGCGACAGTATATCCTCTTCCGATTTTTGAAAGATTGTCTGAAAGTGGCCTTGGAATGTCTGAAGGCAATGATTTTTTTATCGGCACTGATGACACACTCACTGAAGTAGTAGGCGAGGACATCTTGTACAATTTGAAGTAAGAACGCACTTGTTTGAACTGTTCAATCAATTTCACCTGTACAAAGACAATAATGTAGAGATAAACTAAACTTATGAATATATCCCAGACAGCAACATATTGTCGGCCCAGATACGCCCCACATCTGGTATACATGGATTCCACACTGCCGGATCCGGGCCGACACACTATGTTGCTGTCTGGCTTCTTCTGATTCATCATTATCATTTGATCATAAATAAATACAATAATTCCCCCTTCTGTCTTGTTCCAGGGGTATGCTTAATGAATTATGGAATATTATAAGTAATGAAATTTTGCATATTTCCATAAACAAGAAAAAACAAATAACATCAGATGTGGAAAGTGAGAACCCACTGCAACATTTACGGTAAGATATACGTAAAGTCCTGATATTTGTAATTATATACATGTAACTGTATAGTCGGTTTCTCCAAACAATTTATGAAGAATTTGTTTGATAACACATTTCGATGGTCCACTTTAGACATTCTGTTAACCCTTAAAAGCATGAATGTTTCACAAACATTATAACATATTTGGGTCTTTAGCGTTAAGGATCTATATCTAACACTGATGGATCTCTACCTGATGTGATAATATAAAACTCTCCTGATTTTAGAGTAACAATTATAGAGGAATAAAATAAATCATATTTTGTTACCTTTTTGAGCTTGGAAGGGTTCAGTTTGAACAGATGTTTTCTCATCACGGTCTTCGTCAGAGCTCCCAGTACATTCTGCATCTGGCTTATATTCACAATCTCAAACATGTTCTCAAAACTATCATTCAAAACATCTTCAAAATGTTATGTGGATACAGGAGGTGAACCCAAATGCAGACAGAGTGCGATGAACACAAGGTTTATTGGTAACAAACAAGAAAATAAAACCCACGAGGGGGCAAAATACAGACAGAACAGGGAAACTTAGACTGACAAGACTAGACTATGACTGTACGAAAACAAACTATACTACTAATAAAATGTTCACAATGACACGACCTTCCACAAAGTACTCACAGGTAAGATAAGCACGGAGAATGATATACACATTGTTTGACACAATGAACAGACAAAGGACAGCAAACACAAGGGGATAAAATAGGGAACACTAATGACAAGACGAGGATAACAAGGGGGCGGGGTTACGTAACGAGACAACACAAGCACATGGCCCAAGCAAAAGGCCATGTGCTTGTACACAAAACATGGGTCTGTCATGATTTTGCCACAAGACCAGAGAAATCAAAAGACATGATGGCAGAATCATGACAGAACCCCCACCTAAGGAGCGGCTACCAGACGCTCCTCAAAGGGAAACTAAACACAAGACAAGACAGGCCGTGACATGGAAAAAAACCAACAAAACATGGAAAACACTAATAAAGGCATACAAGAAAAAATAATAACAGGGTTGGGATGGAACAAAAGAAACATCAAACATGGCAGGGGAGGTGGAGGAATAACAGAGTTCATGGGGGTTGGTCCAGGGTGGATGGGTGTGCTGGGGGTCTTAGGTCCACGGGATGAGGGCGGGGGACGAAGAATCCGGGCAGGCTTGGAGGGAGACACACGAGGACGAGACTTGGGCAAAACAGTCCGGGGTTTCGTGGTGACAGGGGGAATAGTCCGGGGACTAGTGGCGACAGGGGAAACAGTACGGGGACTAGTGGCGACAGGGACGAACGGGGAAACAGTCCGGGGATGAGACATGACAGAGGAGACAGGGGAAACAAACAGGTGACCGGAGACAGCGGGGACTGCCGCAGCAGGTAGTGGAACGGAGACAAGGGGATTATCAGGCGGTAGGGGGGCGGGAACAAGAACAGAGCTCCCAGAGGTAGACCCAGAATCAACGCTCCAGAACTCCGATTCGGTGACCGCCATAGGCTCTGAAACTGCAGCGCTCTCGGCGGCAGGCTCGGGTGCGGTGCTCTCGGTGGCAGGCTCGGGTGCAGCGCTCTCTGCGGCAGGCTCGGGGACTGAGGGCAAGACAGGACGGACAGGGACTTCGAGGATCTTGACTAGACACGACAAATAATCAGACAGTGTCCTGGCAGCTATGATGACAGGCATTTCATGTTGAGACGAAACAGACTGCAAAACTGCATCGGCCGCTCGATCGGCCGCGGCTCTCACGGCAGGCTTCACTGCATCAGATCCGCAGGCTCAGGAATCGCGCTTCCAGCAGCAGATTCAGGACAAGCGATCACAGATTCCGCCTCAGGAACAGCGGTCACAGCTGCCGACTCTTGAACAGCGCTTACTGTTGCATCCTCAGGAACAACGGTCGCGGCTGCAGATTCAGGAACAGCGCTTACAGTTGCAGCTTCATTAACAGCACTCGTGGCAGCAGACTCAGGAGAAGATGGCGATGGAAAACGGGAAGCTCCCTTCTTTTTCCTCTTTCTCTTTGGCTGCGGGGCAATGGTCACAGCAGGGCTCGCGATCGGCTGGCCGGGCTCAACGGAAGACGAAACGGGAACAGGGAAGGCCACTTCTGGTTGGGTGAGGTCAGATGACGATGACTCTGTTGGGGAATCCCAAGAAACCCGTCTCCCTCGTTTCCCACGGAGGTCAGCGAGTGTGGAAGACAACTCTGGAGTCAGGGGCGAACCAGCCGGGTCCCCAAGCGTCGCGACGCCTATCATTCGACCCTCGGGAATGATAGGTAGGCGGGCAGAAGGTGAAGACCTCGAGGATGCCGCCTCGGACTCCTCCCGGGAGAAGTGGTCATACAGACGAGAGAAGTTCGACAAGATCCACTCACCCTCGGGTGAGTATGGAAGGGTGACACTCCTCTTGTTGAGGGGAGAAGACAACCAGACTTCTTTAAGGGGGTCCGGATAACGCTTGGCAGGGACGGGCAAACGGTCTGCAGGGTTCGGTTTTGGTCGGTTCATTCTGTTATGTGGATGCAGGAGATGAACCCAAATGCAGACAGAGTGCGATGAACACAAGGTTTATTGGTAACAAACAAGAAAACAAAACCCACGAGGGGGCAAAATACGGACAGGGCAGGGAAACTTTGACTGACAAGACTAGACTATACGAAAACAAACAATACTACTAATAAAATGTTCACAACGACACGACCTTCCACAAAGTACTCACAGGTAAGATAAGCACAGAGAATGATACACACATTGTTTGACACAATGAACCGACCCAGGGCAGCAAACACAAGGGGATTAAATAGGGAACACTAATGACAAGGACAGGTGAAACTGACTAGACTATAATGACAAGATGAGGATAACAAGGGGGCGGGGTTACGTAACGAGACAACACAAGCACATGGCCCAAGCAAAAGGCCATGTTCTTGTACACAAAACATGGGTCTGTCATGATTCTGCCACAAGACCAGAGAAATCAAAAGACATGATGGCAGAATCATGACAGAACCCCCACCTTAAGGAGCGGCTACCAGATACTCCTCAAAGGGAAACTAAACACACGAGGGGGCAAAATACGGACAGGGCAGGGAAACTTAGACTGACAAGACTAGACTATGACTATACAAAAAACAAACAATACTACTAATAAAATGTTCACAACGACACGACCTTCCACAAAGTACACACAGGTAAGATAAGCACGGAGAATGATACACACATTGTTTGACACAATGAACCAACCCAGGACAGCAAACACAAGGGGATTAAATAGGGAACACTAATGACGAGGACAGGTGAAACTGACTAGACAATAATGACAAGACGAGGATAACCTGGGGGCGGGGTTATGTAATGAGACAACACAAGCACATGGCCCAAGCAAAAGGCCATGTGCTTGTACACAAAACATGGGTCTGTCATGATTCTGCCACAAGACCAGAGAAATCAAAAGACATGATGGCAGAATCATGACACAAAATCAATATTTTGATTGCTGACAGCTTCTTCACCAGATACACCATCAAGTGACAGTGACACTAATATTTGATTGCGTTCAGTACTTGCTCTGCATTAAATCACTGAGCAATTTCAAGTTTTGCTGATGATACTTCCTATTCTTTTGTTTTTTGCCTGCGGTAACTATAAGTGAAACGTCAGTTTATCATTGTGTATCAGACATTGTCAGCTTGTGGAATAAAGGTGAATTGCACTTATTCAGTCATTAAAGATTCAATTATTGTTGTGCAGAAAAATATACTTACACTGTTGTTCCACACCTCGGGCCGTTAGTGATCTAATACAATTTCTACAAAAAATGAATGAGAAAAAAAGGCATTATTTTATAACTTTATAGTTTATTTTATTTTATATTGTTTATTATGAATTGATTGAGGAATACTAAAAAGGTTCAACTTTAAAAAATGAATGAGGAGGAGAGGGCAGTGAGGGTAGTCCCGGGTCACTTAAAGCAATTGATGTATGGGTTTAAGGGTTAATTAACTATTCTACTAACTACAAGTAACTTTACAACTACCTATCAACTAATTCTGGTCTAAGGTGGACCCTTGAAATGAAGTGTAAGCATTAAACGGATCCCAACCACTTTCTTTTTATTCGCAACAGCAAAATAAAAGCAACGTGCTTTGACATCTGGGACAGAGTTCTCATCGAGATCAACAGAAATAATAATAATTATGGACTTAAGGAATCAGCAAGGTAAAGCGAAACAGAAATATTTTTGTGCTCAAACAACCTGAAAGAAAATCCTGACATTTCCAGACAGCACGTTATGACAGTGCAGCAAGTTATGATTTTTTTAAATAGGCAATGGAATGAAGTAAAGAGCATTTTCATTAAAGAATTAACTGACAGTGGAGAAATAACTCAACAGAAGCTTGATGAAGCACAAAAGTAAGAAATGTCACATGTCTGCTACACATGTCTGAAAATTGTATTATATTACTATTACAATTATGCTGATAATTAACTAAATAACACTTTTTCTGTTTTCTTCACGGTAATAAAGAGTCTTTAATAGTGTCACACAAATTGTCTTCGACAAATATGTAAAAATGGTCGATGGTCTGGAGGAAAGGATCAGTGCTTCCACTGAGTAAGAACTTATGCTTCATTTAAAAAGTTCTGAAATATTTAATTCCAAAAACAGTTACAAAAATATACTATAAAATACCATAAAATCTTAAAATTTAAATGGCTAACTTTTCCATTTTGCAATTGCAGAACTCTTGGCAAATTGATGCTGAAGGCTTTTTCTGCCACAAATACTGTCCTGGTTAATACTCTGGTTTTTCTGCTGTCTGATTAATCTCTCACAAGGCAAGAAGTAAATTATGTTCTAAATGCTTCTGCCATCCCGTGTCCTATGATTAATCCTAGTAACTTTCCCTCTTCTATTTCTAGTATTTTTGCCAGTGCTCAATACCTGTAGTTGTTGACTGGAATGCTAGAGAGTGGAGACACTCTTCCCCACCCTTTAATAAACCTATACAGGAGTTTTCTGATGCTTTCTGTCATTTTGCTGAAATCGGCCCTGATGAACTCTGACTTGAGAGATTTTCTTTCATGGTGAGGATGCATCTGATGCTGTTTCTCAAATGTGCTGACAAGATTTTAACCGATTTATGACTGGTGTATTATATAGTTCAGATAATATACTGTCTGTTTGCTAACCAGATTTTTTTAAATTATTGTCTTTGGTGTCATTTCCTAGACAAATCATATATATATATATATATATATATATATATATATATATATATATATATATATATATATATATATACACATACATACATACATATATATTGACATTGACATATATAAATTTTGCTTATATAAATGGTGGGGGCATTCAGCTACTTCATTTCACCTTCATCTTATTTCATAAGCCTCCATCAACCAGCAGAGGACGCTGACAATCTGCTTCCACAACCTGCACTATAATGTGGACATCAACCAGAACCACTTTCTTTTACCGCCAATATAGACGCAAATAAAAAATGATACCATCCGACCTTATCTTCTGTAGTTAGAGGATACTATTTATAATAATGTCATATTTTGATGTCGGCTTTAGATCTGTGTGGCTGTATTTCTGAGTATAATTACAGACACTTGAAGTGTTTAAGCAGCAGAAGCATTCAATCTGGAGCAGGGTCTTTCTATTGCATCAGCTCACCTCTGTTTGCAGTGCTGTCACAGTGACTGATTTGTTTGGAGACCAAGGGGGAAGTAAAAATGGCGAGAAAAAAAGCATTAAGGCATCAAAAGATAGATGTACAGGCATTTTGAAATGAATAAAATAAAGCTTTATCAGCATTAGGGTGATGCATGTGTGAACCTGGCTGCTGGTGGAGGAACCAAAAGAGTTTGAATACAGTACTTTTGTCGAATTTATAATATATTGTTATTGTCAATGATAGCTTTGTTGCTATATTATGTTGTGGTGTTTAATACTTAATGAACAAGTTAAAAGGTTACTGGTTTGATCGTCACAAGGCCTAAGCCAATGAAAATTCAGTAAGCATTACTATTTACACTTACCTAAAGGATTATTAGGAACGCCATACTAATACTGTGTTTGTCCCCCTTTCATTTCATTTCATTTCATTTATTATACAGGAAAATTCAACAGCAACAGTATAGTTACAGTAAAAACGGGCCTGGCTCAGTTTAAAAACTGGTTTACAGCAGGTTCCTGTTCTGCAGCAACAGAAAAACAATACACAGAAATTCAGAACATGTATACAAGACATTGTAATTGATTAGGTAGATACAAACAAGACATTAAATAATAAAAAAAAAAAAAAAAAAACAAGCCAAAAAACTGTACATGAGCAGTCAGTGTGTACAAGTTTGACTACTAAGAAGAAACTGTTTATATGACTTTTTGAAATAAGTGAAGGACGATAATATTCGAATATGATAAGGAGTGTCATTCCAGATTTTAGTGTAAGTATAGAAAAACGATTTCTGACCATAGTTATTTTTGTACTGTGGAACTGGAATGAGTGCCTGCGAGACAGACCTAGTAAGGCGTAGAGGTCTCGAAGTTTGTGTCGGGATTTTTTTTTCGCCTTTAGAACTGCCTTAATTCTATGTGGCATTGATTCAACAAGGTGCTGAAAGCATTCTTTAGAAATGTTGGCCCATATTGATAGGATAGCATCTTGCAGTTGATGGAGATTTGTGGGATGCACATCCAGGGCACGAAGCTCCCATTCCACCACATCCCAAAGATGCTCTATTGGGTTGAGATCTGGTGACTGTGGGGGCCATTTTAGTACAGTGAACTCATTGTCATGTTCAAGAAACCAATTCGAAATGATTCAAGCTTTGTGACATGGTGCATTATCCTGCTGGAAGTAGCCATCAGAGGATGGGTACATGGTGGCCATAAAGGAATGGACATGGTCAGAAACAATGCTCAGGTAGGCCGTGGCATTTGAACGATGCCCAATTGGCACTAAGGGGCCTAAAGTGTGCCAAGAAAACATCCCCCACACCATTACACCAACACCACCAGCCTGCACAGTGGTAACAAGGCATGATGGATCCATGTTCTCATTCTGTTTACGCCAAATTCTGACTCTACCATCTGAATGTCTCAACAGAAATCGAGACTCATCAGACCAGGCAACATTTTTCAACAGTCCAATTTTGGTGAGCTTTTGCAAATTGTAGCCTCTTTTTCCTATTTGTAGTGGAGATGAGTGGTACCCCGTGGGGTCTTCTGCTGTTGTAGCCCATCCGCCTCAAGGTTGTGCGTGTTGTGGCTTCAGAAATGCTTTGCTGCATACCTCGGTTGTAACGAGTGGTTATTTCAGTCAAAGTTGCTCTTCTATCAGCTTGAATCAGTCGGCCCATTCTCCTCTGACCTCTAGCATCAACAAGGCATTTTCGCCCACAGGACTGCCGCATACTGGATGTTTTTCCCTTTCACATCATTCTTTGTAAACCCTAGAAATGGTTGTGCGTGAAAAATCCCAGTAACTGAGCAGATTGTGAAATACTCAGACCGGCCTGTCTGGCACCAACAACCATGCCACGCTCGAAATTGCTTAAATCACCTTTCTTTCCCATTCTGACATTCAGTTTGGAGTTCAGGAGATTGTCTTGACCAGGACCACACCCCTAAATGCATTGAAGCAACTGCCATGTGATTGGTTGATTAGATAATTGCATTAATTAGAAAATTAAGTTAGAAATTGAACAGGTGTTCCTAATAATCCTTTAGGTGAGTGTATATACAGCTTCATACAAAACAGAGTGTTTCAAAGCAGTTTTACAGTAATAAATATCAAAATAATGCTAAATGAAATTCTATAATGAATTAAATAATGGCAAAAGAATTCAGTTCTGCTGTAAAGCAGCTCTAAAAGGACAATAGTGTCATTGTTCAGCTTAAGTCATTTCAGCACTGATTCAGTTCAGTTTAATAACTGTAAAGTTAATCAATTATGAACTGAGTTCAATTCAGCTATAAGGCAGCTCAGTTCAGTTCTCATCCGATAGTTTCAGTGCAGTCAAATCAATAAAATTGCTGAATATTGAGTGTCCCCTGCAACTAAGCAAGCCAAAGGTGATAAAAAATATAAAAAAAACCTTCAGGAGCCCAGCCCTCTCAGGCCAGACGAACAAACATCACAAGTCAGATTGAGGATTGATATTATTTTGGATCTGTTGTGGTCATCTCTAGGTACGTGTCTACCAACTGGTCTGGATATGGATATGGACCGGATTCGGCTGTCTACGGTAACTTTGGGATAACCTTAGTGTGTTGTTGATGGTTGCCAGGGTGTTACTAGGGTTTGCTTGCTAAGGTGGTTTATTATGCTAGATATTTTGCATTGTATATTGTTAGGTGGTTGTTTACTTGCCTGATTCAGAAAAAAAGCATATCCGAAATAATAAAATATTTAACATTTTAAATATAATAAAAATGTAAATAATGTCTTTGTTTAAAAATGTTCCCACATGAATTGTGGTATGTCAGTACCACAACCAGTGCAGTACTAGTTAAGTACCAAAGGTGTAATACCTACGATTAGGGGATTGGTTTTCATCTTAACCCTGTAAAACCTGATACATGAAATAATAGTTTATTGGAACAGTTTATTAAACCTTTTTACAAAATATAAAAAGTGTGCATATGTGTTTAATGATTTGTATCATATTTGAAAAATCAGGCTTTTAAGGCTCAAATAGAAGAATATAATAGAGCTCATACTCGAGGATGAAAAAACACCAGTTTTATTCAGAATTAAACTGACCAAAAATATGCAATGTGGTGAATTTGTTATTTAGAGGGCCAAAAAAATATGATGAAATGTGATAGATTGTAATGCAAATCAACGATATCTTCTTAACAGTATAGCAGGCTAATTGCATAAAATAAATATATTTTTGACTCTATAATATAGCAAGATGATATTTAAATGCTTACTTCTATGATTTAAGCTCTGTAGTTTTCATTCAAAACATACAATGCAATCCAGTGATGATTGAGACATGTACAAATAAATGCTCCTCAAAAGCCCGTTCTATCGTATTTAATACTTGCAATTTACAATAAAAGTTATTCTTACATTTACTTTATAAAAAAGCATTCCAGATTTCACAGCAAAAAGGCGATTACCATAAGGTAGATATTTTTAGAATTATACTATAAAGTTATTTTATGTACTAAAAAAAGTATAAATTGTCAATCAGACCACATACGGCATTTATAGATTAATATTTATCATGTTTGTTGATCATTTAGAGGCCAAAATGCACACATCAAAGAAGGTAGGAGGAGTTAAGTATATGCGAAATAACAATATTAGCCTTAGCAAGCACCAATAATGAAAAGGATTACACACATTACTGCAGTTTAAACACAACAGGACTTAAGCGAGATTTAGCAGTCCTATTTCATCTATGGTGAATTAGAGTACACTAATTGCAGGGATGATTCCCCTGGAGCAGCTTGAGGTTGAGTGTCTTATTGAAGGGCACAGCACAGTGGTGTTAATGCAGGGTTGTTATCTCACTAACATTTTCTTACTGGCTTATCAGGCCTTTAAACATTATGCTGCTCTAGACTTCAATTAGTATCCACTGTGGCCTTTATAAAATATGAGACCTTAAGAAATTGTATTCATTTACATTGTTAAAAACACAATTGTCTTGATATTATAATGGTTACTGAGCTAATTAGCGAGTCAGATTTTTTGTATCTGTTTTTATCTTCTCACTTGTCCCACTTGCTCATCTGGATTTTTTTTCTCCCAAAACAGTTCAGTGCAAAAACTCTTCCCTGCAGCATTGTTCTAAAGATTTTATTACTGATATCAGTGACAGTGCTGATTGCCTACATAGCACTACAACAAATTCTAACCCTTAAACCTGGCAACACCCGAACCGTAATCTGTTTTGGGAAAAAGTCAAGTGTCCACTATTGGATTTAATGCAGTAGGCCTACGTCATTGTGGTGCAGACTGCAGTGAGGACATGTGGTTCTGCAGTTGGTTAATTATTGACATTTTGGGTCAATCTGTGCTTCAGTTGTGCTGACCCTTTCTTTAACTGTAGGTGGCGACAAGTTACTGTGTTTATGAGCGAGACTTTGAATCATTCAATCAAACGATTACGAGAGCGGCCAAGAGGCGAAATAAAAATATCACTGCCATCGATGCTGAGAGGACGCTATTACCTCAAACGGTTAAAACTATGTGAAAAATACAGGCAAGTCCGACCCAAATGTTTAATGTCACGATTTGTACCATCTGTTTGCAATTTTATGCATTCTTTTGCAAGCAAAGTTGACCTGAGAAAGCAAATTGATATGTTCATGCAGCTAACAGAAACAAATCAGAAATGCATCCGATGTCAGTTCTTTTTTTATCGTCACTGTAACATATTTGTTATTTTGATTAGATAATCATTAAGTGTTCTAAAATAGAAGCAAATAAAGGGCAAACACAGAACGTTGGTAGGGCCTACTACAACATACCCAACCTTAACGTTTTAACAACATGGCCGAAGGGTTGCTATACATAGACATGTATTATTTCTATGTTTCTATTGCTATACGGTGAAGGTTGTTATGGCGTTGTCACAATGTTGACATTGAACCGTCTGGACAACCACTGGACGACATGTGCTCGTCACTGCCCTGAAGCGCGAGCCAGCCTTTCAAATTTCAAGCGACCGTTGGGCTCATTGTTGTTTCATTCTTCATCGAGCAAGGATACGAGAGAATTGCGTTTAATTTACCTCAGCTAAATAAGATAAGTATTGATTCAAACACAACTTACAACTTCCTTGTCAAATTCAACATTTATTTGTTCTGTCTAACTGAAGGGACAGAATAACGTTAGCTGATAATTCATGGAGTTTGCGATCTTGTGTAAATTACAATACTAGTGTAGGCTATGTTAACGTTAGGTATATTTTGGTATTCAGATATCCTTTAATCCTTACCGTTAGTAAAGGTGTTGAACATCTTCTGGTCAGGTATGACAAATATTTTAACTTTATGGCAAAAGTTATTAGCCACAATGAAGCCAGAATTACTTTAATGATGAGTAGCCTAATTGACATTTCAGCACTCATTGAACAGACAGTTAGAGCGTGTAACGTCACTTGTTGCACGTTAAGTTTTTCTTTTTCTTTTTTTGGAAACGCACAGAGAGAAAAAAATGTTTGTAACCGCTCGTACACCTGTGGATTTTTTCCTTTGATTTCTCTGCTATTTAGTCTCATTCTTTCTTTGCTCTTCTGGATTTGTTGTTGTTTTCTGGAATGATTCTGGCTACTGACCTTTATCTCCGGCTTTCGACTATGCTCTCATGTCTGCCATAAACAGAACCCGGTTTTGTTCATTAAATCTGCCTTGCTTTTTATGTTTTATTTATTCTACTTAAAAGAAAATTGTATATTCGTTTATTTAGTTTTTTTCTGTTTTCCCCACAAATGTATGACTTTTGGAAGTGCAATTTGATTAACATATTTGGTTTAAATAAAGTTGAATTAACGTAACTTAACCTTATGTAATTTTACTCTTCAAAGTGTACACTTGCAGGTGTTGATTATAATGAATTTACCGTTAGGCACATTAAATGATAATTAGGATAAACAATATTTAAAAAGTATATCATTATCTAACATCTGGCTAATAAAAAATTAACCACAAAAAATAACATGCTAAATGGGGGATATCTATATCTAGCGTACATTTTGTTTTGTCAGAACGTCGTCTTGCAGTTTCTGAATGTCACGCAACGACAACCCTGTCGCGTCTACTCTTACAATTATACGTTGTTATAATGTTGTGCACATAGACAGCGACGTTCCCATAGTAGAAATGCAACGTGCCACAGATGTTGCCACAACCTAAATGTTTTTGCTGGGTATAGGCTACATAAGCCTATCTAAATTCAATGCAGTGACTTTTGTGTATATTAAAGATGGTCATCTAAGTATGACTGTTTGGATATATATATATGAAATGGTAACATTTTACAAAGAGTTTTTTTCTGAGAATGCAGTTGTGAGTTCTGAAAATGTACAGGTGTGTGAATTCAGTCATAGAATGCGGTTGTGTCTTTGCTCAAACATGATACACGACAGTCGTCACTACTGTAAATTACTGGACTGTGTGTGAACCTAACTGTTAAGGACTCAAATACAGGACTGACAACCGATTTCTGCTCCTCTGTGAACACAGCCAATTTATGAGTGAGTCACTGTGTCTTGAAATTTTGATATTTATATTTCTACAGGTAGCCCTAATAAGATCATTTTCAAAATGCAAGTTTTTATTATTTAACTTTGTAAATTTGTAGTTCCCAACAAAAATTTCTCTGACCCATTATACTAGCATATATTATTAAGTGAAAGTGTGTTTTCTTTTATATGTATTTTAATACCCAAGATGGTTTGTCTTTTTGAATCAATATTTGATGTCTCATAGATGGACTCTCTTGTGACATTGTATTTTTAATTTCACTAAACTGTTTTGTGGTTACTTTGCCTAATGTGAAATCACTATTTTCATTCCAAAAACTTAATATCCAACACTTAAAGTAGTTGTGTTGTTGCAGCACCCAAAATATACTACTACTGATTTCACTGTATTTATTTTAGACTCACCAGATTTTCAACTTACAGAAAAAAGACTACTTAATAATTACTTGCATGAACATCTTCATAGATTCGACTGCTCCAGACACAAAATCATCTGCTGAAGTTTATTGCAGATATACATATTCATATATGCGTCAAACTATGGTTGCAGACACTCAGTCAACTTGCTATTGAAAGTTCATGGACTGGCTTTGACCGCTACAATATGGTGGATGGATTATGTATAGCGACCCATAGAAACAGCCGTAAATGAGGCATCTATAAAAAAAATAATTTTTTTTTATATATATATATATATATGGGTTATCGCAGGCTAAAATACTAGTTGTCTACAATTCTATAACCCTATTCGGACGGGACTTTAACATGGAGAGGTGGGGTAAAGTAATAATTACCAGAGCCTCTCTGTGATTTTAGTCCCGTCCGAATGTTCCATCTCAGTAATCATTGCGGACAATGTCAGTAAAGATTATGGTGATTTTTACCTTCAGTAAAAACTTAGGGCTGTCACTTTTGAGAAAAATCAAATTCGAACGGTTATTGAATATCAAGTAATGTATTCGAATATATTCAAATTTCTACGAGACCCCCCCCCCCCCCCAAAAAAAAATATACCGTAACGGAGATTCAATCACACATTTATTAACAGTCTGACAGTCATAAACAGGACTCAGGCCTGTCTGAAAACATTTTTTTTGACTTAATGTTTTAAACAGCAGGTTATCAATTTAATCTATATAAAGTGCCACTAAGCTACATGGAAAAAAACTGCATCGGAACAGCACGGCACAAACAATAACGTGACTGCTTAAACAGCAGGAGTAAGGCCTATAGCCTAGCCTCATTTCTTATTTCAATTCATTTCTTAATATTGTTTGCTAGAAACACCAATTTATCAACTTGATCTGGGTCAAGTGCGGCTCTCTTTTTATTGGCGATGTTCCCCGCGGTGGAGAACACGCGCTCAGTGCGCGCACACGTGCCTGGCACACACAGATTTGCCCGTCAATGTTGAGAGAAGTGGTATACGGTGTAGCTGTAGAACCCAAAATATTTCCAGACTCGACTTTTTAGATGAGTTGAGGTCGTAATTCTCCGCTCGGGCCGTCGTTCTGTGTGTTATCTTCCATTTTCAAAACAGGGAGGCTATTATTCGCTTGATTTGGTCATGGGCTTAACCTTGGTTCACACTACATGATTTTAAGCCCGATTTGCAAATCGTTTAGCTCGCCGACAGGTCAGGGTGTTATCGTGTGCAAATCGCGGGGGATTAGTGGGCGATGAACGCTCGCCAATCTTTTAGTATGAAAGAGCCAACAACACATCAAAGACCCTCGCAGACGCCTCGCAGATGCGTCGCCGAGCCTAGAAAAATATCTAGCATGCTAGATATCCAGAGCTGTCACACGACTCAATCTCAATGATGTCATGAGCAACAGCCAATCACAGCAAGGCATGAGTTGAGGGGACTGGGTAAATACGTGATTTTTGCCGTCAGCTAAACATAAACATGCAGCTACATCTCCGATATAAACATGCTGTACTCACCTCCAACTCTCTCTGTAGCACAGACCTGCTCTTCGCGTATGCAGATCCACTCTTTCGCCCTTACTCTCTTATTTTTTCTTTTTTTGCGTTTTTTATCAGAACAAATCATCGCGCAAACAGTTTGCAGTACTAGTTTCTGTCTGACGTCCATATTCGCGTGTTGTGTTGTTCTTCGCTGTGTATTGGCGCGCATGCTGTTTCGAGTCAATATAGACATTAGACAGATAGATTTGTAGACAAGATAGAATCGTTGGGTGACAGAGATGTTGTCAACTCGTGTAGTGCGTTACCTCCTGTTGCGGATCAATCACGCTGTGTCGTGTGGTGTGAACAGCTCAACAACTTGAACACTCCTGATTTCTCAGAGACCAAGTCATTGTGACGCGGCGAACAAGACGAGAGACGTGCGGATCCATTTGCAGGGCTTTATTCCAAAACATGGTCGTATACAGGCAAGGTCAACAAACAGCAAACAGGAATTGCAGAGGCATGACACAGAGTTATCCTTAGGGAAAGCGTGGGTCGACGATCGGCAAACAACATCCAACAGGGGCAAGGCAAAGAGAGATAATCCAGGTAACCAGCAAAATCCAAACAAGGCGCTAACAGAGTCCAAAGGGCTAGGCTAGGGGTAAATCCAGGAAACACAGGCTAGAATCAGAACACAGGGAAACAGGCAAGGCAATGAACACTGGATGGGCTCAGTAGAGTAGCTAACACTAGGGGAGCGCTAAACGCAATACAATACTCGGCATCAGGGAGAGAAAGTCCAAGGCTTATGAAGAGTGTGAGATAGTGTGTGATAGTCCTCAGGTGTGAGCGTGATTAGTGGAATCAGCTGTGTGAGTCGTCAATGCAATGAATGATGGGGATTGTAGTGAAGTGCAAGAGTCCATGCTGTGATTTGGTGACCTCTGGTGGTGATTGACCGGAAGTGCATGGACCAGATTCGTGACATAGCCCCCCTCCAAGGAGCGGCTTCCAGACGCTCTTCCACAATCCACGATGGCGATGGAGCAGAGGCGGAACAGGGGTCGGGACGGAGACAAAGATCTCTGCGGCAAAGCAGAAGACCCCCAGACAGGAGCAGAATACCACCACAGTAGAGCAGACGAAACAAAAGGCCTCCACGGCAGAGCAGAGCACCACCACGGCGGAGCAGCCTGTGCAGGCGACCAGGGCGGAGCAGGCTGTGCAGTCGACCAGGGCGGAGCAGGCTGTGCAGTCGACCAGGGCGGAGCAGGCTGTGCAGTCGACCAGGGCGGAGCCGGCCGTGCAGTCGACCAGGGCGGAGCCGGCCGTGCAGTCGGTTCAGGAACCAAGGGTGGAGCAGGCTGTGCAGGTGACCAGGGTGGAGCCGGCCGTGCAGTCGGTTCAGGAACCCAGGGTGGAGCAGGTTGTGCAGTCAACCAGGGCGGAGCAGGCCGTAGAGTCGACCAGGGCGGAGCAGGCCGTGCAGTCGACCAGGACGGAGCAGGCCGTGCAGTCGACCAGGGCGGAGGAGGCCGTGCAGTCGACCAGGGCGGAGGAGGCCGTGCAGTCGACCAGGGCGGAGCAGGCCGTGCAGTCGACCAGGGCGGAGCAGGCCGTGCAGTCGACCAGGGCGGAGCAGGCCGTGCAGTCGACCAGGGCGGAGCAGGCCGTGCAGTCGACCAGGGCGGAGCAGGCCGTGCAGTTGGGACAGGAACCCAGGGCGGAGCAGGCTGTGCAGAAGAGACTGAGGACCATGACAAGAACTGGGACCTAGGGAACACAGAAACACACAAAACCGACAGAGTATCTATGGTCCCAAGGACCAAGGCAGGGAACACAAGTTTGTCAGTACTTTCCCTGTTGACAATTGAGCTGGCCAACAGTTCATGAGCATGCTTATTGACTGTAACTAGACTGACAGACATTCCAAAATCAGACTCTGTGGTAGGAACAGGACAGACATAGAGTGCATTCATGGTTTCTGAGTTCATGACAGAAAGGGTTAAGAGTTCAACGGCAGGTCTTTGGGCTGTGACAGGGCTACTAGAGCCCAAAGAGAGCTCGGGTAAGGTTTCTGGGGTCGTGACTGAACTAGTGGGGCACGAGACAGGTTCAAAGATTGAAATGGGACAAACACATGGTTCGACAAATACAATGCTTAAATCAGAACTGACAGATAGTTTATATTCAGACTCAACAGCAGTACTAGGACAGACAGATAACTCCAGTTTAGATTCCTTGATGGAATCAGGCAGGACAGATAGTTCAAAATCAGCCACCTTGGCTAGTTCAGAACACAATGATAGTTCGGCATGGATTGGAACTGGACAGGAAGACATAACGTGAGCAGTCTCTGGCTCGGCAGACGTGACGTGAACTGTCTCTGGCTCTGGACTGGACGGGACCAGCGGTGAAGGTTCTGGACTGGACGGGACCAACGGTGAAGGTTCAGGGCTGGACAGGACCAGCGGTGAAGGCTCTGGGCTGGACGGGACCAGCGTTGAAGCCTCTGGGCCAGGGTCCGAAATTAGCACCCGCCAAGCGCCAAATGCGGGTAGATTTTCCGTTTGGCGAGTAAATCTCAAAAGGCTATCCGCCACACTGGCGGGTGGATGTTCCAGACACCCAAAGTCTTGCGGAAGTTTCGGGAGTCTCCCGCATATTGATAGCGGCTGCCTGATGCCCGCAAATTAGTTCAAATCTCCAGGAATCTAGAGCGAGCGAGAAAGAAAGAGCGCGCTCATACTGTGATCCAAACCGTGTAGCGCGCGCACTGCAGAGAGCGAGAGACCTTGTGTGTGTGTGCCTCAAGAAGCGTGTGTGAACCTTCTCCACACCCAAAATAGACCAACACTAAATATATTATTTTAACTTAAAGAATTAACAAATTAAGATGACAAAAAGAAAACACTGAATCAGTTTGAAGCTTTGAAAAAAACCCTTTTTTTCATCAGACTACGTTTTTTCGTCAAATAAAAATAGCAAGCCTACCTCAATCCACAGCTTGTCTAGTTTTTACTTAAAAAAGTAATATGTCTACATGATGTGGGGTGAGTCTGGATCTCCGATGGCACAGATGTCCCGGGAATACAGAGATGACGTCTCGCTAGAGTGGCCAATTTCGGAAAGCGCCTTTCGTTTGCTTGTGGATGTTTGCTTCGCCAGTGATATTGCATTGTACTTGCACTAGGCCTACTGCTATTTTAATACCACGTAGCATATTTTGCAAGTAACTTCGTTGCCCTTTCTGTAAAAATGGTCCCACACAGTAGCTACTTCTTTTCGCTTGCCTTGCTTCATTGTGCTTGCTCAGCGAAATATGTCTTTAGGCGCGTGTGGTTGCGCGTGTCGACGCACCCCATGATTTAACAAATACAGGGTATATATACTGGGTTTTTTTTACCATGCAGCAAACAAACAAAAAAGCTAAATGTGTGTGTGTGTGTATATATATAATTTTAAAACATAATTTTATGTTTACTTTCGGTAAAGTATCTGATAGTTTTACAAAACCTTCAAATGTACTGTTATGAGCACTAGTTCCATGCTCACATCTTCCATGTCTTATATTTGTTGCTCTGATTTGACTTCTATGTACTCTTATTCATTCAACATAATACTTATCTCAATTAAATGTACTGAAATGAATGTATATGTGACACAAAAAGGCTGTTTATTATTTTGGCCGGTAAAAAATATGCTTGGCTGGTGGATTTTTTCATCTACCAGTCCCCGTGGCAGGTGAGCCAAAAAGTTAATTTCGGACCCTGCTCTGGGCTGGACGGGACCAGCGGTGAAGCCGCTGGGCTGGACGGGACCAGCGGTGAAGCCTCTGGGCTGGACGGGACCAGCGGTGAAGCCTCTGGGCTGGACGGGACCAGCGGTGAAGCCTCTGGGCTTTGTGCGGTGGGCACGACATGTACAGTCCCTGGTTCGGTGGCCATGACATGAGGAGTCTCTGGATTGGTAACAGGGCAAGACGAGGATTTACAGACGGCTTCCAGAGCCGTGACAGGATAGGACAGGAATTCATCAACGGTTACCTCTGACACCTCCGAAGGTTCTGCAGCAGACGCCGCCACCTCTGGAGGTTCTACAGTGGTAGCATTAAGAATCAGGTAAAGTTCATTAACATGACAGGTACAGTTCTCCTCTACGGTTCCCTTGACCGTGACATGACAGGCTGAGAGGACATTGCTGGGCGCTACCACCATACAAGGGGCGGAAGCGAGCACTGCTGCTTCGGGAGGTTCTGCAGCGCGTGCCGCCACCTCTAGAGAAACTGCAGCGGGTGCCATCACCTGGGGCAGTTCTGAGGTGGTATATGCAGCCCAAATGCAACATAGAGCGATCCCCATCATGGGAAGCGTTTCTGACAGGGTAATTAGTGCAGGAACAGAAGGATGAAAGCGAATAGGTTTGGGGATACCAGCTGCGCGTGCAGACCCCAGCTGGGCATCCCTCACACTGGAAACCAGACTAGGAAATCGAAGGACTGACCTTGAATCTCTGGGTTTGGCAGACAGGACGTGAGAAGACTTTGTGTGGTCAGCGGTGCCCTGACGAGACTCTGGAAAATCCGCTGAGATGTGAAGGGACTTGTGACGATCAGTTGAGACATGACTTGACTTGTGATGATTAACTGTGACTTGGCTTGACTCGTGACGATCAACGGTGACTTGGCTTGACTCCTGACCATCAACGGTGACTTGGCTTGACTCATGACTATCAACGGTGACTTGGCTTGACTCATGACGAACAACGGTGACTTGGCTTGACTCATGACGAACAACGGTGACTTGGCTTGACTCATGACGATCAACGGTGACTTGGCTTGACTCATGACGATCAACGGTGACTTGGCTTGACTAATGACGATCAACGGTGACTTGGCCTGACTCATGACGATCAACGGTGGCTTGGCTTGACTCATGATTGGTAGCTATGACGGAACGGGATGTTGTTGTGTCCGCCACCTTGTGAGCGTGCTCTGGTACGGTCGACATTATATGAGTGAGTGCGGAGTCGCATTCCTCTGCGACACCCACAGTGAAAGCTGAACCAACAGACACCAAGGCATAATCCATAAACTGACTGAGAGATGAATAGGGACCCTCACAGACTAAACGTGATCTGAGCGGTTGATTAATGCCCTCACAAAAGAAATCAATGAGCACACAATCCGGCAGATCAGAAGAATAGGCGAGATCCAAATACTCTTGTATATACTCCTCGAGCGATCGCGAGCCCTGCTTGAGTCTTAATAACATTCGTGCTGTGCCCATACCTGGCCAATCTCCACAGGAAAAGCAGCTGGATCCTTGTAGGGCCGAGTATTCTGTGACGCGGCGAACAAGACGAGAGACGTGCGGATCCATTTGCAGGGCTTTATTCCAAAACATGGTCGTATACAGGCAAGGTCAACAAACAGCAAACAGGAATTGCAGAGGCATGACACAGAGTTATCCTTAGGGAAAGCGGGGGTCAACGATCGGCAAACAACATCCAACAGGGGCAAGGCAAAGAGAGATAATCCAGGTAATCAGCAAAATCCAAACAAGGCGCTAACAGAGTCCAAAGGGCTAGGCTAGGGGTAAATCCAGGAAACACAGGCTAGAATCAGAACACAGGGAAACAGGCAAGGCAATGAACACTGGATGGGCTCAGTAGAGTAGCTAACACTAGGGGAGCGCTAAACGCAATACAATACTCGGCATCAGGGAGAGAAAGTCCAAGGCTTATGAAGAGTGTGAGATAGTGTGTGATAGTTCTCAGGTGTGAGCGTGATTAGTGGAATCAGCTGTGTGAGTCGTCAATGCAATGAATGATGGGGATTGTAGTGAAGTGCAAGAGTCCATGCTGTGATTTGGTGACCTCTGGTGGTGATTGACCGGAAGTGCATGGACCAGATTCGTGACAGTCATGTAGTGTGAGCCGCACAGTTCAGCCTGACGTTTTAAAATCATGTAGTGTGAACTAAGCTTTAGGCTACAATACGTTTAGAGCGACCGCTCCTGGATGAGATGGCAAACAATAATAAAAAAACAAAAAACGGTCTAATCATAGACTGTAAAAAATGCGCTAAACATGGCACTTTAAAAACCGAATAGTTTATTTATAGTTCGAATACGGATATTTCACGTCATGTTCGAATGCATATTCGAATATCGAATAAAAAGTGACAGCCCTACTAGTAAAAAGGTCTGGAAAAATTACCTCAGGTAATACTAATCCCGTCCGAATAGACCCTATGTAAATATGTACGTAAATATTTCGTCATTTCGTGTTTAAAAATAGTTTTCTGCGTTTTTTCAAGTATGGAGGCACTTGAAAAAGCATTCAGTTGTGTTCTGAACGCTGGGACAAGTTTGTGGCAAAACTCAAGTGTTTTCCACATACCATTCAGATCAGAAATAAGATCGAAAGCACTTGTTAGAGGCACAAAACATCTTTTAGCGTTATGTAAGTGTGAGTTAATTAATACATCGTTCGACCAGACATAACTGTTTTATATATATAAATAAAATATAGGTTATATGTGTTTGCGCACGTGATTTCAGGAAGCAACGTAATACTCACATGATAACAGGAGGGTGACGGAGATGCGCAAATCGAGTTACCCCTCCCACTTAAGCTAGTTTTACTGAGATATCTTATCCTGTGCGAATTGTTATTAATAACCATTATTATTACAGACGTCCTGTGGTAAAAGTACACTCTATCTACCCTTGTAAAGTTAATCCTGTCCGAATAGGGCTAATGACATAACCTCCCATTAATATGTCTAAATGTGGTAAAGTCCAATAAGTTAATTTGCTTTAAACTGACAATCATCTACTCTTTTTCAAAACTTATATGACTTTATCCTGTGGAATTAGGCTATTCTAGAAATCTCATGTCTTTTCCATACTACGAAAATCCATGATGATCACGTTCAGTTTCAGTTCATTTAGAAATTAGAAGAAGTTTAGCACATATGTAAAGAGTTACTAAGTAGTTAAAAAGAGATTTTTTTTTTGGCTCATATCGTATCTCGCCTAGGGTATCAAGTGAGCCATGGCCCCTCAAAGACAATAGATGCCCCTGTTTAAAACTGTTTCCAAGAATTAATGTTTTGTGCAGTTCACTGTAATTTCTGAGAACCAAATCTCTGAACACATGTATGTGCACAGGGTTTCTTTCCTCTCATTTTCTCTCCGCCTGACACACACGCACACACTCAATCTAGGCACAGAGTTTGTTCGTGTAAACCTTCTCCCCTTCCCCCCACGTCTCTCTCCCTTTCTATCCCCCTCGTCCTCCCCTCGCTCTCACTCTCACTTACAGCCTGCGAGCACTATTTCAGGCCTCCATCAGAAGGAGCGAAGGAGAGCGAGTCACAGAGGTCGGGGGGAGGGGCCGGCAGACAGGATTTGGAGTTCAAGTGCATGTGGAGAAAATGACCTGGAAGACAGTGAAACGGAGAGCGGAACGGGAAAGCACAGACGGGAATATCCCCTTCTTTTATAGGCACAGATATTTGCCCTGGAACCAAGAAGGTGAGATTGGAAAAAAAAAAGAACACACAAGAACAAATGAAAGAAAATCGAACGCCAGGAGACGAGAGCGGAGGACAAGAAAATGTATTCCGGCCCCCTCCCCTGAACTCTCGGCTATGGCTCACTCCTCCTTCTTCCCTCCCTCCTGTGAACCCCTTAGCCTCGCTTTTCTATCTATCGTTCCCTCTCTGTCATTCTCTCCCCTCCCACCTCCTCATGCGGTCGCTCGCGTACACATGCGCCCTTACGATTTCTCTCTCTTTCTCTCTCTTCCTCTCTCCGGCGACTGCAGTGCTTCTCATCCTCGCAGCCTGGCAGCTTCATCCGTGTTCCTCCCTCCTGGACGGAGAAACACGCGCAGCCTTTCTAATGGTCCCTCCACCCCTCTGCATGCGTCCCTAAAATACCAGGCCCCTTCAACAGCTCATTTTCCTACTTGTCTCGGTGCCTTGTCACCGTCCGCTCTCCTTTACACTTCACTTGCATTCAAATTTTTTTATTCATGTTTTTTGTTGAATATTTTTCCAGACCCATCCCACAAAAATCTCACATTCATAGTGTGAAAGCAGTACAGAGTGCTGAATGAACAGTAGGAAATGGGCTGATGGGATGGGTAGTAGGAAAAAACGTGGTTTGGAAGGAAACACTGAGATGAGAGAAGTGACTGCCGCTGGGATAGCGCAGAGGAGGAAGGACCCGGACCAACGAGAGAAAGAACCAAACGTGGGATCAACGAAACCGTGGGAAAAGGAGGAGGAACGACTAGACTGGTACTCTCGTCTTTCTGTTTAACCCTCTAGTTCTCTCTTTTTCATCAGTCATTATCCCATTCTGTCAATCTGTATCTTTCAACTTTATCTCTCTGTTCATTCTCTCCTACTATTTCTCGTTCACTTTTTGAAATCATGTTCAAAAGCTTTATTTTTTCTCTATTTTTGTTTCCTCAATTTCGTCTTGTTGAATAACTGTATAGTTTTCTATGGGTTGCCTTGTTTCATATTGTGCGGGGCTGATATTGGGGATGTGCAGCGTTCTGGCATCGGCGGAGCAAAGAATCAAAGCATGTGATATATGATGAGAACGGACTTATCGTTTCTTCATTCCTTCACTTTTCCTTGTCTAATGCCTGTGCTGCAAATATATTGTTAGTTTGCACGGTAGGTTTTGTCTGTAAGTGATTCTGCATGCATGCGTGTGTTGTGAGTGCGCGTGTAAGTCACCATGCATGCTTGAACATGCAGGAGGGCAAACCATGCTTGGTATTGTGGGGGTCGTTCTCTTTCCGTTTCTGTCCTGCGTGCCGTTCCCAGTATGCCCCTAACTTCCTCTGCCCATCATCCTTTCATCCGGGAACCCCCACAACTGTCCATCCATCCTGTCGACCGCTAGCTCAGGGGAATCAGAGACAATGGCCACAGATCTCGGGCCTGTATGTGTGTCATAGTTGACTTATACAATTAGCTCTAGGCAAAAAAACAAGCTCAGTTTCAGAGTTCGGAAAAGTAACAATCTAAACCGTTTTTGTTGCGAACGTTTGGGCGATATATTGTCGAAAGTGATAACGAAGAGCGACCAAGCTCTTGGACACATGTGGTAAAGTGCACATCTCATCCAGGGGTTTGCTCGGTGCATCGAGGCATTAAATCAGATACATTGTTGTTGAAATGCACAAAAGCCAAATGCTCCAGCTCTGTCTGTGTGTCGTGATGTTCGTACCTCTGTTTCCTCTGAGAAATTTCTCCCTCCTTTCATTCTGGATGAGATTTTTGTGGGTTACTGTAGTATCTCTCCACATTTTTGTACAGAGGGAGTGTCTGGTTTTGATCATTTTCTGCTGCTGTCCTTAATGCACCTGGATCTGGTAGGTGTAACGTTTGTTCATGTGTGGGTGTGTGTCTGTAAGCATTTTGTAATGAGAATATGTGTGTTTTTGGTTTTCGTAAGGTTGTGCTCCTTAAGAAAGTTCACATTTTTGCTCTGCATTTTAAATGGGAAACTATACATAATAAAGGGATTTTTCATCCAAACATGACAATTCTGTCATCATTTACTCACCTACATGCTGTCTTAAACCTGTATGACTTTTTTTCTTTTGTGGAACACGAAAGAAGACATTAAGGAAAATCTGTTTTGGTGACCATTGACTTCCACTGTATGGACAATTATACAGACATTTCTCAGAAATATCTTCTTCCAGTTTTAGAACAACATGAGGGTGAGTAAATCAGTTTTGGGTGAACTATAATTTTGATACATATAGTTGTTTTATATGTATCTGTATTGTGTTTATGAGCATTCTGTGTGCTGTGCAATTTTTATGGACAGACTTTGTTCAAAGGAACTGTGTATTTCATAACTAACATCAGTACTCAAAACTGACGGTTCAGTATGGATCTCGGTTTTGGCGTAATGGTTGGGTTTGACGTAAAATTGCCTTTTTTTGTAAACAGTGGTTTACTGAACAAATTGTGTCTCTTTCTTTAAATGAATTCAGTTGTAATTAAAAATGTATTAATTATAATTTTTTTAAAGCTGCTAAGGCTGTAATCTATATAGGGAGCCCTTACTTGCACATTACTGTAATATTTAAGGTTAAGAACAGAGCCCAGACTATTAGCCTAAATTCAGTTGCTATTTATTTTTAAATATGATAATCAACAGTCGAATAATAAATTGAATGTAAAATGTAAACTGCACATAAGGCAGTTTTTGCATTAACTTCTAAATTGAATTATATAGGGAGCCCTTACTTGCACATTACCATAATATTAAAGGTTAACAACAGAGCCCAGACTATAAGCCTAAATTCAGTTGCTATTTATATTTTAGATATAATAATCAACACTCAAATATTGTATGCAAACATTTAAATTGCACATAAGGCAACTTCTAAATTGAATTGTTTTTACTCCAATTTGTTGTTGAAATATAATCATGAAGAGATGATCATGTCTTCTGTTGAACACAAAAGAAGATATTTTGAAGAATGTCAGTAACCAAACAGTTGATGAGCCCCATTGACTTCCATAGTATGGAAAAACAATGGCCCATCAACTGTTTGGTTGCCGACATTCTTCAAAATATATTTTTTTGTGTGTGTGTGTGTTAAACAGAAGAAAGAAATTCATACAGGATTGGAACAACTTGAGGGTGAGTAAATGATGACAGAATTTTCATTTATGGGTGAAGTATCTCATTAATACATTTTAAATGCATAAGTAAAAACTGGATTTCAAAAGACTGACTTTCTCAAAAATCTAATTAGTGATACTGACCATGTGAATTCTTTTGTATGAAAGGTCTGATTTCTTTTGATTCTTGTTCATGTTAATTTTTCAATTCTTTACACTTGTGGTGGTGTTATTTTTGTTTGTATTGGTTTGACTTTTGAACCCCAAGGACATTTTAGAGTGGCTTAACAAGCAATAGCAACTTAATATTACTTCATGCTTTGTTTCCCATTTTAACATGTTTATATTTTGCTTTTATATTATTGGGGTAACATGGATGAAATGTGGTCGAATATTTCTGCTCGGTGTTCCGGCTGTATATTTTGTAGCTTTCATATTTATAACGTCTGATCTAACAAAGAACTTGTTGTTGATATTTTTTAATCTGCAGCAATATAAAATCCATTATCTTCAGAAAATCATCATGATAGGGGTTTTGCAGACTGCTGTCTGTGATTGGTTGCTTGCCATGGCCTGTTGGTGGATGGCGTGCATCTGTGCCGTGACCCTAGCCTGACCCTGTTAGCACTCAAGGGGACTGAAGGGAGAGAGAAATCAGGGCGAGCAGAGTCGAGGGGGGATGAATTTGATGACTCTTTGATATCAAAATTTGGATGAGGAAAAGTGTCTAGTCTAGTGCTTGACAGAGGCAGAGGGGGGAAAAACACAGCCGCTCCACAACGACACGCTCCGTTTGATACTGAGCCATCAATGGCAGTCAAGGGGACTTTCCGGAAAATAATGCCATTGATTTCAACATCAGAAGAGAGATGAAGTGAGAGAAAAGAGCAAAGGAGAGATGATGCCATGGTGTCAGGGTCTCTAGTGTTATGAAATATTACTCATACCGCCTGTCTGTTATGTAACGTTACATAACCCAGGCTTCTGTGGTAACACTGTTATTGGAGCTCAACTTGTGATCAGGAGGATATTTGAAACTTATGGATTGGAGCTGAAGAAGTCCTTTGATGCATAATTTAAGAAGTGTGTGGAATCACAGTCATGTAACTATGCACTGTACCTTCTTTTGATTCAGCTCAACAGAAACGACTCAACATGAGTTTTTCTCCATAAATAAGTTCCTTTGTTGCTAAAATAACAGCATGATCAATATGCAATTATACAATCCAGTTGTGAATTTTATTGTTTAAGAATTTTCAATGGAAGCAAGGAAATCTGATCTTTTGCACTTGGTCACTTATATTAGATTATTTTAATGCATTACATAGAAATGGTGCAGAATGTTAAATATTGTTTATTCACTTTACTTTATAATGTTTCTTTGTTTAACATTTCAAAAATCCTAATTCTTTCTGTTTTTGAACCACACATTTTCAATGTGGTCTCAGATTTTTGAATCACTCTTGTATATTAAATTGATATCTCCATTTATTTAAGCTTATGTTTTGACAAATCAAAAATATTTTGCCAATATAATAGTTAGCTTTATTCTTCAGCTTTTTTTAAATTTATATTTTGAATTTCCAATCTCTGTGTAGCAGACCATGTGGCCTTGTTTCAGGCTCATCACTCTTACAAAGTTGTCATCGTGGAATGTTTCCCATGGTTCTCTGAAACAAAATAGTGTGTAAATTAGCATCAGCCTTGTCCCAATATCAAGGTCAGAAACTCCATCAGTCTTACCCATGTTTGTTCATGTCAGAGCCCCATGGGTATTGCATATCAACCGTCTATAGAAACTTCAATGCTTGTTCAACGACATTCATGTCTCTTTCAGTTCGGTTCAAAAGTCAATTCAGAGTGAACAGTGAAAAGCCATTCAGTTTAGTAATTTTTACAAATGCGTATATACAGGACTTTTAAAGTACTTTCAATAAATAACCAAGAAAATGAGGAATGAGAGACTACTTTAATTTCAGTGAGAGCTGCGTAGGGGCTGGAGAGCCAGTGCAATCCTGTTAAGGATGAAAAAAAGATACTTGATATTTTGAATATTGTATATTTTAAAATATTGTCACAATGGTTTTGATATTTAGCACTTTTAATTGATTATAAAATAATTAAATATTTAAAACTCATTTTCAAAATGTATTGGTTGCAAAATGCACCTCCATTTTTCCAGCTTCCACTTTGAAAGCCTCACATGCGTGGGTACGCCTACGTCATTACTAAAGCAACCCATGCAGATAAGTTTGTTATGTCTGGACACACATATCTTATTTGATCACTTGCAATAAAAGTGCGGACAATCACTGATTTTGACAAATCTGATCTTGTTGTCTAAACATAGCCCAAGAAAGTGCATGAATTGTTACACCCCTATTATTTTTAGAATCCATAATTGAAATTGACATAATCTTGATATTGAGATTAAAAGAAATTGAGATATTTAAATCTGGTGTGTAATATTATATATATAATTATATATATATATATATATATATATATATATATTGTATTTAAAAAAAATCTTAATGTTCTGCACAAGTATGTTTAAGTACTCTGTAGTGCAATCAAAACATTACTTGATATAGCAACATTAACTCAACCAATAGTATTAGTTTGGGCTGGGTCTGTAGTGGCACAGAAATTACATACTTCAGCTTTAAATTGATTTGATGTTCGGTAGGTTATATTAATACAAACAGTTTTCAGTATACCATTCCTTATCTTATCCAGTCACAACTCCTTATCTGGAATATTTTCCATGTCCAGATCAGGCTGTAGAACATTTCAGCATTCCATTGTCTGTCAATCTATCCTACTCCTTTCACTCCCTCCCTCCATTCTCTCCATCTCATGTATTTCTCATTCATAATGGATGAAATTCAACCACATACCATACTGTAATGGATTGCATACACCTCAGGATATCCCCAGTCACCGGATTGTACTGGATCTTTCCGTTAAGAGAGATGGATGAAACACGCAAAAGTGAAATATCATGTTAGGAACTTTCACTTACTTTTGACCTCTTGATGATACTATTGCACAGGGAAAGCTTTACTTAGAAAAAATGAACCGTGAAAATTTCAGTTCAGCATATTTCAGTTCGGGATATTTCAGATATACATCATCATTTCTCTAGCTCTCTTGACCTCACCACAATACCACAATTTGGTTTAAATAAAGCATTGGAGCAATTGCACTGTGGCAAATTTTTCAAAATAGAAGATGCATTTTTGAAAATAAATGAGAGGTAGTTTAGCAATAATGATTGCTAGATCCATATTTAGTTGCATCTAATACCGGGTATGTATGCTAGTATGTTTAAGTATATACTGTAGCAAATGGATGTTGAATATGTCAAATCTTGCTTTGAAAGTTTTCAGAAACTTGTTGCAATAGTCCCAGTATTAGACATTTGTGATGTTGAAGTCATTACATTGTTTTGTGTATTAGCATAGTTACCATTGCATGGAAAATGCTTGTCTTCTTAGAAAGAATGAATTGTGAAAATGTCAATAACAAATGTTCAGCATATTTCAGATATATATCATCATCTATTTCTCTAGCTATCTTGACTTCACCACAATAGCACAATATGGTTCAAACAAAGCAGTGGAGCAAATGCAATCAGGCACATTTACAAAATACTTAAGGTGATGCATTTTTGAAAAAAAGAGTGGCAATTTGACATTAATGATCGCTAGACCCATATCTAGTTCCATCTATAGGTATCTATGACAGCAATTGAATATTTAATAGGTCAGATCTTGCTTGAAAGACTTGTTTCATTACTCTGCGAGGTTCCAGTCTTCAAATAGTTTTGAGAATTAAGTATTGGCACCAATTAGCCAGTTTGTCTGTGAAAGGAAAGGCGATGGTTGGTAGAATTGTGAAAAAAATTGAGTGTTGAGAAATAAAATTAGACATTGTTATGTTCTCACTTATTCAGAAAATCTGAGTTGAGCGTTAATGATGTATTGTCTGGTTTTGGGAGATCTATTAATTTAAAACTAACTTTAGTATTTAGGATAACTGTGCTTTCAAGGACAAAACTTTAATGTTAGCTTCTCTGGAGCTTGGTGAACAAAATACTGAAGAGGAGAATCTGTCACGTACCTAAAACTTCCACATTTCCCAGAATCTTGGACCGATAAGTTGTTTCTTCCATGAAATTTCTCAGAAATAGATAATTTAGGAAAATATGCAGTTTAAATTCCAAAAAGGGAGCAGAGCCAGCAGAAGAGCCTGGTGTCAGTGTCAGAAATTGGTTGATAATTTGACATCTCGATTCTCGTATAGCCACAGGATACGTTTGGAGCTCAGTAGCAGTCCACCAGCGTGCAGTCGGATGAATTCCTCAAGAAAGATTAAAACAAACCCCTATGGGGAATTGTGTCAGTTAAGGTCTGCTGTGCTTGTCCAAGCTTGAAAGGAACCCAAGGAGAACACAGGTGCATGAATGTTATTTGAACTACAAAGCTCAAAGTCTTATCCATTGGACAAAGAATCCAATAATTGTTACTGTTCTTTAAATTTGGATGGGATAGACTATATTGGGGGGAAAAGACTATCAATTTTGTATTGGTTACTATCAGCAGATGGTCATGCGGTTCAGTGCCAATGTGAATGTGATTCATAACTAGACAGAGGTTGTAAAACTGCAGTTTGAGTTTGGGGAGAAATTTAGATGTTTTTAGAGCATTGGCTCTTGTTTTAATACTGGCAAGGTTCTCATAATTCATCTTGCAGCCGTGTTCATATCATCCTCCCCTGCATCTCAGAGCTGTTCTGGTAGACCGCGGCCACACATAGCTCTTTATTCAGATGCACACACACTCAGTACAAACTCACAGTGGCGTGTGATTCAGCCAGATGTCTCAATTAGCTGAATGATACGATTTCCAGTCAGTAGCATAAAACAATGCATTTGGAAAACATGGGCTGAAAATTAAAGAGGCTGTTTACCAGTTTAAAGTATACGGTTAATTGTTTCCGCTAATTTGATCGGGAGGCATTTTTGAAAAACACTGAATATGCATCTTTACCAAAAGGAAGGCAAATAGAAATGTATGTTTGTTGTGTAATCCTACCGCCACTAGAGCACTAAATCTGCATTAAGGATCAACTTTGCAAATAGCAATTGTCAAACACAATAACACTAATGTTGGTCTGATGCATGTAATGCTAATGTCTGTAATGATGGTTCGCTTTAACTTTTTGTACTTAAATTGACACTACTGATATAACCAGAGAAAAACAATACGCAACTTTTAGTTTATAGACTAAAATATGCTTGCCGTGGAAGTTTGGAGCTGGAATCAGCAAATATTTTATTAAATACCCTTAGCCTGATTTACATATTTGCTTACATTTGCTGCTTCACTCGCCAGTATAGCTGCTCACTGGCTTTTAATTGATTGACAAGTTATATAATGTGCATGTTTTTGTCATATACTTGTGTATAATATAATATAATAATACTTTTATTTTACATGATTATATAATATAATATGAAAATTTACAAAAAATAAATTAATTTCAAACAATGTTTTCTTTTGCTATTGTTTCAATTAAGAGCAATTTCTGTAATCTTATACAGGCAATTTTTCAATAAACATCTGCCAGAGAATTAAATAAATAAATAAATTTGCCTTAATGTTAGTGTGGTTTGTATTTGTTTATACTGATTATGATAAATAGAATTAACTCAATTTAACATAATGCAATGGTGAAACCATGTGTCTTTCAGAGACAATACCATATCAAAGTATGCAAATCATTCGGCTTCAAAGTTCATTAGTTGGTCATTGAAAAACCTTGACCCTTATTCTGAACGCTGGGGCGATGTGTTGAAGTGGTTATATGTGAACAGCTTTGGGATATTATTGTCTGAGTTCTAAAGCTATTTGGTATTGTCTACGTGTATGTTGTCATGACATTGAGAATATCCCTGTTAGAGGCAATGACATTTCACTGTGTAGGAAGAATCTGATGATTGGGCCTGATAGTGTGCATAATATACTGCACTTAATACCTAGTGGGGGGTAGCAGCGGTCTGTCTGAACATATGTTTCTTTGGAGAAGCAGTAATTATGGAAGTGCAGTTGTGGTGTAAGGGTTAATAGCTGCAGCTTGCTGGAATGTGTCCACATGTTGTGTGTGCGTGTGTTGGAATGTTTCCAGGTTGATGCAGAGATTTGCAGACATTTACATTTGCCCCGCCAAAGTCGTACCTTTGACAAGACGCTCTCTTTTATTAGAAACCGTGGTTCCTTTTTCATTTTTGACTTTCTTTTTGCCTCTATTGTCCTCATATGTCACTGTCTTCCTGCTTGATTCTCCCCTCCCCCCTTTTCCTCTTTCCTTCCCTCACCAGCCTCCTGCATTACCCCATGTGTTCTCTCTCTCTCTCTCTCTCTCTCTCTCTCTCTCTCTCTCTCTCTCTCTCTCTCTCTCTCTCTCTATTTCGCACATGAATTTCAAACCCTGAGGTGCTGGGGGGTTGGGTGTGAGGGATAGCAAGACAAGAAGAGAGACTGTATGTGTGTGAACGAGTTGAAGTGTGTGTGTGTCAGCGGTATGCATGGATAGGTACTTCAGTATGTTCATCTACATGCAAACGCGCGCGCGCGCGTGTGTGTGTGTGTGTGTGTGTGTGTGTCATGAGAGACAAAGAAACAGACAGTGTCTGTTATCGGTGCATTAGAGTGCCTGGTACTGTTGGTCGGGTCTGATTTGTAGCTCTCATTCTCAAAGGGCTACAGTAATTGGGCAGCACATCTGTCTCTTACGATTTGATTGGCCAGTTTCGTGTTACAGTGCGAGGGGGATCAGGCGTTCAGTCGTGGTCATTTCATTAACACTTTTTGTTACTGTAATACGCAATTGTAATTTGTTAAAGGGATTGTTTAGGCAAAAATGATAATTCTTACTCACACTAATGTCACTCCAAACTTGTATGAGTTTCTGTATTCTGTAGAACACAAAAGAAGATATTTTAAAGAACATTGGGTTCCAAAACAATAACACTGAGACATTTTTTTCTATGTTCTTTTGTGTTTTGCAGAAGAAAGAAAGTCATACAGGTTTGGAACAGCATGAGGGTAAGTAAATGATGACAGAATTAAATTTTTTGGCCCTTTAGCAATCCATCTTTACACATTTTTCACACTCATTTTGTGCAAACAGTCTCTGAAGTCGTATTGATCTGAGTGGCTAAACAGACCCTCAAGAGAGCTCTGGGACACTCATAGAAATTCAATTCAAGCATTAGAGACAAGACACTCAGCTTTTAACCCAAATAACATATCCATCCATCCATATACACACGTATACATACATGCATACATACATACATGTATGCAAAAATAATTGGCTCAAAAATTAGTTGAATCTTGTATAACTTAAAAAAAGGTTGAAAAGTGTTTTTGTTGTCTTAACTTATTGATCATATAATCTTTTTTTACAGTGTGTGCATAGGTTAGTTATTCCTAATGCAATTTAATTTAGATTCAGGATGCTGCATTGTGATGCTACTAACTGAATTTCACAATCTCGTTATTAAATTGAATTTAAATTAAATTGTTTTGAGATTTATGGCTGAATGTCTTGAATGTAGATTTTATAGACCTTGAATTGATACATAAGTCAGATCTTTATATCACACTTTATTTTCCTCCCTATTTTCTTTTCAGATCACTGTTCTTATTCTACAGGAAGAAATGCCAGTTACATAAGAATGTAAGTAGTAAAGTTTAAAAGTGCATGGTCCAGTGCATGGTATTTTTAATGAATACTTTATCTATTCATTTGATCTATCTACCCTGTGGACAACTATAGTATTAGTGGCTGTATAATGAGAAATTTTGTGATGGTTGAAGTGAATGTTGTATGATGTAAACATGTTTATTATATAGTCGTGTTGTTATGCACTCCATTATCACCTTGATAATACGAGTTAGGTGTCAAGGTCAAGTATACACTGCATTGTAATTGGCTTGCCCATTATAATACAGTAGATAACGAAAAGTTTATACCACACAATTAAACAGTACAGCTGTCTTAAAGGGATAGTAGAGGTGGACTATCTCTTTAATACACAAAAGCCTGAAAATGCCACAGAAATAATACGTACAGACTGAGAAATTAATTAAGATTATGTATAATTAAGTTTCACGTTCAAGGCTCTAAGACATTTAAAAATGCAGGCTGCTACTTTTTTCTTGTCTCTTTCTTCGTCCTGCATTGCTGTCTCTCTCTTTCACCCTCCGCTCCATGAGTCACTCGTTTAACTGAATGTTGATTGCAGAATAGTTCAATTTCTATAGATTTCCATCCCTTCATCCGTTTCTGTCCTCCTCTTTTAATGTCCTCTTAAACACACACACACATTTTGCTGTATCACGTAATGCAGCAAGCAGATAAATAAATTGTGTTTTGAATTGTGACCAGGCTTATGAAGCGATCCATTCATTCCCTCCATCCAAGTTCATATAAAAATATGTAGCATTTACCTGTTTCTGTGAACAATGTACCTCAATGTAATTGTATCAGAAGTGTAGTTAAACTGAGCCCTATAGATGTTTTATATGGCTGACTGTGTGATGACATGAACAAGGCTGAAATCATATTTAAGAGTCTGTGGTGATTTCAAACAGATGAGGTGGTTTTGCTAAGTGATGGGTGTAAAATGGGAAGTGAGTGAGGCATATATGGATTCGGGCTTCATGGTTTTAAAAGGATTAGCATATGTTAAAGTATAGATAATTTAAGATCATTTGCAGTTTTGTTTTCTTGGATCCACTACTGTTCAAAGGTTAATACCTTTATTTAGCCAGGACATATTAAATAATCAAAAGTGACATTTTTACATTGTTACAAAGATTTTATTTTTCAAATAGATGCTGTTCTTAGAACTTTCTATACATTGTAGTGTCCTGAATAATTGTATCACGGTTTTCACAAAAGTATTAAACAGCACAGCTGTTTTCAACTTTGATAAAATTAAGAAAAACACTAAAAGAAGACACTAAAACAGTGGTGACTTGGCCACCACTGTCATCAAACAGGAAATTGAATAAAATACATTTTTGTACCATTGGAAACACCATTTTGTAAAATGGATATACCATGGTATTTGTTGAATTGCTATCTAAGGGTGTGTTCACACTTGGCATGCTTGGTTCAATTAAAAGAAGGTGCGATTGCTCTTTTAGTGCAGATCATTTAAATAACTGTGAACGCTGCCATCCAAACCCTGGTTCGCACCAAACAAGTGGACCAATACCTCTGAAAAGATAGGTCTCGGTCCACTTCCAAACGAACTCTGGTGTGGTTCGACTGAAATATGAATGCAACACGAACCAAAGACATCTAAATTAACCAAAAACAGGACGTGATGTCACAAGATGCGACCCTAATATCAAGCATGTATACATGTTTTTACTCATCATAATTGTTATTTTGCCCATTACAGTTTGGCACAGGCATCAAAACAGCAGTCTCGTTGCATCAGATCTTCATTTAAAGGGGACCTATTATGCCCCTTTTCACAAGATGTAAAATAAGTCTCTGATGTCCCCGGAGTGTGTATGTGAAGTTTTAGCTCAAAATACCCAACAGATAATTTTCTACAGCATGTTTAAATTGTCACTTTTTGAGGCTCAGAAAAACGCACCGTTTTAGTGTGTATCCCTTTAAATACAAATGAGCAGCTGCTGCCGGGCCAGAGGGCGGAGCCTCACAAGCTCGCATGATGTGTGTCAGGACAATCTCTCATCTCACGGAATGATAATATCAAAACATAAACTCTCAGTAGCCGTGTTCATTTCGACCCGGAGTCGGACAATAATGCCCACAGAGCCAGATAATATATGCTGTATGGAGACTGAACAGGTATAGTCTAGTTTAATTACGGATATAACTTGTTTTTCCATCTTTCTTTTATCCACTATTAGTACAAGCCTGTTGTAGCGGACTGGGTCCGAATGTAAAAATATACTGATGAGTTCAATGAAGTTTATTGTACATCACACAAAAGATGAAGCGTCAATTTCACTCTAGAAAATCACTGTAAGAGCTGAATAAACACTGTAACGTTATAAGAAGTCCGCATTAAAGTATTATCCATAAACTCTCTCCCTTTCATTATTATCAACATACACAGCGAAGTACAAAAAACACTCGTTACAACTAACAGTAAACAAATATTATACACACCTTTTTAGGGGGTGCTTAATAAACTGGTAAACTGTATATCCGTAAAACAACTCCTATGAACTGTAATAAAGTGCGCACTCTCACTTTCATTACTGCCATGATCAATAATGTTAGGCCTATCGCTCCAGTAAATAAACAGAGCTATGTGATTAATACATCCAGCTACACGACAAAACTTGGGAGACATTCTCGTCAGTGCAGCAATTTGTACGAATGTGTACAACTCGATCAGGGCGGTTCTATGTTAGAACGGCAGTGTCTGTCAACACTCGTGGGCGGGGCCTGTGGCTTTAGTGACGTCACTAAAGCCACATTCTGAAAACAGGTCGTTGGGAGACACTGCTAATGATTTATGGGGATTTAAAAAAAAGGAGTGGGTGAATTTGTGTGAATTGAGTGAATTTGAGTGAATTTTGCATAATAGGTCCCCTTTTAGTGTAAATGAGAAATTAATAGTGCTGTTTTGACACCTTTACACATTTTATAAGCTCTTCAAGAGTTCTCAGCTGGTAAAAATACCATACGCAGATACAACAAGCTCATTTAGCCCAGCATACAGCATTGCTGTTTTTTTTTATTTTAATTGTATGTGTAGGTTAGGTCTTAAAAATGACATTGTGAATATTAAGCCAACCAGGACTAAATGTATCATTTTCTTTCTTTGTTCTGGACCAAAGGAACCAAGAGAACCAATCTACAAGTGTGAACACCCTAAATGCCATAGTATTTGAATATGAATAGGAAAATAGTGAAAATTCAGTACTGTTATATCAAATTACCATGATATTATCATTTGATCCCATGGTACTGCCACAGTACTTGTTTTTTTTTTAATGAATATGCTTTACAGCACGAATGACAACTGTAGTTACTAGAACCTTTTATGAAAAATATGATTTCCATGGTGAGTTCTTGGGTGAGATGTAGAGAAATAAAGAGAATAACCAGCACAGATCTTGGCATCTCCTTTACATACCTTTGGAGTATTATAGTATTACTAAAATTAGAAATTTAGGTAGTCATTTATGTGAAATATTTCAGCCCTAAAATATTTGTAAAGCAAACTTGCAAAGCACCTACTGCCTTAAATGCCTTAAAAAACACCTAAATGCCTTAATTTAAAGTACAATCAACTTGGATGTTTAAGTAATTTCAACTTAAATTACATTAAATTGAATTTTGAATCTTGAATAGCTTAGAAAAGAAGTTGAAAATAGCTTAACTAATTGTGATGAGTTAAAGCAATGTAAAACACATGTTGTCATAACTTATTGATCATATCGTTTTTTACAGTGTCGTCTGAAGGTTCAAGTGCATTATTTTGTCTAAGAGGCTATTTGACTGTTTCCCCGAATTCCCCGTCTTTCATTTTCTCTTTCCCTCTGTCAGTCTTTCTCTCCTTCATCCCCTTTTATCCATCACTCGACTCAATATTGATCTGAATTCATTTGTTTCTTATTGATTTAGTTATCCGCCCTCTGCCGCATTGTGCAAACACAAGGACACACAGACTGCTCAGACCACTGCCAACACACAATCAGACTCGCACGCAATAAACCACTCACTTCTTTAGTGCATGTCACTTGCGCTCAAATACAAAAAAAAATCATGAAAGATTTTTCATCCTTAAACATACTTTTTCACAAAAAAAACTGCACTATTTAGAAGTTTAAATAGTGGAAAGGGTTTGAAAACACACACTTGCACCAGGTCCCTCCATCAGACTGTGTAATGATGTAGACTGGAGGCAGATGCCATATTGATCACTGTCCTGAAGGAAAGATTTGAGAAGGACTTGACTGGTGACACAATTAAAGCTGCAGTTCCTTGAAAACCTCTGAAGAGCCTCTTTTATAAGAAAAATGAGCAGCGTTATTAAACAACAATTCATTAAATAAATGGATATAATATTCAGGTTGATAGATAGCAATTAAAATAGTTGCAGTACACTTAAAAAATGGAAACTATTGCTAGTAAATTTTAGAATTAATTTAAAAGAAATGGCAATAACAGATTGAATTAAACATGAAATTAGTAACAAGTACAGTATATAGTCTTTAAATGGATTTTTGCAATTTCATAGCCTTTTTTCATACTTAATATGCCACAAAAATTTTGAAGTACTTTGTGTATCACCTAAATAGCATGGTATATAGTATTTAGTACCATAATGTACATCTAAGTAGCATGATGGAATTACTTGAGGCTCAAATAATTGAATGGAGAATGTTCAATCTGTTAAATTAAAAGACTATTCAAGTTTAAAGATTCAGTTATAATAGGTATAATGAATTATCCAGCCGTATTCTTTCACATGAATTTCATAAAAAATACTTTTATATGTAAAAACTGGTCATGACCTTTCAACACATCACATCACTCGTTTCAATAGTGCTTTGAAGAGTTTAGAATATTTTCAAGGTAGAAATAGTATGAAAAACACTTCAAATTCCTCTTCTGTACATTGCCTTTTCTCTACATACATCTGGAACAGCTTAAAGAGTTTATCCTTGTCACTGTCACCTTTGGCTTGCTCACTGTGGGGCAATTCTTTGTAAAGCTGCATTGAATGCATTCTGAATGCATTGAGAGATGTACTGCGCAACTAGAATTGAATTGCAGATATTCATTTGGTATTTTTTTGAGGCTCAATGAATTTAGTCAAGATTTTTTTATTGGTAAATAGTTGTCATCTGCATTCTTTCCTACCGTTTTTAGTCTTTATTTACTTGTATTGTTCAGTGTAAAGACCCATTCACTCCAAGGATGATAACTAAAAAGATAACAATAAGAATATAGTTCTAAAAATCATTCTCAATATTAAAGAATAGCAGAGTACACACCACAACGATTACGGCAAAGAGAAACGATATCTTTGGAATCATTTTCTGATTGCCGATTATGCCTCTCTACATTAGTTGAGGAGCAGATATAACATCTAATAAGTAAATCCTGCTGCATAGAATGTCCACAGTTGATGAACATAGATAAACACTTTAGATAGATAGATAGATCGATAGATAGATTTTTCACTTTTGCATTTTCTTTTCTTTTTTGGGAGGTGAATCTTGTTAAGGTATGAGAAATGTTTTGTGTAAATAAATAAATTGCAGACCCCTATCCTGTATTCCTTTCCATACAGATATTCATCAATATTTAATGTCTTTTCTGATGGCAGGAATGCTTTGGAACTGCAGTTTAGAAGGTTTCTCAAAGACTGGAATGTCAGAAGGAATTCCAGCATGCACGGTAATAATGAAAATGACCATCTTTCTCTTTCTTTGCTGTTATATCTTGATCTCTCTGTTATACGTTGTGACTGAAGGGAGTTTCAAACGTTTCTTTGATGTTTGGAACTAATGATTTAAATGTTTGAAAGAGAAATCCTGTGAAAACATGGACATATTTCATCACAAAATCAGAGGGGAAAAAGTTATATTTTGCAGAAAGAAAATGAAGCCTAATTTTTGTCCATATTTTCGTTAAATTAAGCCATCCTTTTCCCAAAATCTTTGGATGTTCGACTTTAAAAAATAAAATAAAATTCCCATTTTTCCCATGACAAGCGTCACTTTTTATTATTCTTAATACTGTGCTGCAATACTAAAATTTGCATTGCATAAATTATAGACTGTACCACAAATACTAAAATAGTGTATAAATTCTTTACAATTCGAGTTAAAATAATGAGACAGTTTTTCAACATGATGAGAGTGATCTTTTCACTGTTTTCTATGAAAATAATGTTGTGCAAGAAAATCTTAATAATCTTAATACTATGCTTACATTTCTATATGGAAAATTAACATTTCTTATTTTTTTCTGTTTATTGCTATGTCTTAAATATGAACTGGACGTTTTTTTTTTACGTGGTTTTGTGAGATTCACCGCATACTGTACAAAGACGTAGAGCACTTCCACTTTCGATGCGGCGTTCTCGCCTAGTTATGGATTTTACGAATACATTTTTCTGCATCATTTTGAATTTCATAGCCATCGTTAAATGCATATTTACTCAGTACATATAATTTACAGGTATAGACTCAAACAAAATGAACATATTATAGATACACATCCAGTCGCACACAGCTGGCACGGCACTTTGCTGCCACTGACAACACTGCCCTGGCAACCGATGGGCATGTCGCCAAGCCAGCAAGTTGCCAAGCAGCGAGTTCCCATAGCAACTTGCCATTCCCTGGCATTTTAAATAAGGTATCGGCAGACAAACACTCAGGCTTTCGGGGAGAAAGAAGGGTTTGGATGAGGTTGGAGAATAGATAAAGAGGGATTGGAAAAAAAATGAAAAGAAAAGAAAGAGATAAAATATAGTGAGTAAAATAGACTTTTAACTGGCCACTTAAAAAGTGATAAACTTTTCAATTTTTTCATGTTCTGCTTTTTTAAAAATACAAAATCAAAAATAATCCTCTTCAATGCCACTTTTTTTAAAATCAAAAATTCAAACTAAATCTGATCTTTTTAAAATCAACATTTTGAAATTTAAAACTGAAAACACTTTAAAACTCCAAAAAATTTGTGGCAGCTTCATCGCTTTGTGGTCTGATAATTAAGATCATGACAAGTGTGTTTGACCGTATGTCCCAGTGATTCGTGCTGGCAAAGACACACACACACACACATTCAGGTTGGCAAAATGCTGGCACTAGCACCACCGTGCCGCATTCGCACGTGATTGGACTGTGAATGTGGCAGTGAGAGAAAGAAAAAGAAAGAGGGAGGAAGATAGGGTGGAGCTGAGCCAGAAAGAGAAGGACAAAAGTCTTAAAGGATATAAAACCACATAAGTGACCAACAGCAACATTATAAGCAGAAGGCACAAATCCATAGGCCAACTATGTTGACAGTTGATAGGCTATCAACTGTCAAGTTTTTTAGTTTAGTTTGCGTCTGGAAAATGAATCCGTTTGGCTATGAAAAGGACAGAGAATGAGAAAGGACCTGAATAGACCACTCAGTTAATGTTTGGACCGCATTCACGTCTCACCCTGGAGATCTCTGTCATTGTCAGAGGAACAGAGCTGTCCAACATATGTGTCTGCAGTTGTCTGGGAACAGTGTGACTGTTAACCATTTCATGTTAAATGAACAGTTCACTCAAAAATCGCAATAATCTGACAATTTTCCCCTGTAGTGAGCTGTTAACTGATGCGTAACGGATCATGAGTGATGTGAACTCAAGAACTGCATCAGTTTGATTCACAAGCAAATCATTCAGTCTTGTTTTGTGAACCAGATCAACTTTCTTTGAGAAGAAACAAAATAACGTTTTGCACATGAAACGGCTCACTTGTGTAACATGTAGTATAACACACGCAACTCAGAATGAAATTCAGAAAGTCTTTTGATAACTCAGTCTACCTTAATTCAGATACATTTGAAAACTGCGTTTTCGTTTTAAAATACTCTCCCTCCACACGCGTTTTCCAGAAGTTTCTCATTCACACTGAAATGTTAGAAAACGCTAAATTCACCTTACCGTGTCTGCGTAAACCCTCATAAAAGCTCACTGAGATGGTACAGATGGTGAGTGCTGGGTAGTAACTGATCTGGATGATGTAATCGGATTCCAAAAATTAAGTACTTGTAATTAGATTACAATTTGAAATATTGAAATCATACTAATGTTATTTTTATTCTCACAATGGCAGTCAATTAGTCATAATTCAGTGATTCTACTTTGTTATATTTAAAATGTTCCTTTCTAAAAAAGCTTACTGCTTATACGTTCAGAAGCTGATGAAAACATGACAAATTATTTGAATTATTGGAACCCCAGTCTGGGAAACACTGATGTAATGAAATATTAAATTCACTTCATGTTGTTGATAACAAAGAATGAAATATATTTTTTATATCAATATGGTTCAAGATTATCAAATCAATGTGATAAACAAGTTGGGTCAAAAGTAATTTAAAAAGTAGTAAATACATTACCTAAAATGAGTAATCTAGATTGCATTACTAACTACAATTTTTGTCATTTAATTTAGAATCAGTAACTGACTACAATTTGTAAATACCCAGCACTGCAGATGGCAGACATCATACATTTCTCATGCTATTCTTCTGGCAGGATCATTTTATTTAGCAAAATATCTCACCATTCACTGATTTTCTGCTATCTTTGCAGGACTGCGATATGAAGAGTGTGCAAAGTAACATATCTTTAGCAACAGTTTGAAAGTGAATAGCACATAACGGTATAAACATAGATATATTGGTTCAATATGAATCTCATGACTAAACATGCATCATCTTTTTTAAATACCTCTGTTTTCAAAGTCCACACTACAACGCAAAAACAACGTTTTAAAATGTATCCACGTTTTCAAAAAGCTCAGTTTTTGCAGGACAAAAAATCCATCTCAGTGTGGACAGAAGGTCAAAACTGAGGAAAAAAAGATGCGTTTTCAAACAAAAACATATCAGTGTTGACAAGGCCTGAGAAAACCTAGGGCTTATAAACACAGGGAGTAATCAAGTTAACAGCGAAAAGGTGTGGAACTCAAATCAGCAACCAAGGATACTGAGGCCCCGTTTACACGAAGGGAAAACGCAGATATTTCCCTTCGGTTTAGTCTCTCATTTACACGAAAACCCAGTTTTTATCACAGAAAACGATTATTTCTAAAAACTCCAGCCAAAATGGAGATTTCTGAAAACGCCGGTTATGTGTTGCCGTGTCAACTGGGAGAAACGAGAACCTTTTTTTAGGTTCTCTCTTGTCGATTCTGAGGATTCTGATTGGCTTAAATGGCTTTATCCTTCTCCCTACACTGCCGCCCATAGGTTTGGCATAGTTATGATGGCGCTCGCGGCGTATTTATGCGGGTTGTGTGCACGATGTTATTATTGAAAACGGAGGGGGGGTTTCGTTTCTCTAAATACCTGGCTATGTGTAAACGTAGCCTGAGGGTGCGTCTCAATCAGCTCCCAAGCTTCCTAGGTCTTGTTTTTTGTTTTGCGCTTCAGAACTTCCGTTAAGGGAACATAGTGAGCATAAATGCTATTGTCAACTGTAATATAGTGCACGAGTTGTACATCTATAAAAGTGGTACTTTTATGTAAATTTTTAAAACATTTCTCCTTTTGTTTTGCGCAGAATGAATGTCATTCATAAGGGTTTGGAACCACATGCGGGTGAGTAAACAATGACTTTTTTTTTCATTTTTGGGTGAACTATAACTTAAATCAAAGCTGGTGCCAAGTTTCTGGTAATTGTTTGCTAATAAACTAGCTTTTGTCGTTACAAATGACAGATTCTTCATTTTAGAGATAAGCAAATATAGAGTTTATCCACAAGCTGGATTATTATTCCAGGATTTCAGACAATAGTTAAAAATGAAATAGACGAAGGGCCTTTATCCTGTTTGAACTGCATATTAAATTGATTGATTTCACCTCGCTAAGCATGTGCAATTTCCAAATACTTTAAACGCCTCAAATTGGACTTTCTTTTCAGTTGTTTTCGGTAGTACAATGTTCGGTTGAACAACAGCACTATTGGATGGCTTGATCAATTCTTGATCCATCGACGAAAACACTATAGAATGAAATGCAGGTTTTTCAGACTTCAAGGCTGTTGCCGCTATGAAAAGAATAAAGATGTGTATGTCTGGGCATAAGAAAAGGATACATTCCCATAGTGGACTCCTTAAAGGGGTAGTTGAAAATCCTGTCATCAACCTACTGACCCTCATGTTGTTCGACTTGTTGTAAGACTTTTTCATCTTCAAAACACGAGTGAATATATTTTTAATGAAACCGAAAGATTTCCATCCCTCCATTAAAAAGTTCTTTCAAAAAGGCCTTACAAAGATTGGTTTAATCCAAGTCTTCTGAAGAGACACAATCACTTTATATGTTTGAAAAGGTTTGATTTAGGCTTTCATTCGCATATAAACATTAAATATCGAACATATATAGAGTTCAATCGTACTTGTTTGACACACAAGAAGAAACCTCATTGGTTTTTTACACGTCAACAAAGCACATTTCAGCTTCCATATCATATTTGATAAGCAATTGTGCTCCTTCAGAAGACTTGGACTAAACAAAATATGGTTTACTCTTTACGATGTCTTTATGAACTTTTCGAATTATCTAAGTTTTGGTTTTGTGGACTTTCAATGGAGGGACAGAAATCACTCAGATTTCATTAGAAATATCTTCATTTGTGTTTCGAAGACGAAAAAAAAAATTAACGAGTTCGGATGGTGGGTTTGGAGCATGATGGTAAGTAAATAATGACCGAAGTTAGGTGAATTAATCCTAAAGTCAATCAGTCATCCGAAAGAACCTTCTATCAAATATTTTTTTATTTGCTCATTTATTGATTGACATTTTAATGTATTTATAGTATTTATGTTTGATTTCTTTTGTGTCAGTGTTTTCTGAATGAGCAAAAAAAACATCAAAAATCTTTGGGAAGTAGGCCTACTTGTACATTACAGTAATATAATTTTGCAAAAGTGGATGATGTGTTGCTTTACATCAGTTGTCCAGTAGGGGAAGACATTACACATGAAATATATTGACACCTGACTGTGAGAGTATATAGAAATTGAACCACGAGTCAGTGCGCTGCAGGCTGAGGTAGTTGGTTGTATGGTTTTGCATCATAATCAGCCTGGAGTTAACTGTACAACCTTCTAGCTTTCCCTGCGGTGTCACCATTACGTCGAGGTGAGTATGAATGACCATCAGATGCATATAGCAAGCATTTGAATCGTTTGTGCCTTAAAATTGAGCTGCAACATATGGTGTGAATCCGCACAGCACTTTCTTTGTTGTTGTTTTTGTAGTTTCAGTGTTTGTTGCACTAATTAACAGGCTGTTAGTCACCCCTATCTCCCATATGGACATTTTGGGTGAGTGCCCAAATGCCCCCATCCACAAGAGGGCTCCAACAAATCCATGAAGTCTCGTAAAATCCTAATTAAAAACAACACGGTGCAGATAACAGATTGACATGAGAAAATATACAAGAGGTTAAATGTGTTTAGTGTACCTAATAGGGTTGTTCAACCTGTAGCTCAAACTACACTTACAGCAGTGAGCAGTGAATGTGTTCTATTTTTATTCTACTTCAATTTCACATTTCTAATTCTGCATCCCGTTTGCTTCAGGAAGCGAATTTGGAATTGGAATTTAAAAGACTTTCTCAATTCAATTTTTCATGTTAAACATTTATGCATTTAATTTTTCAGTGTGAATTACTGATAAATGTCAGCAAAAATATATTAATTATCAATGTTTGAAATGGCATCTGGTAGGCGGGGGGTTATGGGGGGTGCTGGATGGCAGACATTAATTGCGCAGATATTAACATAAATACATACTTTTTCAATAAAAATAAACATGAATAAGAGTTATTAATGTTTCTTTTTTATTTATTTTTATTAGTGCTGTAAATCGATTAAAAACATTAACTTGATTAATCACACATTTTTTTCTGTGATTAATCACCATTAAAAAACCTTATGTTTTTAAAATCTCCTAAAAAATCTCTTGGCTCATCCTAGCTTTATAATGGGAGTGAATGGTAACTTAGATTTTGAAGCCCAAAAAAGGCCTTCTGAAGCTAAGCGATGCATTTTTGTTAGAATAATATTCATATCTGTAACTTTTTAAACTATAATCACTGGTTTCCGTTAACAGCCGTACACAAGTCTATTTTCAGCTGAAGAGTGACCTCTGACCCGACGCATGACGTATTGACAAATGCGGAAGTGCAGAGGATAGACCAAAACAAAACACTGGTCATGAATTAGAAGTCTAAAAAGAGTAATTTTTCAAGAGAAATGTCGAAGGAGCTTGAGTTTGTTGCCCAGCCCTATTTGTTTGAACCGTGAGAGGTGTCTACTCTCACCTAAGCCTACGCTATTCCTACATCCTACATCATGTGTCGGGTCAGAGGTCACTCTTCTGCTGGAACTAGACTTGTGTACGGCCGTTGCTGGAAGCCAGTGATTATAGTTAGGGTTATGGTTACAAAACCATGGTACCATTCACTCCCATTATAAAGCTTGGAAGAGCCAGGATATTATCAATTACGCCACCAGCCTTGCCCCATTCTCACGGCCCTCTGCCTCGTCCTGCTCGCCACACGAACCCTTTAAGGTAATTAAGTGTTTTAATAACACATTCTACCTAGCCCAGAATTTGTTTATCATAATTTATATTTCTAAAAAAAAGGAGGATATTTTTTTTTTTTCGGGTTTATTTCGTACACAGACACTATCAAATCTTTTTAATGGAGAAAAAATTGTGGATAAATGTTAGTAAAGCATCTCACTTTTTTATTTGATTACAAGCTGTACTGTAGATAAGCACACAATAGCTGACTTAACTGGAAGAGGAGCAAGTATTTTGTCATTGAAAAAATGACTCAATTCGCACAGGTATTTCATTATCCAACACTTCATTATTCATTTTCCATATCCCATAATCTTCAGATTAGCTAGTTTTAGTGTGAATTCAGATGCAAACTGCTCTTCTTTTCTTCTCAAGCACATACATTATAATAATAGCAGGATATTAGGATTGGTTTTAAGTTTTGTGGTCAGTGTGTGTTTGCAATTAGCCCCTCAATCATCTCTCCAGCACTCTTCTTAATGAGACCAGTCTCCTCCTCCTCTGTCTGTCCCGCTGACTGTCTGGCCGGTCACACGGTTTGTCAGGATCCGCATTGCGTTGCCCTTCTCCTCTAAGAGATAAAAAGAGCACATATCAGCAATCTGTGCCTGTCGTTGTTCTTTTCCAGACACATAAACACACACCAAGACGTTCAGCTCCACATTACGAGAAACAGAGGAATCGCACTCAGGAGAGACTGGGTTGAGACTGACTCGAGAACAAAGAAACGGTCCTGTGCACAAAAAAACTATTATTTGATGGAAAATTCCAGATTTTTCACATGTTTGATCATATAATGACAATTATTTGAGTGGCGTAAACAAATGCACCATAGATCTTGATGCATTAATTTGATGGCATGCTAGAACAGGTGTCTCAAGGGATGTTTTTTTCTAAATATCTCGAATCAAAATGCAAGCTAATGTATTGAAATTTTGAAAGCATCACGTTGATCCCCATCCATTTTTAAAAGCACATCAGGCTTTCTGTCATAATCACCTGATTCTCGTTTACTTGATTTTCCCCAAACACTTTGTCTGTCTCTGGTGTTTTGGCTCGTTATCTTTTGATTAATCCGTCTAATTGTTTGTTTCCCTTTATGGCCATGATTGGTTGTATAACTTCTTTGTTTGTTTGTTTATTCGGGCTCCCTCATCAGTGTGTGTTTTGTGAATTCACAATGTGGATCATGAATATGTATTGTACACAGGCTGTTGGTATTCAGATCCTTAGAGATTATATACTTGTTGTGTATTTAAGATGAAACCAGTTGTGATAAATTGACTGGTTAGCATTACTAAGTTAACCCCTACTGGTAGATGTTGTAACTACACCATCTGGATACAAATAGCATCTTTCTCTATTGACGGCAATAGCTATTTTTCCATTTTAAGTTGCAAATTTTACTTACTCACTAAACAATACAGTGGGGAATATCGAATATAACGTTGGCTAATGAAGCAGCGTTTTCGTCCCATGTATTCAAGAGAACAAAATCGTTACCACATAGGAAAATAGCGCAAAATATCTGTAATAAAAATGGAAGTTGCTGGAATCGCGAAAGCCACTGTGGCTCTTTTTTCGCACAGAGTGTGCAGTTGAAACGCAATAAACACTGTCATGTTATCTTCATGTCATGTTCGGATGCTGGTGTTAGGGAATGCAATCATGTGAGATGTTTCTGGGAGGAAATTAAATCAAATCATTCTGATAATGACTTTGACTGATATAGACTGATAATGACTTTGGCTCAAGCATTTCAGAATGACAAAACCAACATCTGAGATACCGTGCAAAGAAATTGGTCTGCTGGTTAGTCCAGTTATCCGATCACATCCTGTGTTGAGGTAAAGTCATGTGAATTTTTTGTTGCGCATCAAGGGATTTATTCAGTAAATGTATATCCATCGTAGTTTATGCGCATGTCTTCTTATCGAATAAAAAAATGTTACGCCACGATTGAGTGCATACGTTTTTTATGTGCATTTTTAGAATTTATGCGCATCATGGAATTATTTTCATTCAGCATTTTTTTTAAATGCGATATCCCAAAATGCGCAAAAAAGGTGTGTATTATGGCAAAATTGTCCAAGTAAAAATTTACCAAGTAACATATAAATCACAAGGATTTAATTTATGGTGTTTCTGGAACTTGGTGTCCATGAAACAAAGATGGCTGCCATACTTCAGGGAATCATAGCCTACCAGCTGAGCATATTCTGCTCCATCTCTGCTGCCTCCCGTCAGTCTCCTCCTCGACCTCCCCAATGTGAGGGCCTTCCATCACCCAAATCCTATCAGATGAGCCTCCAGCTGCTGTTCCCATCACTCCTCCTCGGCCCGTCGCCCTGACTCCTCCCTCCATCTGCTCCACCTAGAACCATCGAAATTACGTCTCCACTGGGCTCCCTAGATCCTCCAGCTTACACCTTGGTCAGCCGTCTGGTGCGCTCTGTCTCTCAACCCCTACGGCTCCATCTGGCTCCGCCCTCCCTTTTGGCTACACCTTGGCCCTCAGTTGCTCCGGCTCCACCTCAGCCCTCCAATACCCTGGTTCCACCTTAGGGGTCATCACAACAGCTCCGTCGCAGCCTCCGGTGTTTGCGGTGTTGTTTTGGTCCATCTACTCTCTGTCGGATCTCTGGGCTCAGCTCCGCCTCCTTCCATTTTCCCCATGGCTTTGTCGAGGAGATCTACACCATGGCTCCGCCTCCCTTGACCCTGCCATAGGGCATCATCCTGGCTGGACTCTGGGTTTCTTCCAGGCTCCTCCTGCTCCTGTCTACACCTTGGCTCCTCCCACCATTTTCAGCACCCTGGTATTTTACTCTGTCATCGTTCCTGGCTCCCTATCCTTTGCTTGCTTGGCATCAGTTGGACTGTTACGGCATGAGGATGCGCCTTCTGAGAGGTGGATGTAATGTCACGTGTAGTTCTGTTTTGGCTTTGTTTTTTCTGTGTTCCATTCCTGTTTTACCTGTGTTCCCTTTGGTAGTTTGTTTTCATGGTAATGCATTAAGTTTGCATGTGTCCCTAAGTTACGTTAATCATTACCTGTCTATTCAAGCCCTGCGTTTTCCTTAGTTCTATGTCCTGTATTGTTTATGGTATTGGTTGTATTTCTCCGTGTTGTCCTAAATGTTTGTCATTAAAGACTGATCTTTTGGATTCTCCGTGGTTATGGGTTTTATTACAGCCATTGCGTTACTATCTTGTAAAATAATAATAAATAATAAATTTTTAATAATTTCCCCCCTCATTTCACTTCCTTTTAATTTGACATTTTATTGTTGTTTTTTATTTTTCTTGTTTCAAATATTATTCATTTTCCTTCATTTTTCCTTCCTTTTAATTTTAACTTTTATTGTTTCATTTTAGTATTTTTATCATTTTTATTTTTATACATAAAATAAGACAAATATTTTGTACAAAGGAGTCACATGATAGATGTTACAAATTTATTTTTTGCTTAGTGACCTAGAAATACACACAATCTTAAATTATTATTTTTTTAAACTCAACATAGGTAACTTAATTTTTATTTTATCATCATTATTGTTTTAAAATAAAAAATACATTACCTACTTATTTCCAAATTTTAAATTTAGTGTGGTCTCAGATTATCGGCCCCCAGTGTATGTTATAAAAACTAAGTAGGCTATAGGATTATTATGTAACCTACTAGCTCATATAAATGTACCATATTATATACAGTCTGAATTGAAATGTGTAACCTAACATGTATGCACAGTTTCCTCAAACAGCCTTAAATGAGTTATTCCAACCTGTCATTAGATCAGATCTTTCTGTCAAAGGAAGCAGTTTAGTATAATGCAGCATGATGGCTGGTGACACTTTTTATTACTGCAGGGTAATCACCTCAGAGCTTTTGTTGTCTGGGAGAGGAATCTCTCTTTCTCTCCATCTCGCAAATGATCTTTAACTCCGAATCTCCCAATCTATCCCATATTGTCTCATCTGTTCCATTTCACACACAAAGACACCCTTCCGAGCCTTGAGATCAATCACAAGGTGTTATGACTGTTCTTGCGTTCGAGTGCCAGACATTGCTGTGGGGGGGAGAAAGAGAGAGAGAGAACGGCAGATTTTCTATGGACAAAACGCAGGAGAAGGAAGGGGGAGGGGGGGGGGTGGTGTTGGTTAGAGGAAGAGGAGCGAGACGCGGAGGCAGGGACAGTGACGACAGGGAGCAGCACTAGGTCTGAACGTCCATGGCACACGCTGGTTGGGTGCGTTAGTGTTTAGGTGACACTGATTTATGATGCTGGGGGGATTAGACATGGTTTCTGTCGGGTGGGAGGAAGGAGTAATGAGAGGAAGAGAGGGAGAAACGGAGAGAAAGGGAAGAGAAGAGGGGACGGCATCAGATAATGGTGGGCTGCTGAAAGCGCACCTATCTCATGATTGCCACGAGTGTCACAGCATCAACGCCACGCTAGGAGAGAGACGAAGAAGAGAAGAGAGCACGGGGGGACCGTGGGGAGATAGAAGTCAAACAGGGATGGAGGAAACTAGTTTATCTTACGGCTCTAAGGAAGCGAACATCGGATTGCGCTCGGGAGACACTATAGCGGATTTCGTGACAACTCTTTAAGTGTATAACATACGAGGTGCACCGTGCATGTCTGTGAGCGCGTGTTTAGCCATAAATTAGGTTGGGACGAGCAGCAATAGTGAGCAAAAGACTTTCGACTTATATGTTCGGCTTTTTAAACGTTTGACGTTGCCATATAAACCTGCAAACTGTTGTTTTTTCCCTGCATGCCTTTCCAAATCTGCCTTTTTGTCTGCTGTTTCCCCCTCGACTCTTCTTTGGAAACAGCCTTAAAACTGGGGCACTACGAGACCGAGACAGACAGAGGAAGAGAGAGCAGCGTTTGCAGTTTTCTGGGACTACGTGCTTTCTATACATTTTAGAACCGCAACGCACCGCCTATGTCGTATGATCTACTGCACAAAGGCCAGGTGGTTTATGATATGCCTCACACATTTATAGATACGTGTCGCTGGCATACACACCGATGCCTCTGTGTTTGTGGCTTGGCAGAAAAGGAGGGCAGCCAGAGAGAGAGTGCAGAGACAGTTTGCTGGCAGTGCATATCTGTCTTCGGGTTCATTCGGTTCAAGCGTCGTGTTCGGTGTCTGCCACCAGGGGGCCGGACAGAACAAACTGCGCACTCTTTTATGGTGCTGAAGCAGAGATGCTTAGCCTTAATTTAAGTGTTAATTAGGCAGTTGCTGTCAATTCCTGAGGGTTCAAATGAGTTTAATATGTTAAACCTTGTTTCTGTTTGCCACAGGTCGCAGCCTCAGAACATCCACAGATGTCACTCGATTCGGAGAAACCGTCATTGTGAGGTCGATTCATTTACTTTTTCTTTCGGCAAATCTGACAAAGGTACGTAGGACGGTAATGAAGTGTCCTCATCCAAGATCAATAGTTATTATTAATAACGTTCAAATGTTTGGGGTTGGTAAGATTGAATCATGTTTGTCTCTTATACTCACCAAGGCTGCATTTATTTGGTCAAAAATACAGTAAAAAAGCAATATTGAGAATATTATTACAATTTTAAATAACTGTTTTCTATTTTAATATATTTTAAAATGTCATTTATGATGGCAAAGCTGGATTTTCAGCATCATTACTGCAATCATTACTGCGTCACATAATCCTTCAGATTCTAATATGCTGATTTGGTGTTCATGAAACATTAATTATTATAAATTTTGAAAACAGTTATGCTGCTTAATATATTTGTGGAAACTGCAATACATTTTCTCCCAGTATTCTGGGAGATTTTATAAAAAGAAAGTTTAGAAGAACAGCATTTTTTTGTAATTATATATATATATATATATATATATCAGTATATCATAAGGTGTGGTAAATTATATATTTTTAATAAAATAAATAATAAAAAGCTGTGTCATAAATCTGTGGTCTTAATTATTTCTGTATATCTACTTGAGAATGTACAATGACATCTTAGTCTATGACCTGCAATTTGTGGGAAAAACTTTGCTGAGGTTCTTTTAATGAACCTTTAAGTCGCTGCATTCAAATGAACCCAGAGCTGGAATTTCCCCCTCACTTTTGAGTTCATCTGAATACTTTGAATTTGAACTAGTGTGCATCTGTGTCCCTGAGACCCTTAACCTGTGATGTCTTAAAGGTCACAGGTGAGGTCCTTGGGAACACAGCTGTATATGATGACATCAGTGCAAAGTTGGTGTTAACATGACACATGATCTGTCTGCAACATCTGGAGTCTGATCCTGCCATGATTTGACTGACACATTATCCTAAGTAACTTCTAATGAATTCATAGATTTTGCATATTGAGTGACCTTCAGATTCCCCTCTAGTCTTGTGTCGTGACTGACGTTACCATTAGCACGACTGTTTGACTGTGATTTTAAACTCGCTATGCTACTTCTACTCCACATTACCTGAAACGGCTCCACAGATTTCTAGACAGCAGTGACATCAGCTTCAGACCACTTTTACGCAGCTGTCAGGGACGGTACCGATTGGCTGACTTTGTGCCCTGACCACTCGGAGCGACCAATCCAAATCCAGCCTAGGTTCACGACCTCTATACATTTCTCCTGAGGCTTTGATGTGGATCTGCTCAATGAAACCATTTTATGGGCTAGCCTGCCATCTTGTGCTCATTATTGCCAAACGCTTTGGTGATGGATGTTACCCTGGAGCAGCTCGTACGAGACATGGTGCTTTTCTGCAGTGAAGATAATTGTATTTTACAGCGTGAGACAGAGTGTACATAGAGCGAGCGTATATGCGTTGTTCATGTTTCAATTAGATATAGTTTGATATAGCTGTATGATTCATTGTATGATTTGAGTGTTTTTGTTTGTACTTAGTATGTTTCACATGGAGCATAGTTCAGATCTTGATGTCATGAGATTTTTTATGCATCCTTGATGAACTTATTGTATAAATTAATTTAGACATTGGTTCTGCATTGTGTAACCTGAAAATAAACCATTAAATCTGATGTGAAATGTTGTGCAGTGGCCTGAAAATAAAAGCAAACCTGTGGATAACATTAGGAACGTATTATGTAATCTGCATCACATTTTCTCCCAGCCATATGTTCATGTCTTTTGTTCTATCAGTGCCTCAAACCATGAAAACAAACAGTTATGATTAACCCTTATGTGCTGTTGTGGCTGTTTTCAGCCACTATGGGGTATTTTTGAGTCTTAATTTGGCCATAACTTTTTCCGTGTTTCAGCAAATGGAATGATTTTTGGTGACAAATCTTATTTTTACACATATTTTGGGAAAATGCTTTGAAATTTTTCAAAAACTCAACAGTACAGTGTGGGCAAATTCACTACCCTTTCGTTATGTTCGTGGCTGAAAACAGCCACTACTTTAAACTGCTGTAAAAATGTATCAGATAAATATTTTTTTCAATTTTTTTTTGCATAAATCTATTAATTAACCTCAGTCCTGATCAAAACTACTAATTTTTTTTTTTTAATTCAGGATTTTAACTCTTTAATTGCCAAAATCATAAATGATTTCACTGATTTGGGAAAAAACACACAAAATGACTGATTTTCAATATAAAATGTGATTGTGGACTGGATTTTTTTTTTACCTTTTATCACAGTCTTGGACATGTCAAAGATTAGAAACAACATTGAATTTGATGCATTGTTAGTTTTTGTGCAGCATCAGATTTTAACTTTTTCTCCCTCATTTACTGTTGGTGGCTGTTTTTGCCCCATTGACTTCCATTATAACCACATTTTTTGATTGCAAAGCCATGACACCATATAATCATGCATTTTTGATTGTTGGTGGTTTTCCCCGTTGGGAAGAGGTACAATTTGTAATTTTTACTGTTGATAACCAGGTGGCACCATTAACCCTTTAGATAGCTCTGTGCAAAAAAAAGCTTTGTTTCTGGGCATTTACATGGAGTTATATGGAGTTTAATAGCATATTAGTGTGTGTGTGTGTGTGTGTGTGTGTGTGTGTGTGTGTGTGTGTGTGTGTGTGTGTGTGTGTGTGTGTGTGTGTGTGTGTGTGTTCCATGGAGGTTAGTCATGCTGACAATGAGGTCAATCATCTCCTCCGTGAAAATCAGATTGAACACAGAATCCATGTTCTGGACCCTTGCAATGGCATAGCGCGTCGGCCTTGGAGTCACGCCTCTGGCAGGCTGAAGAAAGGGAGTTGTCTCCGCGTTGGTGGAAAACCACACTTCGCCGTTTCTCCCAATCCACCCAGATCCAGGATCCTGCGAATCCTCCTCGCTTTCAGTGGAAGCTAGAGAGGATGATGAGGGTGCCACATCCAAATCAGGATCTGACTCTCCTGAGTCTGTGGTGTCAGAGGGAGAAGACTCACTGGAGAGCTCAGGCTGCATAATCATCTCTAAAACTTCACTACAAGTCAAGCCCTTTCTCATGTTGCTTGCTGCTCTTCTCACAATCAAATGACCAGCAGGCTTGCATGCAAGTGTTTAAATCCACTTGCTTTGTTTTTGTTTAGTCTGCATTTCTCACCATCAAAAGGCACTTTGTTTTCGTTTACTCGATGTAGTTCTGAGAGCTGAGATGTATGTTGAGATGAGATGTTTTGATTTTCTCAGACGCATCAAGGTGAGTTCTCACACTCTCTCTGTCTCACACACACACACACACACTTTAATATGCTATTATACTCCATATAACTCCATGTAAAAGCCCAGAAACTAAGCTTTTTTTTGCACAGGGCTATCTAAAGGGTTAGTGGTGCCACCTAGTTATCAACAGTAAAATTTACAAATTTTACCTCTTCCCAACGGGGAAAACCACCAACAATCAAAAATGCATGATTATATGGTTTCATGGCTTTGCAATCAAAAAATGTGGTTATAATGGAAGTCAATGGGCCAAAAACAGCCACCAACAGTAAATGAGGGAGAAAAAGTTAAAATCTGATGCTGCACAAAAACTAACAATGCATCAAAACCAATGTTGTTTCTAATCTTTGACATGTCCAAGACTGTGATAAAAGGTAAAAAAAAAATCCAGTCCACAATCACATTTTATATTGAAAATAAGTCATTTTGTGTGTTTATTTCCTCAAATCAGTGACATCATTTATGAATTTGGCAATTAAAGAGTTAAAATCCTGATTTTTTTTAAAACATTTAGTAGTTTTGATCAGGACTGAGGTTGATTAATAGGTTTATGCAAAAAAAAAAAATGAAAAAAATATTTATCTGATACATTTCTACAGCAGTTTAAAGTAGTGGCTGTTTTCAGCCACGAACATAACGAAAGGATAGTGAATTTGAACAATGCACAAGGGTTAAGTTATACGCAAAGATACCCCTGGATCCGAGTAGGCAAAGAAAAACAGTCCCACTCCTGTCTGCTGGTGCTTTGAGACATCAGATACAGAACATCAACTTTCACCATCTGGTGTGCAGTGGATTCGTTTGACAGCCACACCAGAAATCTGTTTCACAACGATGCGATCGAACTGATGAGATTGAGCATTTAAATCAGCGGGTGGTCTCTTAATGTTCTGTTTCAGACAAACACATGCAGGGTACCAAATAACCTTCTTTCTTATTTTTACAGCACATTTTCATTTTAAAAGACACTCACCATTATCAATTATGAACTGGTGTGAGTATTTGCCTATATTTTAAGGAAAGCAATTTGTTCCTTACCAAATGTCTTGTTTTAATATATGAGGCAGATAAAATATACAATTTCACATTGTGTTCGGAAAGATGGGAACATAAAATGCAGAAGAAATCATTAGAAGTGAGATGAGAGCCATCAATGCCTACAAAACATGTTCTTCTTTCCCATGCAGGGCCTGAAGGAAGTTTCCCAGCTTTTGATAATGGGGAACTTCAGCACCCATCAGAGACTATTTCCACATCTTGACAATCATTTTCTAGAGCTTTTCTGCGATGTGTTTAATGGAGGAGAGTCATTCTCAGGAAACATGTCCCTATGTAAGGATACAAATGCAGTCACAATATTTGATAGAATATCAGCCCCATTCATCACCATACATTTTATTGGATAATGAAGTGCTGTACAAATCAATAAATGCAATAAAAAAATCAAATGTTATTCTTTTAATGTCAGTTTTTTTTCTAAAATGATTTATGCTTTTAATTTGTCTCTCACTTTCCCTTGAACCTTGATACGCTGTAAAATTTGCTTCCTTTAAAAAATAATGATTTGATCTTTCTGGCATCACATTAAAGGCAGTGACATTAAAAAGACTGACAGCATATAGCTCAAATGGATGTAAATGTATTCTTTATTAATATTCCATTCATTTATTCTTATTTGACCTTTCTTTACAAAAAAATAAATAAATATAATTATACTTAAAAGTAAGTTATAATTAAAAGTTTTTATCACGTAAATTTAAAAGCTCAAGTGTGTTTTCCAAGTACACTTTATGTGGCAAGTATTGTGTACTATTTACTTCCTGGCACTAACCTTATTTTTCAGCTTTTGGAAGTTTATTTGGCTTATTGGATATTAGTTTATGGATATTTTTATTGAACGCACTAAATTCAGTGCATACTTAAAGTGAACAATATACTAAACTAAGTATAATATTAAGTTCACTTAAAGAAAAACTATAAGTATACTTGGAGTAAAGCTATTATTAAACTAGTATATTTTACTGAAAGTATTCTTTAAAGTGTGTTTTCATAAACAAAAAAAGTTAGAAGTATATAACTAAATTAACAGTCTACCTTAAGTTAACTCTTTTTTTATTGCAGCTGCTTAGTTACTTAATAAGTTTACTTAATAAAATTAACTTTGTAAGGGAAGCTCTTCGTAAAGCTGACTTGTTACAAACTTGAACATTAAGATAAGATAGTATGAAAGACATGCTGGAGTATACCTTAAAAATCCATAGTATGTGAAAAAAGAATTTAGGCTGCTATACCGTATAAAAAGAGGAATCACAACTAAGCAGAATAGGCTAATTACAATTTAATTATATCTCAATCAAATAGCCTACAAGTATACTGGGCAAATAAGCAAAATATTCTTAGGTCTATAATTTAGTCAAATATGTATTATGCTGAGTCTGACTTCTGACTGTGCCTTTATACTTTCTCATATTTTAAATCTTTAATTTTCTTGTTGTTATAGGCCTATGTGTGCAGTGCACTAGTCTGGAAGCTTCATTACCTACAAATTATTCCTTTTACGGTTTAAGTAAACGGAGATTGACAGTATACTCTCTTATTTTTAGTTTTAAAGAAGTATACGCTAAGTTATAGCACACTTGAATAAGCTATATAACTCTAAAAAATGCTGAGTTGTTTCAACCCTTGTTTGGGTCAAATACTGTATGGACAAACCCAATCGTTCGTTTACATTTTTAATACAATTTTAAACCCAACGGTTGAGTTTGTCTATGTAAACAAACCAGCATTTTTACAGTAGCCTATACTGTGTGCTTGTGTGTATCTGTATACACACACGCACAGTTTTCTATGTTTATGGACACATTATTTACCATTAGGCCCACCATAAAACATAGTGATTAAACAATTTATTTACTACTATATATTTAGCCTACTATTTACGCATATTATTTCTGATTATTTTACCCCTTGTAGTGTTTAAGCTGTTTTGTTCTTTTCTCTTTAAACCAGAACCCTCTCCCTGAAAATCCGCCCCAAAGATATGCCAGCAAACCGGATGTTAGCAATGCGAAACGCGGCAAGTGATTGAAATGAGTAGCGCGTTTCTGATTGGCTAAAAAGGGCGGTAACCCTTGTATGTGTGTGTTCACTCAGAGAGAGACAGATGTGAAAACTCAAGCCATTTAGCTGTATTTGTCAGACAATGGGTCCATTTTACGTGTTATTCAACAAACGTCTTTTCTAAAAAAAATTAAGATAAAAAAACGCTCGCCTAAGATAAACAAACCTTCATTTGTACACGTTTGCACGTTACTTTTCAGCAACTCATAACTGGAATTATTGTATGGTGTTCTTTAGCTATACAGTAAATATAGCTTAAATTATTCAGATCTGTCACATTACAATCACAATTTCACACAAACACAACTTGTTTATTTGTTTATTTAATTTTACTCAGTCTCATTTATTCATTCTTCGCGCTTGCACTCCAGTACAGTAGGCGGCGCTGTGCCATGAGCCCACGGCGGCGAGCGAGAGACGAGGAAGAACAGGCATTGCCTTTCAAATAATCACAGTCGCCCGCCCACTGTCCGATGCTGTTTGCATCGAAAATATTGTCGAATGCATGAAAAAGATCATCTCTGCTGTTGTGAAAGCGCTTTACGAGTAAGGTGCGTTGTGTTTCGAATATTTGCCGATTTTTAATATCGAACGAATGAAATCCGTCTCTTTTTCCATTGAAAAGTTGTCTTAGTCGGGTTAGCAGGCTGCTAACAAAAATCGCCAGTGCCTCACATTTTACCTGGAACTACAAAAGCTCGCGGGCTTCACTGTACATGATGGCAGCCAGTCTACAGCATCCGCTCTTTTATGCGTGTCCTTCTGCATGAAATCGTGTGTATTTTGAAATTTATTCTCACAAATTTTGCGTTATTTCTCTATATATTTTTAAAAGCAAGTAGAATGTTATCGTCAATATTTTTTTTTGGAAAATGTAAGATCTCGCTGTATAAATCGATGCATTTTTTCCTGCTGTAATAAAGATGTCCATTTGCATTCGTTAAAGCATGCATGATGTAACATACGCTAGCAACGCGCTTGAACTTCTGTAGCGTGTTCTGTTATAAATACTGTGATGGGTTTTTTCTATTGTCCTGTGTCTTCAAACAGTGCTATAAACGATACGGTCAGTTTTAAATAAACTGCTCCCAAAATTATAAAAAAACATCACCAATGCACCTCATACCCCTTCCATTCTTATAAAATATTTTTCAGTGAGTGCATTTCTATGTTTAAATACTTGTGTATATTTAATATTAATGTAGACATTTAGCTCCTTTGATTCTCAGCTGAAGTAACGTTACTCCATTTAATTTGGTTGAGAAACTTAATTTTCTTCCGTGTTTTACTATGAATACTATACATTTATTTTTTAACTATAATTTAAATACCCTAATGGTATTAACATAGTTATATTTGTTATGAATTAACTAAATAAATTAATTCAGTGATGTTGTACAATGACTCCTCGAACACTGCAGCCATGTCCAAGTAATCTTTTTTTTAAATAATATATTGTAAATAAATATAGTTTGGTTTGTTTACCTGGCCTGTAAAGTCTAAAAATGTTTAAATGTTTTCAAATGTTCTTTTTAACCTTTCATTCGTTTAATTTTCATCTGGCTAGGTCTGCAGTAAATGATCTATCTTCTAAAATAAAGTTTCAGAAAACAAAAATAGATTCATTGAGGTTGTGTATGAAACTTACAAAATACAGGGTACGTAAAAACATCTTTAATTTGAGTTGTCATATGTTTGCACAAAAATATTTTAAAATATTTTTTAATGGAAATAGTAAATTCTGGATTTGGAGGGAAAACAATAGGTGCGCTTCCATTACAGATTTGCACAAAACTTTTGCAATTTCTTCTAAGGCCATGTGTCCATCAAAGCGTTTTTTCATGCTGCTGGCGTAAAATTCCAATTGTTTACAATGGGAGCGCCAAGTTTTTTAAACGCCATGAGCCTGACGAGGCGCTGAGCTTGTATTTTACGCTCAAGCGCTGAGTGCCCGGCGTTTTTTACTGGTCGCTGAGAGTTGGAAAATTTTCAACTTTGGGTAAAACGCAGTGCTCATCACTGTCACTTTTTACACAGCCGTCCAATCACAGTGGAGGAGGGGCGGGACTAATATCACACCGACCAACTGTCACAACATTCTTTCTGTACAACGACGTCAACCAGCAGAGCTAACCGAACAAAATGGATGAAAAATATTTTTTTAGTATGAAACAAATTATCTGCGAAATCAGTTACAAGTAAACTGTGCAGCGGATATTCTGTATCATAGCAACGAAACGTCTCAACTGAAAAAATGGTGTCGCTGCGCTGCCAAAACGCTCTCAAGCACCCACAGCGAGGCGTTTTCAGCAGAGCGCCTAGCGTTTTCAGCTGGCTAAAAACGCTTTGGTGGACACACGGCCAAAATGTAGACCAAAAACTACTGCGAAATGACGGCGTTTCCATTAACCGATGTTATGCGACTAAAACGTAATTTTTTCCTCTCGCGATAAGTCATTCCAAAAATCATGTCAACGGATGTTGGTAGGTTTACGTATATCTCAGCCACTGCACTGGTCATTATTATTAATCGAAGGAGACGTATGTGTGTTATCCAAGCATTAATGGTAAGGAAAGACCCTTATACTCGGAGCGGCTGCGTATGAGGTGTTTCTGGGTGTTTCTCCCTCATAGCTGCTTTGAGGTCTTGATTGTGCCATTTCTTTGAGGTTTAGAATTCAGAATTTCTGTAATTCTTTTGTCTTTTATGAATTTAATAAAGAACTCTGTCTCGTATTATGTCCAAACATACCGCGTCATCTACGTCAGGTGACCTGTAAATGAGTAAAAACTGTTTCCATTGCAGTTATGTGAAATATTTCTTTTTCGAATTGTCTGAAAAACCTCATGTGAGCGTAAAAACTTTGTGATAAATGGGAGTTTTTACGAAATTTATTTGTTTCCATTGGGCGTATTTTCAATTCGCAATTTGAAGGGTAATGGAAACGTGGCTAATGTTAGGTTACTGAAAGTTGTCTATTCAAGCACTCAAATGTTTTGCATCTTTATGTAAAACCTTTTTTTCACTCTCTCCTCTTGTTGTTTTCAGAATCTCAGCACCAAATAGACAAGTGTGGCACTGATACGCCTGAAGTTGGGAGCGAGAAGCAACGCCGTGATGGAGGTTGAGAATAAAGAAGGATCTGAGAGCACTCTGCCCAACGGCAGCACCCATCCACCCAAACGTGGAAGAGGCAGACCACGAGGGTCGCTCAATAAGAAGTTCACTGCAGAGAAAGCACCGACACACAATGCCAGGCCATCGAAAAAGGTGGACTTCTTTTCTCCTGACATAGTCATAAAGAACAAGGTGAAGAAACGTGGTCGACCAAAGAAGATAAAAATGCCTGGTAGGCCGAGAAAAATCCCTCTCACGCCTGAGGAAGAATCAGAGAGACTTAACAGGTTGAGTTTACAACGCAAGCGAAGACTGTCAAAGCCCCTCGGAAGACCCCGCATTCATCCCATCGCAGAAGGCCCCAAAGAAAAAAGGGGAAGAGGAAGACCTCGCAAATCTGACGATGTGGCTAAGCAAAGTAGTGGCGAAATCAGCCTTGACGCTAATGGCTCCCCACGAAAGAGAGGGAGGCCGATGGGCTCAATGAAGAGGAAGAGGGGTCGGCCCACAGGTTCTGCCAAGATTTCAATTGCCAAGTCCTCAGATGGGACCCCAAAAAGGAGAGGCCGCCCTCCAGGCTCACCCAACAAGGTGAAGAAGATTCAGCGGGCTGACGGAACTCCTCGAAAGAGAGGCCGACCCCCAGGCTCTGGCACCAAACCGAAGATCATTCGACGGAACGCAGATGGCACTCCTCGAAAGAGGGGCCGACCTCCAGGTTCTGGAAAGAAAGTCAAGATCGTCGAAAAGAAAGTTGGAGATGTTCCGCGCAAGAGAGGCCGACCACCTGGTTCAGGCAAAATCAAGGCTCACACCTCAGAAGGTGGAGATGTAGAAGGGGCGAACGCCGATGGCGCTGCTCCACGCCGTAAGAGAGGTCGTCCAAGCAAAGTCAGACTGGCTCTCGTGCTTGAAAAACTGCCCTCGGCGTTACCGGAGGGGGAAGAGGAGACCGACGCGCCCTCTCCCAAACAGTCCCGCACCTCTGACGACTCGTCGCAAAATCAGAACGATGAAGAAGAGACCAGGGCGAGCGAGAACGACGCAGACCCAGAAGAGGAAGAGGATGCAATCGATTGTTCAAAAGTGAACAACACTAGTGAGAACGAGATGGTGGGCAAATTCAAAAAAAAGAAATAAAAAGATAGGGGGGCTTCATTGAAAATTGGTGGGTATATTTTTCGAAGGGTTTTAATAGGCTATGTCAATAATGTTTTTGCAAATTTTTTTTTTTAATCTGATAAGTGTGCTTTTGGTGTTGCCTGCCATGCCAGACTTTTGTTTTCCTCTTTCTTTCTCTTATTTTTAATCTCATTATTAACCGAAATGTTTGCTCACAATGTGACGGAGCATAATTGATTTATTTTATTATTATTATTATTATTATTTTGCATGGGAAAAAAATTGTACAATTTTTAAGCATGCAAAATCGAAGGACGAGTATGTAGCCTGTTAACATCACGGGATCCTAAAAGATGATGCACAATTAATGGTTCCGTTGAAAACGTTACCATGCTAAGTACACCTTATTTGTTACCAATGGTTTGTGCCAACAATTTCAAAGCAACTACCAAACCAGACTGTTTCAGATGTAGTGTCTTCATACCTGTACAGTAGTCCGTGTGCACAGGCTCTTAAACTCAAGGCTCATTTTTTTAAGTTCAAATCGCCCAGATGGTTTTAATTCGATGTAGTAGTGGCTGTGGAAATATCTGCGGCTTTTTTTCGGGGATGACAGTTAAGTGCGTCTTTGCTGTAGTTTTATTTCTTTTATCATCGGTCATACTTAGCTCTGTAAAACCAACCCCGCCGAGTTCAGTGTTTTATAGTGAAAAAGTCTCAATTTCTACTTTTTATCATCCGAGTTGCCTGATAGTTTGGTCATTTATAGGTGTTGAGTGCTTAGTTTACTGCACCCCCTCATTTTTGCCCCAATATTGTGATTGCTTCTTTTTTAAGACATGCCTCTGTTTTTCAAAATGTGAATACATTATATTCTGTTTTGACAAGTCTTCATGGGTCCTAATTTTTAATTTCCATATGTATGGCGTTTTATATACATCTCTCGTCTTTTTGAACTTTTTCTCATTTAACCAGTTTTTTTTGCTCTTGATTTGCTTAGTTTGTGTAAAACCGTATAGACTTCTCTTGTTGTAAACTGTAGATCTTGTCTTGATTAATTTTCACGTATTTAGTTTTAATCTGTATGTACCAGTAGATGCTGAAAACAGATTGTTTTAGCAGAAATCATGCATCTAGAAGTGTTTTCATGTTAATAAAAACTGTTACGGTTCCGACATGATGGTTCAATAGACATTATGTGCATTTCATGTACACGCTTTCTAATTAGGTTACTCATCTGTGCTGTAGTACAAAACATTTCTGTATCGCCGCTCTGTATGAATCATTTCACTTTGTGATTTGGATGAGCGTTGTTGCTGATTAATAACCAATTAAATCATACCATATTCACCAAGCCTTGTTGTGACATTCATTTATGGTTTGCATGTGAGCTGATCCGACGCTCAACTCGCAAGTAACTTTCCTTCAGTTTCCCAAATAAAAACTACAGACGGGGAGGTGCAAGTTACAGCATCAGCACTTTATTAGAATCAGCACATGGTGGGCAAGCAGACATGCTTTAAAATGAACCACGAGTTAGCAGCTTAGCTCCAAATGATCAGGGACAGGGTGTTGTTTTATGCAGCTCTGCAGCACATATTTACAAATGAATAGTTTGCATAAAACACAATGTATTCAGGAGTTTTTTGTCTTTTTTTAAGAGAATGACATTCACTGCCCTGCATTAGGTTTGCAATTTGGGTTAATGCTTAATGTAGGGGATGTTATTCACACAGATGGTACACGTCAATAAGAGCAAATATCTTAGATTTAGGTGCTGGACAATATGTCCTTAATACCCCCCCAAAAAAAGTCCTCTCAAACTTACAATCATTACAACGAAGGTGGTTAAAGTGCCCATGTATATTTAACACAAACACATGCAGAGGTACATCCCTGAACATTGTCGTCTCCAGTGCTGATTACGTATCCGCTTCCCACACTGAATCCCAAATATTTACAAAGACATTAAATCAGTCACACTATCAGTTATCTTCCAAGTTTGCATATCAGTAGTTGTTCATTCAACCTAAAACATCATGGTGCCAGTAAAGTCAGGAGAAGTTCAACATCGGTCACATTTTGTTAAGACGTGGACCACACTGTCAAAAAAATCTCAAATATAGAAATATTACTAAATAAAAAATAGAACATCTCAAACCAAATTTCAGTCACATTATTTTATATTGTGGTTACAGCTAAAATCTTAAATCTCCATATATACTGAGATTGTTTGATATTACTCCATTGATATTACGTTTCCCCCCATTCCTGTTTGTTCCTCCAGACTCCACTGAACTTCTGGCTGACATGGACAGTGCATCAAAGAGCAAAAGTGTCGATTTATGATCAGATATTCCCCTTAAGTCGACGGCAGACTCCTACAACTTGCCTCACTTTTTAAATGGGAAAATTAATTATAAAATTGCACCATCCAAGAAATGTTTAACGTTATGATATGGAAAGAAATATCCTATCTTTAAGACTGCTCTATTTAAAGTCATTCAGGTTTTTAAAGGAAATCAGGTATGTTAGGAAATGAGAACAAGTTGCTGTTAGGAATCTATATGGAGGAGGGCTAAAACAATAATAAAAAAAATTGTTTTACTTCCTGTAACTTCTCATTGCAGTTGCACTTTGTTAATATTGTAATGATAGGACCACAACAGTTTTTTCTGGGTAAACTAGTACACTTTTGTTTTTTTTTGTGCATAAATGCATGACTTGATCCTAAACTCAAATTGATCTTTGTGTTTCGTTCTCCCTCTTTAGTTATTCATGGGTTCATTTGGACAACGTTAGAAACCTATATTATTGCATCACCCATTGTTTTTGCCTTGAAAAGGACCAACACAATCTCCAATCCAAAACCGCACGTAGATCGTCCTAACCGGAGGAGTTTTTGTAAGCTCGGGCACTGTTGCAAAGCACTCAAGAGAGGTACAAAGAAATGCAATGACAGACAAAGGGAGGGAGAGGCACTGCGTCAATGACTGCACACACACACACTCATACACACGGTGGATTCAATGAAAGGCATTGGTGGGGAGAAAACGGGGGGGTGGATTTCACACAAAGCTAGAGTCTCCTGTCCTTGTGTGTCCCACGAGAGGCTCAGTAGTAGAAGTACACTGGAAAAAAGATAAGAAAAGAGAAATAAATCATTGAAATTTGTTAGTCCAGGCTGAATCAGAAAGAAATTGGTAAATCTAGACCTTGGGCCTCATTTATAAAATGTGCGTACACACAGATTTGATCTTAGAGTGTGCGTATGCTAAAGTCCACACCAACGTTCAGATTTATAGAAACGGTTTGACGTGGAAAAGTGCTTAGCGCCACGTCAGGTTCTAAGCAGGCGTACAACCTCTTCCTTGTGGCAGAGAATCTGTATTTGGAAATCGAAGCAATTCTTGCCGCTTCTGAAGTAAAGCATTTGGACGTTGACTGCTGCTCTTTTATATGCAAATGACATTAAGTAGGGGGCGTTTACAAAGCAGAGACCTGAAACCATTCAGCTGTGCACAATTTCAAGATCCTTTGATTTATAGATTTCACATCTGGAAGAGTTATTTTGTGCGTGCGTTCACCTCTCTGAATCACACATGCGCATTTGAGAGATGATCTTAGATCAAATGTTTTCGAGGCTACAATTTATAAGCAAGTGATCTTAATAAGATCAGTATTTCAGTATTTGCATGAAGCAGCTGCAACACAAGATTTGTCCTTCTTACTAATATTATTACATGTATGACTTTATACATCCATAAATAATTCTTAATCCCAGATCAAAATGCAAGATGGCAAAACATCTTATGCTGGGAATAAAAGAAAATAAAGATTAAAATTCTATTTTTACTGTTTGATTTACATGTAAATCAGCAAACACTGGTGTTTGTGGAATTACATTATAGTTTCTACTCACTGAAAAGGATGCCCACCAAGATGACCCCAATAATTCCCATCATGATCATCATCTGTGAAGGAAAAAGAAAAAAATAGGGAAAAACATTTAAACTCTAAATATGTAAAGCTAACGAATCAATTCTGTTTGAGTAATAAGATTGCATTTCATGAATAAATACAATACAATTTTGTATATCTTTTTTTTTTAGAGGGATAAAGTTACAGTGTCTTGTTACTGTCTTGTTACAGTGTAATTATACATGAATATACGTTTAATTAACTGTGTACTTACTATAGGGGTAGGGTCAGGATCAGGCATTGGTTTAGGGTTAGTTGCATGTAATTATGCATAATTTACTGTTATTCCTATAATAAGTACATGTAACGTGTAACGAGGACACTGTAAAATAAATTGTTACCCATTAGAATTATAAAATGAAGATGATACTTTATATAGGATAAAATGTTTTTAATCAAACAATCAACTGTTCATCTACAACATAGATACCTTTAGATACATTTTAAATAAATAAATAAACTAGTGCTGTCAAATCGATTATTCGCATCTAACATAAAGGTTTGAAAACATATATATATATAATATATTTACTAACTTTTATGTTAGATGCGATTAATTCCAATTAATCGATTTGACAGCAGTAAAATAAATAAATCATATTAATAATATTAATATCAAATCAAGGAAATAATATTAAAATTAATTGTAATATACATTTAGTTTCTTTAAAATATTTCATTTGTTTTTAAGACATTCATTAGAATATTAATTTGAGTAGGCTACTTTAGATAAAAAAAACGTCCCTATATCAGTGATGTACAAGTTATTAGATTATAAATCTTTTATTTATCCAACAGTTTACATCTACTCATAAATAAAGTTACAGAGAAGAGTAACGTTTCCGTTTATGAATTATAGGCACATTGTTGATCGATTCCTTAATTGGTTTTATTTTAGCTTTGAAAAAAAAGGGTACGATACTAAAACATTTTTAAAGCATCTTTCCATTTTCCCTTTTCCAAGTTACATTTTTCTATTTCTTACAGAGAAAAATACTTTTGGGAAGAGTATGACATGCTATACTCCATGTAAAACGGATTTCAACAGAGTGTTTAAAAAAAAACAAGATTTTGCATGCAGCTTTTCTGACCTCATATTAACTGAGAACATGGAATATTTATACTTTTCACTTTTCATTTGTCACACCGCAGGACAATTTAAAATACTATTTAATATATATATATAAAGACATAAAGACCCATATGAATGCAGATCTGCTTTAAGAATCAACATTTCTCATTCACAAGAATGTGCTCCACTAAAAACACAGAGAAAAGTTACAAAAAGAAAGGCTTCAGTAAGAGTAAAGAAATGCACAAAGGAGAGAGAATAATAAAGCAATCTGGTTTGGAAAGGCGGGACAGGATGAGTGAGATTAAAAGTGGGACGTTTCCATAAAAAGAGGAGGATCTGCGGATACGGAATGAGACAGGGATGTGGGAAAGGGAATAAGAGAGGAGGAGCGAAAGGGAATTATTAGAGCAGGTTACATCACAAAATCACATCTGGGTTTTAATCCAGAAATGCTGTAATCCAGATTGGGACTAGAAGCCCCCTCCCCCACCCCGCTCAGAGATGCGATTGGACGGGCAGCTGTTCGGCCATCTGGGGCGGGAGGTGGGGGTTGGTGGAAGGGAGCAATAAATTTATTCTATCTGGATGGGTGGGGAATGAGGGGGATCTTATAAATCTATGCCGAGGGAATGGATTGACAGATAGCTGGATGGAGAGATAAAAAAGTAATATGTAAAGTGAGGCTGTCAGAGGACCAATGCAGGCTTGTACAAGATGTCACATATCAGAAGTGTGACATCTCTATTTAAAACAAGGCAAAGGAAGTTGGGAAATTAAATTATAATATGAATTCTCTATTTATAATCAAAAATTATTTAAATATTTAGATCCAAGTCATGCTCCAAAAAAAGCTCTTTCTATTAATAGATGATTATGGAATTATACGGGTAAATTATTAAAGATGATGGTAACTTCCTGATCGTCTCAGGAGTGGCTGGACTCATTGTGCTACTGCAGTTTCTAAACTTGCGTCACAACTGCAACTCGCCTAATATATCTCAAGCGCTGGCCAGCGCTGTGACTTATGGGCCGGGCTGCATTCAGGTTATATCGAAATGAGAACGCTCCTGCTTTAGTGTTGAGTCAGCTGAGCCATCTTTACTGCTGGCAATATAGAAACACCAAAGCATAGGAGGCACTGTTTATTTCATTACTTTATATCAATACCAGTTATTGACGCTAAACTATAACTCCATAGGTCAATCCATAGGTTAGTTTAATATAATCATTTAGATTTTTTTTAATCTTATTTAGTATTACAAGTGAACTAGAAATGTAAAGCCAATAGGCCTCATTCAATGAATTTCTGCGTAAATACTATTTTAGTATTATTGATGTACTATTATAGGTTTTATTAATATTTTGATTTTTTATGTTTAGTTTTTTGCTTTCATTTTAATTTTAGTTCACGTTTGAGTAATTTTTTTGTTTTTGTCATTTTTATAATAAAAAAAAAAATTCTAAGTAGTTTTTGTTTTAGTTGTAGTTATTTTAGTACATTAAGTTAAAATAGATGGAAATGAGACAACTTGCTGGATTATTTTTATTATTAATATTTTTTATTTCAAGCAACACATTTTTTATGGTTTTAGTTTAAGTTAACTACAATAACCCTGATCTTTCGTAAACCTCTTATGTTTGCCGCATTGAAGTGAATGTGACAGCTTACATAACAGTTTACAAATACATTTTGCTTATGTTTCATGAATGAGGTCAAATCTGTATATACTGATTTATTTCTAACAGTGAATGTATATATGTATCTTAAAATGATTTAAATAAAATGGGACTTGAGGTCAAGGACTCCAGATGTAAATAAACAGACCCAGAGCGCACCTTAGCATTCTTCCACCAGTACTTGTTTTTCAGTTTAGCGGCACTGCTCTCAAACTGTGATGCTCCGGCCTGCAGCGCATCCGCCCGGTCGTCCAGTTCGGAGAGCTTCTGATCTCTTTCCAGAACCTTGTCCACATTCACACGCATGATGTCAACCACCTGAACACATTTACAGAAGACAGACACAGACATCAGCAGTATGACATCATTACATGGCATCAGAGATTTAATGTGAAACTGAAAGTCACTTTGAATGGAAATTTTCTTAATGTCTTCATAGACACTTAACATTGAAAGCAGTATAGGATGAATATTGTATGAAAGCCTAGCTAATACCTCAAAATTTGACTTTGTGAATTTTTTTATGGTTCCAAGAAAGTCCTACTAACAGTCCATCTAGCTTTGATAGCTTTGACTCCCTCACCGCTACAATCAACAGTTTTACTAATATAATGTCACGTCCATGTCCAAAAACGATGTTTCCTTGAACTATAAGCCTTTACTCAAGGTCCAACATTTATGCCCACTGTGCAGAATATCTCTATCGTTGTCTCAGTTTTATTTATTATAACAATTTCTGTTTTTTTTTTTATTTCTACATGTTACTCTTTTTTGAAAATTCACCTCACCCTAGTTGTTCAGTATCTTATTTGAGGTCACATTGATAGGGTTTACCTCATCCACTTGGGCTTGTGTTTGTTGGAGACGACGGTTGCTGGAGAGATTTGGAGGTCCGGCAGGAGCGCCCCCCTCACCCTCTGGGGCTCCAGGGTTTGCAGCAGCATCCGGGGCAGACCTGATGGGAGAGGAGACAGGGGTTGAGAAGGCATATTTTTTGGCCTTTCTCTGCACCACTGGCTCTCCAAAGGGCTCATACAGAGACTTGTAAAATGTTCAGTCATTTTATTAGGCTACATCCTGTCAGTTTAAGACTATGCCTCAATTCAGTAGGCCATGATGAGATAAAGCTCATTGATAAAAGCCTAATAGATGTGACAGTGGATAAGACATTGTCAATGAAATTTGCAATAAAAAAGCTTTTTTTATAAATAATATAGGCCTACATAAGTTTTATTTAGGTTTATTTGAGTTTTATTGAATTTTACACTTGTAGGCTATAAAATTAGCATTAAAAAAGCTTTATAAGTGCAATTGAGCAAATTAAAAGTTGTAAGGGGTTCTGGGTATAGTTGAGGCTCCCAAAAAAAAGAGTTTTATTTGAAAAAAAACGTCGAACGTCTCATTAAAGCTAAGCTAGACAGAATATGCTAAATAAACACACGTAGGCCTACAGAAGTCGTGTTCATCTTGTAAACACAGAAACAAAAGGTGCTCGAGCACTTTGGTGATTAGCATTAGATGAATATCGATAAATACACATAACACACTAATTAACTTGGGTGTTTTGATTAAAACTCATTGAATTTGAAGATTATGTAGGCCTATGTGAATGAGATAGGCCTAACTGTCCTATACGGCCGCTAAAGGTCGATTTGGGTTGCGCGAGACGAACATCTAGCATAATCGAATAGCCAAAATAGCACAGTTTTACGCAGATAAGTTTTATAATGTATCGGCCTGCTGTAGGCTAAGACCCTGATTTAATACCATTCTCGTTGCAGTTCCCCCTAAATTCCGATAGATGGAGGAGAGCACTAAAGTATAGGCAAATTATGATGTATCAGCTCTAAAATATGAGAGATTTTGCGGTGTTTTAAGGAACTGTCTTGAAAATAACCTTTTAGACGCTGAATTACTTTTGCTAAATGTAATAAAGAGAACACAATAATAATAATAATAAAAAAAACGTTTTAATACCCCAACTATATATAGCATAAAGCATATGGCTACATCTCAGGCATAAAACGTGATTTAAAAACAAAAATTCAATAATACTGAGTTTTTGTTTTTAAATTTATTTGTTTAAATAGGCTACAGTGGAAATACAGTGCACTCACATTTTGTTGGCAGATGCTTAATAAAACAGATCGTCGTCACCGAGATGCAGAGAGAGAGAGAGAGAGAGAGAGAGAGACAGAGAGAGAGGATTAGTAGTCAAAAGCCAAACTTCCTATATTGACGATAAAAACATACATAAGGAAGAAAAAACCCTATGTATCCCTATTAATAAACTCTATATCAGTGCTGTATATAATATTCCCATGAGGATGGAATCATGAAGCGATGTCTAGACCGCGTCATCACAAAAAGTGCTGCATTACCGAAAGAGCCTCAGGCGACCAAAGCCTCGAACACAAATCCAATCTTCTGTATGAAGAGCTTCCTTCAGTTTTTCACACCGGATGCGACTATATATCCTCCACAGAGCACGTAGGCTATAGAAAAATCATACGCATCAAGTGATGACTTGATTAATATGACAGGATTTAACTTTTGTTAGGCTGTTAGAAATAACAGTAAACCAAGAGACATAAGCATGATACACGCGTCTCTAGAACAGATTAAAACGACCAGGACGAAAAAAATAATAATAGTCCTCTCGTGTCCGCATGAAAGTGTATGTAGCCTATGCCTGAGTGAGAGAGAAGGGGAGGGGATGAGAGAGAGAGAGAGAGAGAGAGAGAAGAGAGAAAGATCACGATCACTCTCTCTCTCTCTCTCTCTCTCTCTCTCTCTCTCTCTCTCTCTCTCTCTCTCTCTCTCTCTCTCACACACACACACACACACACTCCCGCCCCTCTCGGTAACGTTAACGGGACAGCACTGCGGTGGTTGAGCACAGTGTAGCTACACTTCCAACCCCCATCACATAGGCCTGGGATTTTAACCATAGCCTAAGAAAGGGAGGACAGACAGGAAAATGGGTGTATGTTTTAGAACAGACCACCATCATCTTAGAAGTGATGCACTGGTGTTTTCAGCTTTCTTATTGCATCAAACATGATCTGCACATGATCTGGTGATCACAGTTCACTGACAACTTGCGCAATGCTTGATTCATTTATGGATGTGATTAATGCAAGTTTCCAAATCCTTCTGAGCTGTGACATATGAGGTCGAGATACCTCAAAAATCTCCATTTGAAATGCAATATATCTAAATAATCATTATGCTAAAAGCTCCTTAGATAGGCTACTATAGGTTCGTATTAGTGTTGGCAGCATAGCAAACGGAAGCAGTGCAGCCAATAACAAAGCTCAGCAAAGTGCTAGAGACAGTCCGGTCGCTGTGGAAACAGCATCACTGTCCGCTGAGCTCCCAGCACCAATCAATGAGACACATGTTCAGGCCTGTGCCCAAACTATGGCCAAAGAGCTGACCACTAATCGCAAAACGTGAGTCAGACAGCCAACAAATACAATGAGTTGGAAACAGATTCTATAGGACAATAAAGGAAATGCTGTTTTTTCCCAGCAGTGGATGAATCATGAGACATTATTAGAGATTAGGTGAAGGTCTAGTTTTTCGATTCAGGATTATGTGAAACGATATCCGCATACTGCATGGTGACTAATGTACTTAAGAAAGCATATTTTTTAAAGTTTTTTTTTTTTTGTGAGTTGATGTCCATAAACATCAGGATTTCAAAAATAGTAAGCAGTGCAACTGTTTTCAACATTGATAATGCTTATCATGAAATGTTTCTTGAGCAGAAAATCAGCATTCTGAAGCATCGTGTAAAACTGAAGACGAGTTAGTTATGATTTACCATCACAGGAATAAATTACATTTCAAAAGTGTAATTTCACAATAATACTGTTTTTACTGTATTTTTGATCAAATAAAGGCAGCCTTGCAGCACATTAGAGAATTCTTGGTGACCAGAAACCAATATATTGTTCAAAATGTTGGTTTCTTAATGCGTGTTTGAATAATAATGCATGTAAAATAAAGATACAATTATACAGTATACAGCAGTAACATATCAGCACAGGCACTGGTCTCTTGGGTTAAAAATTGCAAACAACTAATTTACTGAAAAATATTCTTCCCCTTATACAATGATTTAATTAATAATAAGTAAGAAAAAAAATACATCATGCAAACAAGAATGAATGAGCATCATTGTCATTAAAATATTTTATTTTCAGCTTGTCCACTTCAGTATCTGTACACAGTTTTTCATTTTCTTGTTTGAGACCATCTTTACAAGTTTCATTGTTCTAGATATCAGATATCTAGACCGAGAACAATTTCATTTTTGTAATAAATAGTAGTCTATTGCACACAAAAAACAAAAAAAACATTCCTAAAACATTCGGACAGTTTAGAAGCCCCTTATCTAACGTTGCCTCACACAACCGACACGTTTTGATTTGTTCCTGTTCTTTGGGTAATAACATCCACCATTTCCACATACCATTCATTGCACACTGATAATCATGATCATACATTTCTCCTTTTTACATTAACCACTTAATTTAACATCATATTACAAACTGAGAGTTTGGACCATGTGAGCCCATGTTCTTAGATTGTAATAAAAGGCATAATATCACTTTGTTCAGTATGGACTCACTTACATTCATGTTAACAAAAGGTCCATTGCTGCATGAGATGGCATTACTGTAGGCTATGGCTGAGTTATCACGGAAGAAGCTCTATTGATTCAATGGTTTACATCTACAAGAAAATTACATGTTGCTGCTATTGAGATTTACGAGTTTTAAGCAGACAGACCTTATTATCATTATTTTGAAGGTTGTGAAGCAGATATATGTGTCAGTAAACGCCTCCTCAAGTCGAGTGTAAATGCAAAAGACTTTCAAAACCTGCCGGTCTACATTCAAAATTCTGTCAGGCACCTTTATACACAAACATGTTAGTTAAGCCTTTCCTTTACAGTTGGTTTCAACAGTAAATCTCAGTAAAGCACGGATAATTTGAGAAATATAGAAAGGTTAAGCAAACATGAAGAGAGCAATATCTTTTTTTAAACATACTGCCAGCATACTGACTCATAATGAGCCTATTTATAAAGTGACTAGTTTGTTGGAGAATACATATTTTTTTTATGGTGAATCCAGTTTATTATTTTAAATGAAACTTAAGTGAAACGAACTGAACTCGGTTCATAAGTCTTGAATTGTTTGGCTAAAATTGTGACTGATGTCAAGAACCCTCTTTTTAAAATAAATCATTAAACAAGCAAACAAACAAATAAATAAAGTAGATAAATAGCTTAGAGGTTCAGCGTGGAGAGAGGAATAATGCAAAAGGCATCGCCCTCAGCGGCAGTTAACATGTTTAGTCATCACTTAAGAATAAGTGCATAATGACTCATTGCATAATGACTTTTTTGACCTAACTAACCAATTAGTTTCAACCGATTATTTACTCCGAATTCACTTGCAAGTTCGGCTTTTTCTTTTTAGCCAGATGCACTTTATGAATGACCTTTGTAATCTGTTTTTGTAACCCTGGCCCTCATTGAGTGAATCTAATGAAATTCACTCTATTTGACTAATGCTAATGCAACTGAATGGCTAAAGACATTCACTGAGGCTAAGCGATCAAGGGCATGTTACACTGCGTAATGATTCAATGCTAAAGATTTAGATGGTTTCAAACTAGAAACACAATCAAATAAGGCCAGTGATTAGTCATCTGGCCTTCACCCACAGCACAAAACCCACAGATCAGTCTGTAAATGAAAACAGACACCCACACACTTCAATGTTCAGTGCGAAATTCTGCTCTCAAAATCATCTCCATTTAGAGCTGCAAACAGTTGACGGCAGACCAATTTAAATATCACTTATCATATCGCTGGCATTACTGGTAGCTGATGCAGAAACTGCTAAGTGCTTGTTCAGAGGTTAATAACTTGCTCTTATTATTTGAATATTCAACGATAAAATCCCTACCGTTGTGGTTGATAGAAAAAAAATATTTTAGACAATTTTCTTTTTGTCAAAAGTGCCTTGTGATTAATGCTGGGGTGAGTCATCCCTACCATGCAATCTTATAGTAATAGTTCATTTAGTAAAATGTACTTTTAAAGCATTTATTAATCTTTGTTAATGTTCATTTCAACATTTACTAATACTTTATTAAAATCTGGTTAACATTAGTGCACTGTGAACTAACATCAACAAACAATGAACAGCTGAATTTGTATTAACTAACTTTAACAAAGATTAACAAATACAGTAACAAATATATTGTTCATGGTTAGTTCATGTTAGTTAATACATTAACTAATGTTAACTAATGAACTAACTTGTTATTTTTGGTTACCTAACAAAAGGCAGTTCCTTAATTAATTACGTCATTCTCCATGACATGACTATTTTTAACAAGAAAACAAAGCAAAAATATAACAAATGGATTTTTTGTGTGGTATTAATTGATTTGTCTCAATTGAACACATTCAATCATGTTGGAATTGGCACAATAAATCAAAATACAGTAAAAAAAAAAATAATAATAATTTAATCATAATTATGCATGTAAGCTTAGTTCTTCAAATCAGCTCTCCATCTTGTTAATATTCTTGCCACCGTGTAAATAATAGTGCCTAAGTATAACTAAATTTTTTTTAAATGACAAATTACAAACGCATGTTTTTTTTAGGGCCATTAACTGTGTATTCCAATAGAGGGCACTCGTGAAACCACACAAGGTTACTTGCCTTTCAGAAGGTAACTATTACCCGTTTACTGTGAGTCTTGCTGCAGCATCACAGTCTCTATTATGAAACGATATGTTTATAATTGCAGCTATTACTGTGGTGCTGGAGGGGCATAAAGGCTATCAAGCCTTCTTCCATGTGTGGTCCGGGAAAGAACAGTTTGACTGCATGTCACAACACGGTTCAACGCTGTCAGAATTTGCCGCAGTTGCTTTTTTCCTCTCCTTCTCTGCATTCTCTCCCTCCTCCACAGCAGCCGGAACAACAAGAGGGGATTTACTGTGAAGGAAATGAGGGACAACAGTGGGTGTCTGGCTTCACCCTCCATAGTAAGCAACAAAAGGTGAAGGGGTCAAAAACAACATTGAGAACGCACTTTCATGTCATCTTTCACATTATCTTTTAAAGCCAAAGCTGCCACTTTTACGGTCACACAATGGTTTGCACTATCACTTGCATCCGACTTCAAATCTTTACACATCATTTTATTTTTTAAATCTAAAAAATGCTAGAAAATCAAAGCCATATGTCTAACCAAGTTGCGTTCCAAATTTGATGTGGCTGATGCGGTTTTAAAGTAGAAAATCAGCAACTGATTTTCACAGGATGAATTTTGAGTGCGCGTTATTTGTTTATAATCATAAACAAGGTTTTAAATTTGTCTTTTTAACAAAAACACATTCATTTAATTCGCAGCTGCAACTTTACAGAACCAGAGTATGTTTGCCAGTAGTTTTTTTAAATTCACATAAATGGCAAAAGCTTGTGCAAATTTATGATGAGTGGTCCGGAATCAGAAGTTCTGATGCAGAGCAGAACTCTTGGTAAAAAAAACTGTCCATTAATTAAACCCTACAAAAACTAGATGTCTAAAAAAGGCAGTTTGAAGTACTTATTTATATGCACTTCTGAACCTACAAAATGACTATCATGACTTGTTTGTGTGTTTGTGTACACTTATGGTTTATGAGGACACAAATGTGTAATGTCATGGGTTTTACAACGTAAATATGGTTTATGAGGACATTTCCTGTGACTTCGTAAACCAAATGGCTTAAAAAACGATTCTGCAATGGGTAGTTTAGTTTGTTCGTTTCTACAATACAAAAACCATTATGCCTATGGAGAGTCCCCGGGAATATTCAAGTATTCAAGAGTCCCACATATTCAAGAATGTGTCTGTGTGTGAGTGTATGTTTATGTGTTTACCTGTCTCCTGTCTGAGTAATTAATCGTCTGCAGGTCTCCATTTGAACATCCAGCCCTCTTTTCATGCTGCACATCTCCATATACTCATGCAAATGCCTGTTCATATCAGACTTAGCAGTTGCCAATTCCAACTACCGGTACAGACAAACACAAAAAAAAGTTAAAGTAATAGAAAGGCATGCAGAGTTAGGTTTTTAGGCACAAGCACAATCTCTTTACCTCAATTTGGTCAATGGTATCTTGATAATCCTTCTCGCGGGACTTGAAAAGGCACTCTGTGTCCTTTATCACCTTCTCTATGGACTCGTCTTGCTGTGTGAGACAGGGTGAATTAGCAAAGGATTTTTTTTTTTTTAGATGTCTTGTAGCTCTCTCTACATGATGGAAATCAATTCAGTTAAAATGGTGACTGTGTTTTTTTCTCATTCGTTTTCCATTTATAGCTAAACTGATGAGCCAACAAAAACCACTAAGCTGTATTAGGCCTAGTGTGAGCGTTTTCATATTATGCTTGTATTACGGGTATTTTTTGTGTGCCTGCTCGAAACATTTGGACGGTAAAACATATTAATAGGTTAAAAATAAAGCTAGATAAATGTAACAAAATATTAGACTGAATAATGTATAAATCATTTTTAAAAGCAACACCAGTAGATAACAGCTTTTTACTGCAATACTGTAGTTATTCTTCTGTAGATTAAAAATGTATAAACTTCATGAGATTTGATGACTTGGTTTAAATGAATATTATGCAAATCCAAACTTCAATTTTATATTTGGATGTTAAATGAGTCTGCATGTTCAGTTGTTCAAATGCATGTCTGTTTTTTCCTGGTGTAATTGGATTCATTTCATACAAAATAAGTTAAGCAATTTTCAAGTTTCAGCTCATTTTTTTAAGTCAGTTAATAAAATGTAATATACAGCCAAGGTGACTGTACTTAGGAATTTAAGACAGCAACTTTTTTTTCTACAGTGTATATAATTCGATCATACCGATGTCATTTCCAAATCCATCACTGGAAAAACGAATACAAAATGGATGTACCTCTCCTTGGTTCTCAACACTGAAGGTGTATCCTGGAAAATCTTCCCAGAGTAACAGAGTTTCCTCTGTCTCTTCCCATGCAAGACTGTCGCAGTCATCCTCAAACTCACATTCGCGTCTGGGGCATAAACACAAACACTCCTTCTCTCAAATGATTTGAAACAGTCTGTATACAAAATTTCAGATGTTCATTGGTGCAACTTACAATTGATTGAGCATCCTCTGCATCTCCTCATTGATCTGATTGGCTGATGAGCAACACAGATCCACCTCCTTATTCCCGCTTTCCTCACTTTCAGAGATGCTTACTGGTTCATCACTCTCGTTCCCTCTGATTGTCTGTGGTGCTGGTTTTCGAGGACGGCGAGTCAAGGTTGACGGAGGTGTGGCTACTTGCTAGAAAACAGTAATATGAATAACAATCTTCAGTGTCACATGATCCACATTAGAAATCATTCAAATATGCTGATTTGGTGCTCAAGAAACATTTCTTTTTATTATCAATCTTGAAAACAGTTGTGCTGCTTAATATTTTTGTGGAAACCGTGATAGATTATCTTCAGGATTCTTTGATGAATAGAAAGTTTAAAAGAACAGCATTTATTTTAGATCTTTTGCAACACTAATGGTAAGCACACACGCGCACGCGCACACACACACACAAACCTGGAAGATCTGAATCATGTCTTCACAATTTCTCTGCTGCGCTACATCACACAGACGAGCCGTGATGTCAATCCTGCGACAGATATCCATGTCCACTTTCATGGCCTTCTCCTGGATCTTACTGTCCAAATCTGAGTGATTCTAAAGGAGAGAAGGGAAATGAAAGAGAATAAGTGAGGATCTTTTTGAATTTGTCTAATTAAAATGGAATGGACAAGTAAAGAAGATCAATTACTCCGCTAAGACATTTGCAGGACACCGTTTGACTGGACTCAGCATTATTTGTGCTTCTATTGAAATAAACAACATTGACTAAATGACTTACTGAGGTATTTTTGAGGTCAGGTCACGTGAATATTGTGCTTAACTCACATTGCTCATGAGGCCTTTGAATAGAACCAGCTCCGCTTTAAGCTGCTTAACCCTCAGAGCAAGTTCATCCTGGCACACCTCACTCTCCTGCAGGTCCTGCCACACATAGTGCAACACAACAAGTGTCATCAGATGCACTGAGTGAAGACAGTGGAAAATAGCATTTCATTATTAGTTTAATTCATTTAAATATTAAATTGATTTGGTCTTACCTCTTCAAGCTCAGCAACTTTTTCCTCAAGATCCATCCGCATTGTGTATTCCTCTTCCCATCTATAATAATTAATAAGACGAGAGAATTGTCCAATCACACAATCACAACCAATTATATCATATCAGGTCTCAAATATGTCTATCTATCTATCTAACTATCTATCTATCTATCTATCTATCTATCTATCTATCTATCTATCTATCTATCTATCTATCTATCTATCTATCTATCTATCTATCTATCTATCTATCTATCTAACTAACTATCTATCTATCTATCTATCTATCTATCTATCTATCTATCTATCTATCTATCTATCATATCAGGTCTCAAATATGATAATCATCTATCTATCTATCTATCATCTATCTATCTATCTATCTGGTCTCAAATATGATAATCATCTATCTATCTATCTATCTATCTATCTATCTATCTATCTATCTATCTATCTATCTATCTATCTATCTATCTATCTATCTATCTATCTATCTATCTATCAGATCAGATCTCAAATATGATAATCATCTATCTATCTATCTATCTATCTATCTATCTATCTATCTATCTATCTATCTATCTATCTATCTATCTATCTATCTAATCAGGTCTCAAATATGATAATCATCTATCTATCTATCTATCTATCTATCTATCTATCTATCTATCTATCTATCTATCTATCTATCTATCTATCTATCTATCATATCATGTTTCAAATATGATAATCATCTATCTATCTATCTGGTCTCAAATATGATAATCATCAATCTATCTATCTATCTATCTGTCTATCTATCTATCTATCTATCTATCTATCTATCTATCTATCTATCTATCTATCTATCTATCTATCTATCTATCTATCTATCTATCTATCTATCTATCTATCTATCTATCTATCATATCAGGTCTCAAATATGTTAATCATCTATCTATCTATCTATCTATCTATCTATCTATCTATCTATCTATCTATCTATCTATCTATCTATCTATCTATCATATCAGGTCTCAAATATGTTAATCATCTATCTATCTATCTATCTATCTATCTATCTATCTATCTATCTATCTATCTATCTATCATATCTATTCATTCGTAAATAAATACATAAATTGTGTTCAATTTTATTAAAATGTTAAATTATAATAATATATAATATAACAGAATATATAAATAATAAAATAAATAAATAATATTTTCTATTTATATAGCATCTTTCCAACACCCAAGGTTACTTTACAAAAATAGGTTAAGGAACAGAACCAAATAAACATCAACATCAAGACACAAAACACATACCGAGGGCAGAAAGTAATATACAGAAGTCACTTACAAAGTTAGGTAAAATATACAAACAAAGAAGGATTCAAAACTAATAACACATCCATAACAAGGTACAATTTACAGACAGAGCTGAAGAGTAATATTCAGAGAAAAAATTTGTTTTTAAGAGTTTTTTGAAGAAGAGAAGGGTGGATGCTTGACGGATTGTCTTGAGGAAGAGCATTCCACAACCTAGGAACCGCAACACTGAAAGACCCGGCTAAACCAGACTAAACTTAGGGCTGACTAACAATCCTGCACTAGAAGAGCGCAAGTAACAAAACAGGAGAATAAGGCTGAAGTCAGTCAGATAAGTAAGTAGGACCAAGGTTATGGATAGCTTTGTAAGTGAGGATTAGTACCTTGAAGTTTATACGCAAGGAAACCGGAAGCCAAATGAAGGATTGGAGTAATGTGCTCATTCTTTCTTGTGTGAGTGATCAAGCAGGCTATAGAGTTGTGAACATATTGTAATTGTTTGATATTTTTAGCTGAAAGGCCATAAAGAAGTGAGTTAAAATAATCTAGTTGAGATGTGACAAAGGCATGTATTACGGTTTCAGCATCCTGCTGACTAAGAGAGGATCGAATATGTGATCATTAAATGAAAGAGTGGAATCAGTGAGAACACCAAGATTTCGAACTGTCGTAGAGGGCATTATCAAGTCATCATCCAAAACTATCACTTGACCGGATCATTTAGATACAACAGATTTAGAGCAGATCAGTATTACCTCTGTTTTACCTGAGTTCAATTTAAAGCAATTGGCCTAAAGCCAAAGCTTGAGTTCCTTGATGCAAGTTGCTAATGTAGGCGGAGGAAAAACTGAGGTACTACTTTCTTTAAAAAGTGAAGTATGTCATTTCTGTGTCACTAGCATAACCAAATAGAACTGAACTTAATCAGGTTAACTGCCAGATTTAATTTGATGTCCATTTACTGTAATGGGTTGTACTGTTGAATACCTTGGCTTTGACCATTCAAGAAAACATAAAACAAAACTGTCTATAATGCAACCTATAATGGCGGATTAGTTATACGTTGCATATAAAGATGTAAATAAATATGAAATTACATGCATTTACATTTTTTTCAATTGTGTAAAAAAAGGTTTAAAAAATCTAAATTTGACTCAAAACTGAGTCTGTACAACTCTACAAAAATAAACATGAAATTCTACACAGTATAAAATGCAACCACCAGCAAGGAGCAAATTAATCTCCAGGCATCTCTCATGTAACATGGCCCCACAGTTTGGGTTGATATACTGCATTGTTCAAGTAGTATATCATCCCCTTTTTTGTACCATTTCGTAATGTGTCACCAGACTGTCCACATAAGAGATGCACACTACTGCCAGAACAGTGCAGGACAGCCGGACACACACACACACACACACACACACACACACACACACACACACACACACACACACACACACACACACACACACACACACACACACACACACACACACACACACACACACACACACACACAGCTGTTAGAGTGATTTATGTTAGTGTAACACTGAAATAACATCCAAATAACTTTCTTAAAACACCAACGAATACACTGACAGCTGAATCAGCAATTCCAGAAACCAGGTGCCACTTAATCACATATACAACTAGAAACAATAAGAAAATATCACAGAAAAACATACAACCAAGGGTTCCTTGAGGAGTAAACCTGACTGGCTATTTTGGCTGATACCCAGAAGCTTTGGCAGCTGGTGGAAATCTAGGGAGGCTGAACGGTAAGGGAAGAGAGAGATTGTTGAATGATTCTCTATTGGCATGCTGGCAGTAGCACTCAAGTTCAGTACTGCATTGCAGATGCTGAGGCGCAGAGGGGAGGAGGCTGAAGACGGAATGAGAGAGATGGAGAGAGAGACTCATCGGGAGGGAGGGCTATACAGGGGATTGACTCAAACTCCTTCATGTTATTTTACTCATTAGTCATGTATTGTTCTGAAACCCTCCTAATTATAATGTAATACTAATTAGCATTATTCATATGTTAAAATATTAATGCATTAAATTAAAACCTATTCAAATTCTATTATATAGTATGATATAGTTTGCCTAAACAAACTTTAGGTAACAATAAAAGACAAAAAACAACAACTACATAACACTGAAAGAGAATCAGGTAGTGGTCCAATTTAAACATAACATTATATTCAAAATAAAATAATTTAATAAGAAATGTGCCTACAAATTTTAATAACTTTTAACCATTGAATGCAAAGGATAATCCTACAGCATTTTTACTATACTTCAAATAATTAGTTAATTAACCAATGGGGGTCTAGGGCAAAGATGACTGAACGTAAAATTAAGAAATGATATTCTGACATATTTTTCATTATATCAAAGTATCTTACACAAGGATGACATTATATGTTTAGAAATTAAAAAAGCCCCTGAAAAAAAGCAACAAAGTTAATTTTGACTGCGATAAGCGTTGTGTTTGTTTTTTAATGATTATAGCGCAAGAAGAGTAATATAGAGTAAGTGAATTCTGTTTATGAAATTAAATAAAAGCCAGTGTCAACCAGCCCAATAGTTTAATCTTGCTAAAGAAAAGTGCAAACTCATTCATACAAAATCTACAAAATGCTTCATGTATTTTTTATTGAGCACATCTTCTACACCAGATTTTGATGAGGGCCACAGGGTTGAACTCGTCTAACCCTGTTAGAGCTCTTATATTATAAGAATATTCAGTGATACACTAGTATTAACCTGTAATCTCACCTCACGGTGGCAAAACCTGAGGATGTCTGCTTTAGTGGATGTTGTTTTTTTAATGAAGATTCTGCTAGAAACATGTTAACATCGAAATTCACTGGTCTATATTACCAGAATGCACTGTATAATGTGTGGTGCACATTATATTAATATTTTCTGTTATGGTAATGACATATGATGATAATAAGGGTTTTTCAGTTTTTTGGGGGGGCTTGGCTACACAAGCCCTAATACAATGTTAGCTAGCAGTCAATTAAATGGTTTGATTGTAAATTAAATTTCTCTATACATGTGTTTTAATGACATCCAACAAAGGTACACCATCCATATACCGGTCAAAAGTTTGTAAACATTACTATTTGTAACGTTTTTGAAAGAAGTCTCTTGCTCATCACGTTTGGATTTATTTGATCAAAAATACAGAAAAAAATTATAATATTGTGAAATATTATTACAATTTAAAATAATGTTTTTTATTTGAATATACTTTAAAATTTAATTTATTTCTGTGATGCAAAGCTGACTTTTCTGCATCATTACTCCAGTCTTCAGTGTCACATGGTCCTTCAGAAATCATTCTAATATAGTGCTTAATTTTTTTTTAAAACCTGTGATACTTTTTTCAGAAGTTAAAAGAACAGCCTTTATTTAAAATTCTAATCTTTTCTAACAATATAAATCTTTACTATAACTTTTTATTAATTTAGCACATCCTTGCTAATTAATTTATTTTAAAATAGAAAGAAAACAATTACTGACCCCAAACTTCTGAACATATTGTTACAAAAGACTTCTACTTTGAATAAATGCTGTTCTTTAAAAAAAAAAAACGTTTTATTCATCAAAGAATCATGAAAAAAGTATCAAAGGTTATAAAAAAATATTAAGCAGCACAACTGTTTCCAACATTGATAATAAATCCATATTAGACTGATTTCTGAATGATCATGTGACACTGAAGACTGCAGTATGATTCTGAAAATTCAGCTTTGCCATCAGATGAATGCATTATATTTTAAAGTATATTAAAATAGAAAAGTTGCATTAAGCGCGCAAAGAGCGCGTGAAGTTGTGCGTAAAAGTTGCATTTTTAAGTTGTATACAGTCGTTTACAAGAACATCACATTGCACACATACTAACCTCCTTTTGTATTCGTCTCTCTCCCTCTTTACCTTGGCGAGCACATTATACAGGGCCCGAATCTCTGGGGTGATGGTGTCGATCTGGACACCCACCCCGTCTGGAGGCACCCATGACGACACACCTGGACCCGAGAACCGAGACTCGCGCCCGGTGCTGAACCTCGGATTATAAGACCAGACAGAGCTAGGGTGAAATCTGGGTGGAAGATTGCTGGTACAACCAATCCCGGTACTGACATACTTCCCGTTAATATTGCTGGTGATTTTTGGAGCAGGATCAATCGGGCTGATGGGGAAATTTGTGGTGAGATTGAAATTAGAGTCTGTCAGATTGGATGGGTTCAAGTTTTCAACTGTTGTCCTGTTATTGGACTCGAAAGGGAGGGTGGTGTTATTGAAAGCAGGTGACAACAATGTTCCGGACAGATATGCGGTGTCGTTCGCGTTCTGAATGGGTATCAGGTCTGGCCTAACAGGAATCAATCCAACGAAGCTGGTTTGAACCCCAACATCTCGCGTTAAAGGCTTTCTATTTTCTACACACTCTGCATTGTCATCCAGAGCCTGTTGCAGTTGCTTTTCTAACACATTATTCCGACGTTCCAGTTCATGCACTTTGGCTAAAAAGCAGCGGAAACGCAAATTAAGAGTTTTAAGCACGCTAATGTTGGATCCCAGGTCGTTACGCAGGGCCGTCGCGGCAGGAGGAGGTGGAGACACCCGGTGAAGATAGTTACCCAGGTGTAGATACGGTGTTCCGGGAGGTGGTAAAGCGCCCAGGTCAAACCCATCTTGCCCGAAGCCACCCGTGTGTTCGCTCAAGAAAAGGCCTGCTGGATCGGTCCAGTGGCCCGATGACGCGGAGTCCGCGAAGCCCGTCACCTGGTTCTGTTGGAACGAATACACGTTCTCCCCCAATACAGGATTCATTCTGGTATGAGAAAATCTAAAATGCTCAAAGTCCGGCATGAACACTGATTTAAAGGGTTACTTCAGGATTTAGCATTAAGATTTGTATTAGTAGAAAACCAGTAGTATTTTCGAATTACCTTGCTTCCCCCCCTCATTTCCCCCTGATATGAGAGATTTATGTATTTTTAGTCTGGAAAAAATCCTCCGATGACGCAAAAATCGTCATTTTGCGTCATCGGAGGATTTTTGGGCCAGAGGCTTAAAACTACAGCCAGTACTAGTAGCTAGTTCCGCATGTTTTCACAACGCCCATATGGGGCGGGATCTCACTCACAGAAAGTAAGATATTGTCAGCCATCTTTCTGTAGAAGCTAAGCTAACAGGCTCTTGCTCTGTGTATAAAGTTTGTATAGTGGGCTAATCACGATAGCGGAAGGTAACGTTAGTTTAGAAGTTGAAATGACAGAAGGGGATTTCGAAGATCAGTTGCGCGAATCTGATGCTCGCGGCTACCTGTACGAGCCGCAATACAGCGATGAACAGTTGCGGGAGATGGAGGAACAAGATGCGGCCGGAGCAGCTGCTGCAGCAGGGGAGCAAGACCTGACTCGAGCCCGGCCAGACTCCAGCTGGGGCGGACTGGAGCTGTCAGTGCTCACGCTGTGCGCCTATGGAAACAGATAGAGAGTCCTATTGCTGTCGCGAATTTCAACGATCCCATTTTCTTCTGGACGAGATAAATTGGAAACGCCAGCCAAAGCCCGCAGGGACAAACGGACGGCTTAGTGTAAAGTGAGTAACGTTATTTGGTTTGTTTTTCTTTTTTTTACCAAGACGTAATGTACAGAGTTTGGACACCCGGCATTATCACAATGTTCTTCCCTCGTAACGTTAGTCAGCTGAGCTATTGTTGTTATATTTACATCTATGATAGTATACTGTGTGCAAATAGTTCGCATTGCTAACGTTGTGCTTACTGTTTTGTAGACAATATCGCCTAACAGCCTATCGTCACTTTATGGAATGGTTCCAGCAAGGCGAGCGACTTGGTAAAGACTATCGTCTCGTTTTGCCCACCTGTGTTGTCCAGGACATCAGACGGAAATATCCAGCTCCTGACTGACAATACTGTGAATGAATATAAGGAAACAGCCGAAGCTCTGGAAGAGCTTTGAGTGTAAAAGTGTTAATATTAATTTTAAGTTAATATAAAAGTTATAACTCCCATCGGTTGTGGTTCTTTTTATAAACCTTTAAACCTTTACTGTTACTAGAGTATGTATTAGCCTAGAGAATGTGTGGAGAAATTTTTCGGATACTGCCGCCTGTAACCGGTAGGCGTGGTTTGGGAGTGGCCTGGCCTCGTAAGGGCAGCAAAGCAAGTGCATTCTGGGAGTTGTTGTCTTTCAGCCACATGAGTAAAAAATACATTTTCTGCCTTATCTCAGTCTAGAATGCTTCAATTTAAAAAATAATTTCACATTTCTACTATATAAATGATCACTATTAAATACACATTCATGTTCCCAGAGCTGAAGTATCCCTTTAACTGTGTGCCTTCAAAGCTGATCCTCTGAAGTTAATAAACTGAAGAAACACTTGTCCGATTCAGGAGGACCGAATGAATGAATACGATTAACACCCGATCAAACTGAAGCCTTTAAATGATATGGCAGTCTTTTAATGTGACATAAGGACGCGTTACGCGTATTTGCATGCTATTTGTTATGGCAATACCTTAACAGACGTGGTTGTTTTCTTAGAGAGGATTAGACGCGTCTTCATAGCGGCACAGCCAGGCTCCAGAGCAGAGATAAACATGAGAGAAGCAACTGCGGCTCCTTCTTACCGTGATTAGGTAATATAAGCGCATCACTCGCGCGCATCGCGGAAGTTTGACCAGTTTTGCTGACTTCAGAGTGTATAGTTTAATCTATGCTGTAAAATAAGACATTTAACGTCAGGGATAGTTACGTTATATTTCATTGTCCAATATTTAAGCTCACAGTTGTGAATGGGCGTTTGTTTGTTTCTGGGATTTACGGTAGTGAAAGTGTACCCTTTACGTCACTGACTGTGATTGGAAACAACATTGTGATACAAATTCTGACGGAGAGCATGCAGCATCCGAACCCAAACAGTAGGCCTAGTAGCTATATTATGTTTGCCACTTTTTTATTAGGTTTGTACAGAAGATCCAATACCACGACAAACCTATACATCTAAATAAGAATAAAGCAGTTACAAGTTTTTACAGTAAAGGTCAAAGCATTGTTCCATCTTCTTTTAAAAAACGTTCTTTGCATATATTAATATGACATTTCAACAATAAAAAGGGTTGCCTTCAACCATAAACACTTTCGGCAATGTGGACCTTTAGAAAAGTAAAACAATCAGAAATTTAGCTGTCTTCAAACACTTTTTATCTGAATGTTTCCACCACCACAATGTCATTTCAACAACATGTCAAATTATGTGTTTAGCAGTGTTATGTTAAACAAATTGCGTATCTTAGCTATACTTAATAGCCTTTATACCTTAATTTCTTTTCATATTTCATCTCAAGTGTGGTCTTCACTGACACTTTTGCCTCCTTGGTAATTAAGCACACTAACTTTTGAGAGAAAAATGTACTTTTATAGAATATTTTCATAGTATAAAAGTGAAACTCTCTTTTAGGGTATAAAATCTGGGTCCGGGATCAGGGTATGAATCTATGTTTAATATAAATCTATGATTTACAGCCTGGTCTTGGGTATAAAGTCTTTCAATGCTGTAAAAAAGTTCTCCAAATATAATTTTAAAACAGAATACATCCAAAGCATATCTTTCACATTAATCATTAGTAATCAGTAGACAGTAAAGATTTATTCAACACTGTTTACAAAGTGTTTTACAGTTGAATAGAACAAGCAGGACTCAAAAAAGCGCAAACATAGGACTTCATTGTGTGGGACTGCAAGCTCACCCTCATTATAACCCATTTTGAGGATGACACACAATAATTAGTAAACTAATAAACTAGAGTTTTATTTTTAACAGTTTAATATATTTGGTGTGTTTGTCCATATACGGCTTCTGTGAAAATTAATCATTGAAAAAAATTAATCACAAAGAAAAATCACAATAATTTGTGCAACTTAGTCAAATGGCTTTATTATGTAAACAGATGTCATAGATATTTATTGGAGGCGCAGTTTACAGGTGGATCAGCCCACTGGGAATTCTCTCAGTGCTCCAGATGGCCAATCTGCCAGCGCATTTACGAAGCGACCGCAGGTTATCCTTCTTAATTTTATCATACTCATCTTTGTGTAGAGTGAAGTAGGTCAGTAAATGAAAGAGCACAAATAAAAGCCAGACTTTTTGCTCTTTGTACAAAAAAAAAAGTTCTATGTTCTATGATCGAAAATTCAGTTCAGATACAATGGCTCATCAACATCACAGCTATTCCTACACATAATGATATGCTGTGTAAAGTGATCTGGGAAGACATGATCGGAGATAAAGGGATGATTACAGGCTTTTGCAGGTCCACTGGCAATCATGTTATCACATCAATGTCAAATATCAAGAAAATCAAGAGTCAGATTATAGTTAAGCAAACAATTAGAAGTTAAACATGTATAATCACTATAATAGGGAGTGAATAGCACTTGCCAATGAGTAATTATTCAAATATACAGTAAGTACATGAAAAGAAAAAAATTGTTTATTGTAAAAAGTGATCAGTTGACTTAACTTAAAAAAGTGAGGAAACCTGTTGCCTTCAAATTATTGAGTAGCCTAAATAAACCATGCGTAATTGAACAAATTAAGTTATGTGGAATTGTCAAGTTCACATATCTTATTTTTTTTTCAATTATGCATGAATATTACTGAATAATTTTAACTTAATTTTATTTTTTTTAAGTTAAGTCAACTTATCGTCTAGGTTATGTATGTAACCCTCGTTCCCTGAGTAGGGAACGGAGACGTTCCGTCGTGACGACGAATGGGGTTTCGCTTAGAAAGCCTATCGACTTTGAGTATTACAAAACGAGCCACTGGCAAAGAAATGCCATGGGTCTGCGGAATTTGCATAGCGTATCTCCGCCCCACCTCGTGGGTATAAAAGGAAGACGCGGGCAACATGCAGATATGTTTCTTCGCTGAGGAGCCAAGACTGAAAATAGGCGATCCCCGCGGTACAGCGGAAGTGGCAGAAAGACGGAACATTATTTGCCATTATTTGCGTAATTCCACTGATATATGCTACCCAGTGTACCTTGGTATTCCTGTGTTAGGAGTAGGAGTCCTTCATCTGTGCCAGTCTTACGACAGGGACCTCAGACTTACGCAGGGCACTGGAAGACAGCCTGAAGGTGGCGTGATTAGACTGGAACCCCATTCGTCGTCATGGCGGAACTCGTAGTGACTACGAAAGGGAACGTCTCGGTCACGTATGTAAGGGAACAGAGACGTAAGTGGAATTACGCAAATAATGCCAACCCAAGAGGGGGGGAGGGGGGGGGGGGTACTTAAGAATACACGTATGACCCGGAGGGGGCTGCATACGGAGAACACTGGGGTGTCAAGCCTGCAGGGTGGAATGTTTAAACTCCAGGGGTGTCAACGTGGCTTGCCGAGGGAAACACACATGCTCAGAGAGGCTTACAGTGGAAATACACATGTGGGGGTCGCCCAGAGGGGGAACCATGCACACGGGTGTACCTAGCCAATGCACAGGCCTAGACACTGGCGTCGACGTCAGCAGTGCTTGAGGAACTTAGGGCTTGTCGGGGAAGCTCACCTGAGGAAAATATCATACGTATTCAGTCCGTGGAGTGGAATGGCGAGCAAACAAAGATACCTGAGCAGATCCTAGTACCGGCTGGTTGACGCGAGTACATGAGAGGACACTGGCTCCACTCGGAGATTGTAGAATCTGGCGAATGTGTTGGGTGTTGCCCAGCCTGCAGCTCTGTAGATGTCTGTTAGCGAGGCACCATGCGCTAGAGCCCAAGAGGAAGCCACACTCCGGGTGGAGTGGGCTTTCACACCAAGGGGGCACGTTTGACCTTGCTGCTGGTGTGCCAAAGCAATGGCGTCCACTATCCAGTGAGACAACCTTTGCTTGGAGAGAGCCTTTCCCTTCAGCTTCCCACCATAACAGACAAAGATTTGGTCTGAGGTTCTGAAAAACTGCGTTCTGTCTACGTAGGCACGGAGAGTGCGAACTGGACAGAGCAGTGCCAAGGATGGTTCTGCCTCCTCTAAGGGCAGCGCTTACAGGTTCACCACCTGATCTTGAAAGGGAGTGGTGCGAACACTGAGGACACATATACATTATATGTGTTTGTTGGATTGTCAATTGTATGTCCTATTCCTGCCTAGGGTTCCAAGAAGCTTGTGTGATGATGTTTTATGGTATATTTATATGTGTTTGTTGGATTGTTAATTGTATGTTTTCCTTTCCTGCCCAGGGACTACAGATGAAATTTAGCTTGTAGCTAATTCTGGTATGGCTGAATGCCATACACTGTCCCTCTTAAATAAATAAATAAATAAATATCCAGGCCGGGGTCTCAGGATCACGTGAGAGTAGGCCAGCCCGAATTCCAGGCAAGCGTCGTCAACGGAAAATGCGTGCAGGTCCCCTACCCTCTTGATAGAGGCCAATGCAACCAGGAGTACTGTCTTAATTGACAGGAACTTAAGCTCCACTGATTGCAGAGTCTCAAATGGAGCACTCAGCAGGGCAATTAGAAACACTGAGAGGGTCCCAAGAGGGAAAGAGAGGAGGGCGAGGAGGATTCAGTCTCCTCGCTACTCTCAGGAACCTGATGATCAGGTTGTGCTTTCCCACGGACTTACCATTGACTGCGTCGTGATGTGCGGCGATAGCGGCAACATACACTTTCAGGTTGGAGGGAGACAGCCTTCGCTCCAATCCATCTTGCAGGAAGGAAAGAACGACACTGATCGGGCATTTCCTGGGGTCTTCTCGGTGAGAAGAGCACCAGTTGACGAAAAGGTTCCACTTCAACGCATAGGCATGTCTCGTGGATGATGCTCTAGTGGAAGCGATGGTAGCCACCACCGCTGGTGGTAGGGTACTCAAACCTGCCTCCTCCCGTCCAGGAGCCACATGTGGAGGTTCCAAAGATCGGGACGAGGGTGCCATAGGGTGCCCGTCCCTGAGAAAAAAAATTCCTTCCTCAGAGGAATTGGCCAGGGAGGTGCTATCACGAGGAGTACAAGTTCGGAGAACCAGGTCTGGGTGGGCCAGTGAGGTGCAACCAAGATAACCTGCTCCTCATCCTCCCTGATCTTGCACAAGGTCTGTGAAAGAAGGCTCACTGGGGGAAACGCATATTTACGGAGGCCCCGTGGCCAGCTGTGCGCCAGTACGTCCGTGCTGAGTGTGCCCTCGGTCAGGGAGTAATACAGGTCGCAATGGGACGAGTCGTGGGAGGGAAACAGGTTTACCTGAGTGTCCCCGAACTGATCCCAACTCAGCTGGACTGACTGGGGATGGAGTCGCCATTCTCCAGGAAGAGGCTGAAGCCGTGACAGCTCGTCGGCTGCACAGTTCAGGTTTCCCGGAATATAAATGGCTCGAAGCGGCCTCAGATGCTTCTGACTCCATAAGAGGAGGTGGCGGGCCAGTTGCGACATACGGCGGGAGCGCAGACCACCTTGTCGGTTGATGTACGCTACTGTTGCGGTATTGTCTGAGCGGACTAGTACGTGTTGACCCTTGAGCAGCGCAAGGAAGCGGTGCAGAGCAAGGCGTACTGCCAGCAACTCGAGGCAATTGACATGCCAAAGGCGCTGGGGTCCTGTCCAGGAGCCTGCGGCAGCATGTCCATTGCAAATGGCGCCCCAGCCCGTGGTGGAGGCATCTGCCGAGACAACAACATGCCTGGAAACTTGTTCCAGGGGCACTCCGGCCCGTAGAAAGCTGAGGTTCGACCAAGCGGTGAAGGTCTGACGGCAGGTCGGAGTCACTGGAACTCGGAGCGTGCCATGTTGTCATGCCCACCTCGGGACTGGGTCGCGAAGCCAGAGCTGAAGCGGTCTCATATGAAGCAATGTAAGCGGCGTTGCTGCGGCTGCGGATGCCATATGCCCCAGGAGCCTCTGAAATAACTTCAGTGGAACCGCACTCTTGCCCTTGATTTGTCTCAGGCAAGTCAGCAGTGATTGCGCGCGCTCGCAACCGAGTCGATTTCCATACCGAGAAAAGAGATCCTCTGCACGGGCAAAGTTTGCTCTTTTCCCAGTTGACCCGAAGGCCCAGACGAGCTAGGTGCCGGAGCACTAGATCCCTGTGTTCGCAAACCTGGTCTCGAGATTGAGCTAGGATCAGCCAGTCGTCAAGATAGTTCAGGAAGCGAACCCCGTGTTCCCGTAGTGGAACAAGGGCTGCCTCAACGACCTTCGTGAAGAGGCGAGGAGACAGGGATAGCCCGAATGGGAGAACCACGTACTGATATGCCTGCCCCTCGAAAGCAAACCGTAGAAACGGTCTGTGTCGAGAAAGAATGGAGACATGAAAGTAGGCATCCTTCAGGTTGATCGCTGCAAACCAATCCTGTGGCCGCACTCATTCGAAAATGCATTTGGCCATGAGCATCTTGAATGGCAGTCTGTGAAGGGAGCGGTTCAAGAAGCGCAAGTCCAGGATTGGCCGTGACCCACCGGATTTCTTCGGGACAATGAAGTAGGGGCTGTACAACCCGGACCTCATTTCGGCTGGACGGACAGTCTCGATCGTACCCTTCGCAAGTAGGGTGGCAACCTCCGCTAGGGGCATTGCCACCGACCATAGTGGAGCAGACTCAGGATCCATCTCGACAAATGCCAAATGCACACCCAAAGGTGGCAGCACTGCCGAATGAGCCGGGGCGGAGATACGCTATGCAAACTCCGCAGACCCATGGCATTTTTTTGCCATTGGCTCGTTTTGTAATACTCAAAGTCGATAGGCTTTCTAAGCGAAATCCCATTCGTCGTCACGACGGAACTCGTAGTGACTACGAAAGGGAACACTTTTCTCAGTGGATGTGGCTTATGTCTATTTATAGTATACTGGTCCAAAATTTGTTTTTGAAAGAAGTCTTTTATGCTCACCAAAGTGAAAATACAGTAAAAACAGTAATAGTGTGAAATAATATTACGATTTTAAATAACTGTTTTCTATTTGAATATACTTGAAAATGTAATTTATTCCTGTGATGGCAAAGCTGAATTTTCAGCATCATTATATAATTAGTGTCACACGATCCTTCAGAAAACATTCTATATGCTGATTTGCTGCTCAGATATGATCAGTTACGTTGTTAGTGCTCAGTTATTAATGGTTCTTATTATTAGTTATGTTTTTGATGCATTATATTTTTGTGGAAACCTTGATACATTTTTTTCCAGAATTTTTTGATGAATAGAAAGTTCAATGAAAACATTTATTTAAAAAACAATCTTTTTATAACATTATAAATGTCTTTACTGTCACTTTTAAAACATTTTAATACTTTAATGATTTCTTTCTTTATACAAACTTTTTTTTGTATTTTTGATAATATAAATGCCTCGATGAGCATAAAAGACTTTTTTCAAAAACAATAATAAAAAAAATTTCAATTAAAATCATAATTATTCCATGCTTTTGATCAATCTATCTGTCTGATAGCTGGAGCGCACATAGTCATATATATTCTTCTGAAGAAAGTTCTTCCATAAATTGTAGCCTATACTGATTCCATTTGCACATCATATGTTATAGTGTCTACATATCCTCATTGAGATCTGGGATTACTTTGCCCAAAGCCTTGGCAGTCTTTGTGTAGGTTAGAATGATGTTTTATCTGGCATCTGGCATCTTGCTCAATAAATAAGAAATGCACTGTTGTTGTTTTTTTATGTCAAACACATTTCCTTACGGAAGATCAACGTGTCTTATAATATGCATGCCATGAAGCCAGTGAACATTTTTAAAGACTTTCTGAAACCTACACCATTTTAACTGTGTACATGCAGAAATTATTTAATTCATTTAGTTAGTTCTAGTTAAAGTAATGGCCAATTTGTATGTGTAGCAGCAGTTAATAATAACAATGCAATTCCCCTTGAGTGTCACTAGACGGCAACAACAGCTAATGACGCTCTCTGCAGGCTGCCGCACCCTATTAAAGGTGCATTAGCTCTTCATGCAATGCATTTCCAAATTTTGTATTATATTTGTTTTACTTTCAGCAGTATGTGCTGACAAAACGATTTACATTAAAGGTCTTAAGTCCATGGATGTACTTTAGCAGCATCAGGACCACAAGCAGCATTAGGGTAGCATCACTGCAGCATTGCACAACGTGAATCTCTTACAAGTGATAGGGTGCTTCTAGTGGTTTGTATGAGAACTGCAATGCAGTTTTACACTATTGTGGACTTACCTTTACATTGCAATGTCTCTATAGATATTTCAGAGGCTATGCCACCATATACTACCGTTTAAATGTATTCCCGTTTTTACTTTGAAAGAAATTAATACTTTTATTCAGAGAGAATGTATTAACTTGAACAAAAATGACACTGAACATTTATAATGTTGTAAAAGATTTATATTTAAAATAAATGCTGTTCTTTTATTAATGTTTCTGTTTATTAAAGAATAAATGTATCTCAGTTCCCACAAAAATGTTAAGCAGCACAACTGTTTTCAACATTGATAATAATGAGAAATGTTACTGGAGTAATGATGCTGAAAATTCAGCTTTGCCATCACATGAATAATTTACATTTTAAAATATATTAAAATAGAAAGGTTATTTTAAATTGTAATATTTCACAATATTACTGTTTTTACTGTAATTTTATTGTCTTGAAACATATTACAAAAATTAAACAATCTTACTGACCCCAAACTTTTGAACAATAGTGTATATCAAAAATATTGTTAAATTATATATTTAAATTATATTATTAAATACTGAGATTACTTGAAATATTTTACACTACGTTTTTACTTTTCTGACCATAACATTTAAAAAAGCCAGAACGAATAAAATAATGACCAACAGACACAGTGTCGCTTTCAGAATCAGGCATTGTTCATTCAGCATGGAAGACACCAGAACCATTATCTGACATTAGTACAGTACTCTAGAATATCAGGAACAATCAAATCACAAAGCAACATCACAAAGGCAATAAACACATGACACAAACCCTTCATCGTACACCAGACAATATAATCAATTAGAACCGGCAAAGCACACAGTGTAGCACCAGGTTTTGAAACTGTTTGCATTGTCTGACACACCTGTAATTGCTTTATTAAAACAACCGAATCCTACATACAAGTTGATATCAACACATTTGGTTCTGACATCTCGCAGAAAGTATCAAACCGCTTTAACAACGTCGACACAATCACTGAGAACCATTGTAAGCTGTATTGTGTATTTTACGCATTTAACCAGACCAAACACATCATCTTTAATATATTCATAAGCACCAAAATCCAGTCGCAAAAAACCCAGCTGCTTAACTCGCAGCAATACTAGAGTTAATTCATAGGTTACAAAAGAAAATGCATTTAATGACCAGGTGTTCAATTGAACATTACATGCTGTGTTAATGCTTTTCAACAGTCTGGAATACGACCGAGTCAATACGTAGTGTTTGACCATAAGCACCAAAAATTGTCTGCATTGAAATCTACAGTTGTGGAATGGACCTGAAGAGAAGAGGTGGTCTTCAAGTGCAGGATTAATGAATGTAAGACAAAGACACAATAGTGGAAAGGCTCTGTACTGAGTGTGAGTAAAAATCAAGTTAAATGATCCCAGTGAGCAGGTTTTTTTTTGTCATATAAACATGTCAGATCTGGTGAGGTAAATTGATATAACTCTTGCCCTTTTATGAATATTGAAATGAGAAAATAAGTTAGGTAAGGGATCGGTTTCAAGCGCGTTCTGGGACCTGTTCCACTTTTTAAAAGGCAAAAACTGAGACTAGTAGGAAATGATCCCATATTAGAAACCGTCTGAGAACGATACTGACAGCAATTATCCAGTCTGGAATTAAAACCATCAAAAAGAACTGTGAGATCAAGTGTTGATACACTCCCTGACTGTTTTGCTGAGTTCATGTGTTTAAAATTAGCTTTATAAAAGACAATCTAAATAAACAAACCGAAAATATAAGCATATAAAATAATGCAGAACCAAAACAAATCAAAAATACTCCATAACAAAAGTCATCTTCATTATTGAATACATAAATTAAAAACTACACCTCCTTCATCTTCACCCGTAATCCCTTCATACTGTCTGGCTGAGAGAGGGATGTGAAGATGGAAAAGAGGATGACAAGCACCAGATTAAGCAATGAGTGGATCTATATTAGTCTATGGAGGGCCTTAAAAACACTTTCAACCCTTGCGTCGGCCTCTACCTCCCTCTCTGTGAATTCTTTTGTTTTGCATGTTCATTTTTTCTTCCGTTCCTGTGAACATCTTGGGCAGTACCTAATGAAGAAGAAAAATTAGGTAAATGTTGAAATATACCAATGTATTCGTTAGTGCTGTCAAATCAATTAATCGCGATTAATCGATTCTAAAATAAGTTTATATAATATGTGTATATAAATTATATATATATATATATATATATATATATATATATATATATATATATATATATATATATATATATCTAATAATATACACACACACATATATTAGGCTATATGACCACAAACTTTTATTTTAGAATCGATTAATCATGATTATTCACAATGATATTCACTAAAACCACTATTCAATATTGCTTTATTTTGTGAGTTACTTTAGACTAAGGTGTCTGTTTCTACACTGATGTACGGCAGCATTGAATTGCATCAGTTTCAAGGGCAAAATCACGACTACTAACCATTTCCCCCTGGGCTTGGTGGTCAGACCCACACAGGCAAAGTGGAACCACTCGATAGAACACTAAAGAAAGAGAAACACATATTTAACATGAGCATATTAACTCTGAATACAAATGTATAGGAATCGGCTCTAATATAACATTGCGATCAAGAAATGAAGTTTCCAGTACACACTACAAGGCTCCAGACAAAAAAATATATTAAGGAGCCAATGGTCCCTAAAAGTAAAAAAAAATGTGCCAAATAATTTTTTGCAAGAGGAACACCTTTTTGTAAGAGGTGTTAATTTTTAAACACTTTAATTTTAGTAATTTTAGCCTTTTTCAGCATCAACTGGAAATAACCATCACTTGAAGTGGGAACTGGATGGCTTTTCCAACTTGAGAACAATATTGTCATAAGTCTAGTCTTAGTCTGTGTTTCTGTCTTGTTTCATGTTTAGCAGCTCCCCGTTATGTTTTTAAGCTCCTCCCTCCCGCACACAATGGGTTGTGGGCAATATTAGTCGTTAGAGTGTGCATCGATCTGCACTTCGGATTCTGACCGTAAATAGTAGACCATCCGGATATTTTTTGGAACACTCATTTCAACATACTACGATTTGGGACGTACTAATTCTATTTTCGAATACCATTTAGGACGGATAGTAGGCGAATTGGGACGCAGCATTAGTCTTCCCAGGTGCTTCCTATTAGCCACACCCTCTTGTTATCTTGTTTAGCTTGTTTGCCCTTGTATTTAAGCCTGTGTTTCTAGTTCAGTATTTGTCAGTCCTTAATGTTGTATGCTGGTTGTTTTGTTCCCTAGTCCTGTCTCCTTAGTCTGAGTTTACGTTTGTATAGTTTGAGTTTGTGTAAATAAAGTAATGCTGCAAATGGATCCTACTTCCTCGTCTGCTTCAACCACCTGTGATAAATATACAGTCATAAATAGTTGTTCTTTACACAGAATCGGATCCAGTGTCAGGAACACAGGGAAAATATTAAGCATCACTTGGCCATTGAGTGTAGTTTGGTGAAAGGCAGCTCTTCACATTCAAATAGGTAATGCTAAATTTTATTTTTAGCTCCTTCGATTCTTTCTCATCATGTAGACAATAGGTTAAAATAACCTAAAAAAACCAAGTAAAAATATAATAGATATGTAATATAGTGCATGTATTTAATGACTAACCAGTTTATGGACATTTAATGGCTATTGTGAGGTAAATTATGTGACATATTGTTCTCAAGAGGTTTTATTGACGTCTTTTCATGGTTGAAACACTAACTGAGCTATTGCATGAGACATAAAACATTTGTTGTAATGTTTTTGTACAACAAGTTGTACTGTATCTTTCAACATACCTTCTGATGTTTATTTTGTTTATATATGTTTATTTTATAACTAGTAGTAAAAAAGAGCTAATCGGTTCACGTGCCGCTTGAGGCGCTACAGTGATCGGTCACGGTATATTAAAGAGACAGAATTTAAAAACTGAGATATTGTTTTATTAAAAGTAGCAATCATATTAAAAGTAACAAAGCATGCAATTATTGGATGGCATGAGCATAACAGAAAACAAGAATTGATTAAGAATTGATATCAGTATCGTTTAAAAAACGGGATTTGTGAACGTTATTGTTAGCGTCCACACAGTTAACATGTTTACCAGTTGTAGTTTATCCACGATGTGTGCACGAATAGACACGGCCTTTCTGTACTTTTACTAGGGTGTTCATTCATTGATGATCCTATGCGTCTCCTGCTTTTTTTATCAGTGTTGCTGTTCGACAGTGATGATTCATTTCATTTTGACATTGATCCTCGCTTTCCTTGTGCCCATGTTGGCAATCAAACTCAGTGTTTTTTCCCCACTGAAACACTGATTCACATCATCTCATTTATAATGTCAATACAACAAAAGATGTGAAAGGCTCTCATCAGAGGAAAAAAAGGCATTACAAGCCAATTTTGAAATAATGTAAAACGTGTAAATGTATCTTGTCGCCGATGGTGTTCTCAGCAACAATATGACATAATAATATAATATAAAGATAAATATAATAATATTTTTGCACAGTCTGGAGCCCTGGTACATGAATAGGTATTTAACCTCCATTTTAACTTTTAATGGGGAAATAAATATAATAAAACAAATATAGAATAAATATCTATATGTAAGAAATAAGGTATTTGAGGCTGTGAGCATGTTGGCCTCTGTCACAGTGCATGAGGAAGGAGACTCACGTCTGTATTGTCACAGCCAATCATCTCTCCGTATGAAACCTGGTGGCAGAGACAATAGGTGGGCTCGTTGGGGTCCACTGGCATGTCCAACACATCCGAGGGGTGCACGTTTCCAAAGTTCACAGCCGGGGTTGAAAACTCAGAGCTGGAATTTAAAAGGAACTAGTAAATCGGAGTTCCATTTTTTCCACCTCTAAGTCTTAATACAATTTTATTATTTTTTCCCCCCACTTTTATTGACAGAAACAGTTAGAAAGGCAAAAGTAAATGCTGCTTACCAGGCTGTAGGGCAAACCGCTAACGCTTTGGTATTTCTAAACATTAAAAATGTATTTCAAAACAACTTCTCAGATATTTATGTACATGTTGGGAGGCTCCAGCTCCCCTCTCCTTTGAAATCTATTCAACATCACAAACAGTCTATGACTTACAGTCTGAACAAATCTCTATTAAAAGATGAAAAATAAAACAAAACTTATCCTGTCTGTGGCACATACACTACCATTTAAAAGTATGGGGTCTGTAAGATTTTTTTAAAAATGTTTTTGAAAGAAGCCTCTTATGCTCACCAAGGCTGCATTTATTATTACAACTGTTTTAACTGTAACTGGTAATTTATTCCTGTGAAAGCTGAACTTTCAGTATCATTCATCCAGTCATTAGTGACACATGATCCTTTCCGAAATAATTATAATATGCTGATATGGTGCTCAAGAAACATTTCTTATTATCAATGCTGAAAACATGAATTGTGCAGCTTAATATTTTGATGGAACCTGCGATGGATTTTATTTCAGGATTCTCCGACAAATAAAAGTTCTAAAGAAGTGCATTTATTTGAAAAAGGAATCTGTTAAAGTCTTTACTGTCACTTTTTGATCAATTTAACTGTCCTTGCTTAATAAAAGTATTAATTCCTTTTGAAAGACAGAACAAAACAAAACCTTTGAATGGTATTTATGTACTAAGTGTACAAAGCAGAAATATTACAAGGCACAAACAATTAAAAAGGCAAATACGTTTAAAAAAAATGTTTCTACAATTCTGTTCAGCATCACAAGTGGCAAAAAAATTACATTTTACCTATAAAAACAGAAATATCATAAAAAACATATGTGATTCTCACCCTTGCGTGAGTTTGACTTTCTTCTGTCCGCTCTTGGTGCTGCAATCATCATCAGAGTTCTTCACCTTTGACCTAGTGCGAGTCACCTCCTTCTTCTTGGGTCCTCGATGATCACCTTCAAACAATAAACCGTCAGAAACACTGTTGATGTATGAGATTCACATATGAGATGTGCATGTGTCAGAACAGCACTAATAGACATAAGTACCTATGTTGCACTCACTCTTGTTGCCCTTGCTAGAGGTAGAGTCATAATCGGTGCTTTCTATCTGTTTCTCCTTGAGGTCAGCCTCAAAGCGAGCCAGGTCTGTATCCAACCTTCTGATATGCTTATCCACCTAAAACCATAGAATAAATGAAGTGTGATGCACCATATGGAGTTCTAAATGTACATTTCAGATACATTTTACAATACATTTAATATTCACTATCATTGAAAGTTTGGGTCGATACAATTTATTTTAATGTTTTTGATATTAGACTCTTATGCTCACCAAGGCTGCTTTTAATTGATCAAAATATTGTGAAAATGTATCCTAATTTAAAATAACGTTTATAACATATTTTAAACAGAAATTTGCAGGAGTTATAACATTCATTAGCAATGAGCAAAATTCACACTAACCATCTCATAGGTTTGCATCGCAAGCTGGACCTTGTCATCTCCAAACTCCTTGCACTTCCCATAAGACTGCTGGATTTGTCTTAACAACGAGAGCTTCTGTTCGGAGGACAATGTCCGAGCGTTTGCTGTGTATTCACGAGCCAGAGAATCAATCTGTCCTTTCAGATCTACAGAAAGAAGAAATGTAACTTTATTTTAAGATGCCCCTGTTACAGTGTAATTATAAAATAAATACTAGTGAGTAATGTTAATCAACAACATGCATTTACTATACAATTAGTTTTGGTTTAGGGTTAGTTGCTTGAAATAACGCAATTTACAGTTATGCAATTAACTTTAAGTACTGTAATAAGTAGGCTTCATGTAAGATGAGTAACGGACTCTAAAATAACCACATAAGAAGAGATTTACTATTCCACATAATAAATCACGCAAAATAAACATGTAATATTGATATAAAGATATTATTCAATATTACTGTATTGATTTAGAGGCAGGTCTACAGTGTAGACTCACCCTCTGTCCTCTGGTCCAGATCTCGCATCAGCTGGAAGTTCCTCTGCAGTTCAAAGGGCAAATTCTCTATGCCTAAACAGATCAAGTGACATATGAATCTTCTACACAAATATCAAGTAATAAATAAGTCCACGAGGCTCAGCGCCTTTGCAAACCAGCACTACAATAAACGATCTCAATCTGTACGAGTACAAGCGAATTCGATTGAGCTGAAACACTGCATTTAATGCTTGACACTGAGCTTTAATGTTCCCAGGTATTTAATTACATTGTTTAAATGTTTTAACAGCACACGTTGTCACATTTATCGGCACCGCAACCACCAAACAAATCTACAAAACTATCATTCACATCATATCAGTGTTTAAATACCGTTAGCCCGTTAGCTTCAGAGCCCAATTACCGTACTAATGTCTTTATTAGCGCTGTTTTGGGTCGTTTCGTTGCGCGATGGTTTTTTTGTAAATTGTGTATGTGTGTGAGACGTGCAGACATGCTGGACAATGTGAACACGGAAGATGTTTATTTATGGGGATGAATATCGAAAGAAAGACAATAGTCTTACTGTCCAAATAGTGCTCTAGATACATTCCAGCCGCCATCTTGACATACACAAACAAAGGTTCTTCCGGTATTACCGGAAGTCCTCTGGAACCTGGGTAGGGGGGCTGGGGGCTAATGATTAGGGGGTGTCTGTAGACCCCTTTCATCTACTTGGAAGTATGTTGAAACAGAATGTTAAAATTCCTCTTTGTATGTTCTGAGATATGTTCTATGGTAAATAGCAAAATCGAAAAGATACTAGAAATAAATGGCAGTGTGCGTGAGACCTCATTTTGAAAATTTTTGAGGGTATGAGATTGTAGGCCTACCTTATTTTTTCTCTTAACCAATGGTCTCAACGCATTTGATGAAAGTCTATGCTCTACTTCATCTGAAAATCAACATTTGATAGATTTAGTCAGAGGCAGTGTAGTTACTCTAAAAATGTAACCCCATTTACAGTAAAGTTGGGACATTTTGTACAATGCAATAAAATCAAGAATCTGTGATTTGTTCGTTCTCTTTAACCTTTATTTAGGCTAACTGACAAAAGTACAAAGAAAGATTTCTAATGGTTTCACTGACCAACAAATTGTATTTTGTAAATATGAACAAATTTTGATTTTGATGGCTGAAACAAACTCCAAAAAAAGTTGAAACAGAGGCATGTTATCCACTGTGCAGTCTCAGCTTCAGATGTCACACCCGTCACGCCGATCGTTGGCTAAACGTCTGATGCATAGCACACAGAATTGGAAAAACTTCAGGAGTTAAGTCATCATCTGATTGGTTAAATTCTACAGGATTTCCGGGAGACGTGTGTGTGTGTGTGTGTCACATTTTTTAACAGTCCGCCTGGAAACAAAGATGCCGTGACGCCAAACCCCCCCATGGAAGAAGAAAGCTGTTTTGTTTACAACTGTGATATTGAGTGCAACAGGATCAACTAAACGCTGGATTTTCAAAACTATGTAAAGTAGGCTATATAAAGTCAGAGGCATAGGCTCACCACTCTGGCTTACATCCAAAATACATCCATGAGTTTTACACACTGGTATGTTATTGTAGAGACATCAACATTACATTTTCACACCCCTAAAGATGTCGCGGAACAAAAGTCCCTTTCGTCTTTGGGACTGAGAACTGGATGTCTGTTCTTCCCAAAAAAAAGCTGTAACTTAACCTGTATTTAACACAATAGGAGGATGGTTTCTCATGTAATAGCCTACCATCTGAGGGCTCGAAGGTCACGCACATTCAACAGAGGTCTCCTTGCCCTACACAGACTGAGATTTCTCTGGATTCTCTGAATCTTTTCACAATATTATGTAGATGGTGAAAGATCTCAATTCTTTGCAATCTTGCATTGAGAAATGGGATTTTTGTATTGTTTGACAATTCTCTCATGAAATTTGGCAAATGACCCATCTTTGCTTGCAAAGACCAAGACTTTGGTGGATCTTCCGTTTATACCCAATACCCTCAATGCCCTCACAATAATCACAATACCCTCACCTACTTACCCTCATTACCAATTCACCTGCTAATTGTTTCAAAACGGTTTGACTTGGATTTATAATCTTTTCACTTTTATTTTGCCTCTGTCACAACTTTTTTGGGGTTTGTTGTAGCCATTAAACATAAAAATGTGTTTATATACTAAAAATAGAATGAAGTTGGTCAGTGAAAACTCTGGAAATCTTTTCTTTGCACTTTTGTCAGTTAAATAAAGGTTCAAGAGAATGAACAAGTTTAGTGTTTAAGGCATTTTACAAAATGCCCAAATTTTTTTTTAATGGGGTTGTTATCAATTTCTAGCAATTACATCTTCAACAATGTAATTAGATTACGGTACTAATTACTTTCTAAATCATATCAACCTCGACCAGTTGAACAGTACAAGGATAGACACGAAGTTGCTCTTTTAATACTTTCAAATCAATTATATATAATTGCATAAATTATTTAAATGATTCTTCTTCCTACTTAAAGTTATAAGGTTACATTAAAAACATACATTTTAACATCTCATGTTAAAATGTTAAATCCACTACTGTTTTATATAGAATAGTCTATAGTATTTAATCCAATTACATCAAAAGTGATTGTAATTAAATTACAGAAAAATTACGAGTAATCCCTTACTTTACTTTTCCAAGGGTATATGCCATTATATTATGGAATATTAAATATATATATATATATATATATATATATATATATATATATATATATATATATATATATATATATATATATATATATATATATATACACTGTATATATATATATATATATACACTGTATATATAATGTTTTTATTTTAAAGTGAAAAAATAAAATTAGACACTTGGGGTAAGAATGTCCCGACCCCGAATTGAAGGCACCGAGTGGCATGTTGCTATTGTTATTATTGTTTTATCTAATTTGTATTGTAATTATAATTCAACAATTGCATGAGTTAGATCATGTACATTCATTTGCTATTCATTAAAACCTGTAGGCTAGTTGAGTGAAATCAGTCAGTTTAAATGAATAGTGTCGCATTTATGATATACTATATCTTCAATTAAAATATGGGCAATTAAATAATTATATTTTTATACCTGCCCCTAAGAATACATTTACCTTTCAGTTGAATCTCTTTAACTGCTGCTTTTTTGTCATTATTCAATTATTCAGGCCAGGGGCCATCTCAAAAAATAAATAAAATGAGAACTAAATTAGCAGTTTTCTATTTATTTCCCTTAATATCACATTGGATAATAATAATAATAATAATAATAAATAAGTAATTGCACATTGTTGTTAAGGGGAGTATCTTTCCTCATATTTCCCACACATGACCTCAATGGGTCCCCCTTATCATAGGGCCAATAGGACAAAATTGTTTTAGTGTTGTTCATGACAGTACCAGCATAATCTAGTCTCTATTGGCCTTACAATAGCTTTTCCTGGCGTGTAGTGTGTAGTTTTCACCAGAAGAGGGCAATAGTCAATAGTCTACGAACAGTTTAGCAAGAGAACCTGGAGATTGAGCTCCAGGGAGTGTGGTTATATAGCCAGACTCTCCCAGTACAGTCATTATTCCAATAAACACATAAGAGAAGTGAAGGTGACAGCAAGACTACAGTAGAGCAGTTATGATTTGAGATTGTGTTGTGCAGTATGTAGAGGATACTCAATCTCATTTAAGCAAGGGCTGGCACAATATGTCACCTCACAGGACTGCCAAAAGAACATCAATCTGCTGCTTTCCAAATCGAGATGCATGTCTAAACAGGCTTCCTCTTTATTTTAAAATTGCTTGGACTTGTATTCGCATATATATTCAAGACTTTGTCTGGTAAGCATGCCACTGTGAATCAGCTATGCTGCTGAATCATTATTTTTTTAAATAGCAGTAAATGAACCGTAATTAAGATCTAGCGAGATTATCACTTGCAAAGTACAATTTAAAAGCCGTTATTTGCATGCTGATTTCTTTTTTCTTTTTTTTTCTTCAAGCACTTTTACCATTTTTAAAAGCACTTTTTTTTCAACCTAAGCAGGTGCAGAAGAATTGTCGGTTCAGATAAAGCAGCTCACAAAGTTTCCTCTAGCTGCCTAGCTGGCATAATTTTGCCTTGCTAACACCCACGTATCATATGAAGTATTAAGGGAAGACTCTGTTTAGTGGGTGTTGTCAGTGGTCTCCCTCAAGGAGAAATTACTGTGGCAATGCTAATAAGCATTTATGCTCCCTTGAGCAAATTAAGAAGGGAGAAGACAAGCACTCTTTCCTAGACAGAGTGGTAATCGCAATGCCCCTGGCACTAATTTAGGGTAGCATGCCATCATATTATTTGAGTGACTTGATTTCCACCGTTATTACCTCTTGGGACTATCAGGGGACACGAAACATTGGTTACCAGAAATACTTTATATGATTGTTTTTTCGCTCTTGAATTGGCAAATCTACAAGTCGATCATGAGCTGAATTGTGAAACGTAGCCTACTGCTATGTATGTATATGTACAAGTATTTCCAAACAACTCCAGTTTAAAAAGTATTATTTTAAAATATCTGACCTGCTTATTTCTACTTATGTTTAAAATTTGCTCACAGATTCAGCCATTTTCCTCACATTGTTTATTATTTTATATTATATTATATTACTATACACTCACCACCAGCCTATTTAGTAGGTACAGCTGTGCAATTGCTCGTTAACGTAATGCAATGCATTTAAGCATGTACAAATGGTCAAGACTATCTGCTGAAGTAAAACTGAGCATCAGAATGGAGGAAGGTGATTTAAGTGTCTTTGAAAGTGGCACGGTTGTTGGTGCCAGACGGGCTGGTTTGAGTATTTCAGAAACTGCTGATCTACTGGGATTTTCACACATTTTCAATCATGTCTAGAGAATGTTCCGAAAAAGAGAAAAAGCGGTAGGTCTGTTGGCAAAAATGCCTGGTTGATGCCAGAGGTCAGAGGAAAATGACCAGACTGGTTCGAGCTGATAGAAAGGCAACAGTATCTCAGCAACCAGTTGTTACAACTGAGATCTACAGAAGAGCATCTCTAAATGCACAATACATCGAACATTGAAGCAGATGTGCTACAGCAGCAGAATACACACCAGGTGCCACTCCTGTCTAAGAACAGCAAACTGAGGCTACAATTCGCACAGACTCACCAAAATTGGACAAGAAGATTGGAAAACCGTTACCTGGTCTGAAAAGTCTCGATTTCTCTTGTGACGTTCAAATGGTAGGGTCAGAATTTGGCGTAAACAACATAAAAGCATGGATTCATCCTGCCTTGTATCAACGGTTCAGGCTGCTGCTGCTGTAATGGTGTGGGGATTTTTTTCTTGGCACACTTTGTGCCTCTTAGTACCAATTGAGCATCTTTTAAACCTGAGTATATTATAGTATTGTCCATCCCTTTATGACCACAGTGTACCCATCTTCTGATGGCTACTTTCAGCAGGATAACGCGCTGTCACAAAGCTCAAATCATCTCAAACTGTTTTTTTGAACATGACAATGAGTTCACTACACAAATGGCCTTAACAGTCACCAGATCTCAAACCAATAGGGCACCTCTGGAATGTAGAGGAACGGGAGATTCGCATCATGAATGTGCAGACGACAAATCTTCAGCAACTGATTGATGCTATCATGTGAAAATGAACCAAAATCTCTAATGAATGTTTCCAACCCCTTGTTGAATTTTTGCCACGAAGCGTTAAGCCAGTTCTGAAGGCAAAATGGGGTACCCAATAAAGAGGCCAGTGAGTGTATTATATTATATTATAACTAAGCCCTTATGCTAACATGCATGCTTGGGTTGAGATAGATGGATGGATGAACGGATGGATGGACAGATAGAGACGAACTAACTCTTTGAAACAAACACATTTGTAGAACTATAGAGCCCTTGCACAGGTACAAAGTGACAGGGCTGCGATCTCTGGCTAATTCACATTCTCCGTGGGCCAAAGAAATGTTCAAGTGAATAAAACCCTGCTGAATTACTTTGGTCTAACATGGAGTTATTGATCGTAGCCAAGGGCAGTAGAACTGGGCCGGAGCCTGGCTCTCTGTCTGAATTATAGCTCTTTCGGCACAGCACAGGGCAGATGTACTCACACTGCAAATGTAAAGGGAAGAAATCGGATTTGCAGCGGCTGTACTGCAGTTTGCTATGGGGATTGTTCAGAGCATTTTCCACCATCATCATGCCTTCTATAGAACATTGGGAGGTCAGTACATGTTCAGTGCTATTTATAGTTATGCAATTAACATGACAGTATGTAGCAAGCATGTATTGTAGCCTAAAAGCATGCAACAATAATGTTAAGTTGACAGCATGCAACCTTAAATATATATGGTGCATATAAGATGATTTGATACACAAACACAAAATAGGCAAGAGAGACAGGAAGTCCCAGGCTCAAAGTGAATTTGATGTTAGTCGCTGCTTTGAAAATGAGAGATAGGGTGGAGAAAGGGAGGGAGAATGAGAAAGAGAGAGTGAAAAAAGGATGACTCACCCTTTGAGAGAGCCTCCTGTAACTTCAGGCAAGCTGTTGGGCGCATAAATAAATGATGATATGGTGTCCCAATGTTGGTTTTGTGATGTCTGGATGAGCCTTCTCCCTCCCTCTTCCTTTATTTATCTCCCTCAGTGTCAGGTATACGCCTCTTTTTTTGTGTTAGGGAAAGTTGAGGCATTGATTCGTGTAGAGTAATTTATACAGTACGACGTGTCAACACTGTGGGCTTCTGAATTTATTAAGCTGTTGGTATGTTGATGTGCTATCAATGGTGTTTTGACTGTCTGACGATTGCTTTGAGTAAGTTGACCTATGTTAAATCAACTTGCTAACAAGGTTTGTTGCGAAATAATTGTAGAGTTGATGCTAAGTGAAGACATTTTTGATAAAAGAAAAAAATCTCACAACTTAGGAAGAGAGAGGGGTAAGCTTTTTGCTTAAAGAATGAGGTAGAGGTAAAACCTTCTTTCTCTTTTTACATGTTTAAAAAGAAAATAATTATGTTTTGGGTTTGTTTTATGTCTGTGTTTCTAGGTTAGCTTTCCAGTTTGTTAATAATTCAGTTCTCTGTTCCCTGCCTGTTTGTCATTATGGTTTCTGATTGAGTTGAGTATTCTGTTAATTATCTCATTAGCTTCTTTGTTTGCCCATGCATTTAAGCCCTCAGTTCCAGTCTGTTCCTGGTCTTGCACTGTTTGATGTCAGTGAGTTTGTGGTTGTGTTTCTTCAAAGTTATTCTCCTGGTTATTATTTTGATTCTTGGATTAAAGATGTATATACACTTTACTATCCCATGAGGCCATTGGAGAAGATTTGGGAATGGCGGTGAAGTGACGCAACTGACTCTGATAGGTCACCAGAATAAGTAATTACTAGGGCTGGGTATTGACCCAAATTTCACAATTCGATTCGATTTCGATTCACAAGCTTGCAATTCGATTCGATTCAATATTGATTATTTTAGATATCAGGTAGGCAACAATACATGGCAAATTTTCTCAAGGAAAACAAATCTCTTAACTAATGCTTTAAACTATGGGAGTCAGTTGTAGCCTGCTTCATTAGCCTACTATTGAAGGTAAAAATTAACTGATTTGTATACAAACACTTAAATTACACTTTTATTTATTTTTATAATAATAAAGTTATATGAAAAATAAACATTTAAATGGTGGCTGTCATAAAAACTTGCCAGATTTATTCAAACACGCATTAAATATTGAAGAACATTAAAAATTATAATGAATGTTATATGGTGCCTATATTTAGCAAAATGCTCCTCTCTAGAGGTCATTTTTCTAGCTGACTAACGAGTTCATGGTCACTGGATATGTTTTTTTCTGAAGTAAACATGTTACATGACATTGTTTACAAGCTGTTTTACTGACGTCTTTCCATGGTTGAAACACTGATTGAGCGATTCCATGTAACATGATACGGATTTCGATAAGTTTTACTCTATCTTTTAACACACTTTCAGATGCTCATTCATGTTTATTTCGTGCTGTAACTGGTATTGTTAAGGCGAAAGAGAAGATCATGTGCGCTCCACACTGCTGCTTCTCTTGAGCTCAGCTGTGCCAGAGCAATCTCACGCCACAGCGACAAAACGGTATTTATGTTTTTGAATTTCATAAGAAAATGGATGTAATTTGAAATCTGAGACTTTGTTTCATATCAATAGTAACACAGAGATTATTGCGATTTATTGGATGGGATGCACGCTGCAATGTTCCATTAATTCATCAACTGAAAACAGGATGACTAGCCTAATCGATTCTTGGGATTTAAGATTCGATATCGATTCGTAAAAATAGATATGTTTTACCCAGCCCTAGTAATTACTCAAATTAAGTATCTACTCAAGAGAGTATGGGTGCTTCTCATTTCGTATTTATGCTCACGTCTAATCTCCACCCCCTTAGGATGCGAGGGAAGGATACACCCGTATATCCTCGCTAATGACTTCTTTAGGAAGCTTCCTCACACCTCATTCCTCACAAGTCCAATTAGAGAATTGAGATGTCCTTCAAGATGGCTGAATTCAATCAGTTTCCGGGTCACGGGCTGGAGGACGGAAGAGCGAGGAAATGAGGAAGCATTAATTAGAGTATTGAGAAGCACCTTATGCAATTATGGATGCAGCCTTTGTGTCTACAAGGACGGTGTGTGTTCAACAGCGTATTGTCAGGGTTCTGCCCTGGCAGCTTTGTCTGTGTTGTCTTTGTTTCATGTCTCTATGTTTGTGTTGTGCTTCAACATACCGTTTTGTTTGTGTTGGCCATGTGCTCCTTTGTTCCTGCCTCCTTGTTTCCCTGTACCACGCCCTCTTGTCTAGTTGAGTCCACCTTTGTCTTAGTGTTGTCACTTGTTCCTTGTCCAAGTGTTGTCACCTGTTTCGCATGTTCTCTGCTCCCTTGTTTGAGTCCTCATTTACCTGAGTGTGTTCAGCTGTTCCTTGTCCGAGTGTTGTCTCCTGTTCCTCTTGTTCTTAGCTCCCTTTATATGTGTGCTCTTTCCCTCATGTGTTGCCAGTTCATTAGATGTTGTGCTACTGTAGTTTGTTTCTTATTACTAAAGTCATTAAGTTTTTTATGTGTAGAGTTTTTTTAGTGCTTTAGTTCTGCCATCGGTCCTGTCTGTCTTTTCTCCTGTCTCTAGTTCCTGTCCTGCTAGCAGAGCATCCCTGGCTGCTTACACTCTTCGCTTTGGAGCAAGCATGGTGCAGAGCCTGAGTGCCTGGCTGTTGTGCTTGAAGATCCTGTCTGACTATTGCTACTATTCTCAGTTCTCATTCTGCTCTCCCATTACTACTCCCCAGCCTACAGTCATCTTGTGCTAGTTACAACTGCTGCTCGGCTAGTTACAACGCCTGTCATTGTGCCTCAACCGTCACCACATCTTGTCATCCGTCTAATGTTTGTCAATAAACCTGTTATCACTCGTTCTGCATTTGAGTCCTCCTTGACAGACCCGTGACGCATATGTGGACTGACTTGAGCGCTTGAAAAATAGATAGCAAACGCGTCTTTCCACGTTCACGGCCATAGGAGCATACTTTGACGGAGCGGAACATGAAATATACCTGGGCCTTTACACTATCAGTGTCCCACGATCCTTCAAAAATCATTCTAATATGCTGATTTGATGCTCAAGAAACACTTATTATAATTATCAATGTTGAAAACAGTGCTGCTTTTCAGGATTCTTTTATGAACCTGAAAGTTCAAAAGAACAGCATTCATATGAAACAGAAATATATGTAACAATGTAAATGTCTTTACTGGCACTTTTGAACAATTTATTGTTTCAAAATTACTAAATGTAAATAAATATATGGTCATGTGGCAAAAAGTCTGCCGGGGCTTACTCTGCTCTGTCCCTATACAAAAAAAAATTGTGTATGTGTTTTAAAGTGTAAGTTTATGAGGATAAACAAAATGCCCTCAATTAAAAGTTTATCTCAAATTGTGGATTTGATTTAAAACATAACACCAAGTTAAAAACGAAATTCTTAGATAATTGTAGTACATTTCACATTTGTAGTACAACACATTTGCGAAGCGGAAAAGCAGTCAACCTCGGCATCTGTCGGGACAGCTCCCTGTAATATTACCACACACACACATATTTCATCCGTTCTTTTCCTCCTCCCATCCCTGTCATCCCTTCTTTCCTCTCCTCATCACTCTTGCTCTCTCTCTCTCTCTCACTCTCTCTCTCCTCCTGAATACTAATTCAAGCTGCACAGCCTCATGCTCCTTAATATGAGTCAAAGCACACCTCCTGGGTTAGCCCTCTCCATTCCTCTTCAAAGCTTCTTCTTCCGGCAGTGTTGGCTGAATGCAGTGACAGAATTTGTTTTTAGAAAAAAAGAAGGAAAAGGAAGGAACCTTGCTTGCTTGAGGCAGGGAGAGTGTGCATGTAGTCTGGACAGCGTGTGTGCCTGTGTGTGGGTATATTCAAGGTTACGGATCTCTACAGACACACTGGACATGACAAGCAATCATGATGAACCGTTTTTTTATGTAGATGTACGAAACTCTTAAATTTGAGCTTGAGAAAGGACACAAAGAGGGAGCCTGAGGTATCAAGAGGGATAAATAGATGGTTGTGTATGCTTTTGGAGAATGCAAGCGCAACAGGAAAAAATGGAGCAAGGGAGGGGCGGCAAGAGTTGGGTGGGGAGACAGATGCACCGCATTGTCAAATGATAATGGAGAGAACCAAAGAAAAGAGATGCCCTGTACGATTAGCCAAGATATTGATCCTCTCAGTCCTGGAACTCCAGGGAATTGCATGTAACTTCTGATCAGCGCTCTTTCCTCTTGTTGTCATTGACATTTCTCAATGTCACTGTCAGCTGTTTGATACTTCAAACGTTTTTATTGATTACAAAGGGATTTAAGGGAACATAAGTGGCCGGCGAGAGGTTTCAGAGCAATCTCTCCTGTTTCACAGACACACTGACTCAGTGACTGACTAACTCTGATATCTCGTCTCACCAGAGAGTATTGAGGGGGTTGCAGTGAGCCAAGGAGGGAGGGAGGGAGGGTGGATGACGGCGAGAGCGTGTTGGAGGCACACACACACACACACTCGCTCTCGCATACAGCCTTACAGAGACAGGAGGGGAGAGTCAGAGACGTGGAGAAGAAGAAGAGGAGTGAGAGAGAGAAGGAGAGAATGTCTGCTGAGAGGGTGGCTCTCGTTCCTCGTTCACAAACCGGCCCTCGCTGAGACACCATGGGCTGTATCGGATCCCGCACCATCAGTAAGACCCTCTCCGTTTTGATAGTCTTTCTTTTCCAGGTTGAAAGGAGACCAGCCAGGGGTAGAGGAGCGATAGGCAACGCTCCCCTCGCAAGCATCCCCCCTCTCGGGGAAAACGTGTGTGTTTCTATGGAAACCTTTTGGTTAAAGGCCATTTGTCCTCCAGGCTTTGACAGTGATTCGGCACACTGCTCGTGGGAAGCCAGGATTGAGATGTCTGCTTTTGAGAGTCGTTAGTGCGTCTGGAATTGAAATCCGTATGTGTCCGCCTGCATGCGGTAGGTGCCGTTCACCCGGTGGTTTTAAAGATCTGAAGTGGAATTTTTGGAGCGAATGGTTGCATTCGATGCATATCCAGAACGTACGGTTTCAAAGACTCGCCACATTTGACACCGTGCTAAGGTCACGTCAGGAGCTGTCTGTGTGAAAATAGCAGCAGTTCACAGGTTTGAGCGTGTACGCTCGTGCGTTGCCCGAAGAGGTTAACTGAAGAGGGTGTTTTTCAGGATCAGAGGTGCAGGGTCCACACGCTCACGAGCAAAAAGCGTTCAGGTGTGACGTGGAGCTGGATGCGCCTCACATGTAGGTCAAATTCTGCAAAGTCAATGACACCGGTGGGCACCTGTTCCTGCCAAATGGGTACGCTTTAACGCAGCCGTCTATGACAAATAGCAGGTGTTTTGGTGTGATTAATATTCTCTTGTAACCGTGAGACTGCAGGCAGGCAAACAGAGAGAGGACACAGAATTGTTCCTCTTAAACGTGTTTTATGATGTTGTACGCCCATTAAGACGAGGGCGCAGTATCAAAACAAACACAGGCAGCTGATGGAGTAATAAAAAAAGAAATGCCGCTGTATTTGACCTTTGATTGTCATTGAGCTGTGATGTCACAGGAACACTGAGTCTTGGTTTCTTTCACATAAAAACCTATTGCAGAAAGTGTCAGAGCGGGACATATTGGGTAATTAGGGAAGCCCGTATTGATATCCTCCTGAGAGAGCTAAATTGAATCACCTCTTATAGAAATGCTTATTTTTTAGACTAAAAATTCTTGCATCTTCAAGTTGTGGCTCTGAATTTAGCTGGCTATCTGTTATGTGCTCTGGGGAGGAGCGTGGATGGCATATTTAGTGTGTTTGGCTATAAATAGTGTCTACTTTACAGTGACCGAAAAGGAGAGGAGAGAGGACAAGATGCATGCTAAATAATATGGGTCAAGTGCCTGATATGGGCCTGTGGTTGTTCACCCCCTTATTTTGAGTGAGGCAAACACTTAAAACACTTTCATGTAAGCTCAACCAAGGCCCTGTTATCGATTTTTTGTTTGTTATTCTTGACTTCATGAGCTCATTGTTGCATTGAAGCAAATTGTTGCTACAGCCAGAAATAGAAACATTCTTAGAGAACATTGATCATCACAAATCCTTTAGAGATTCAGTGCTAACAGTAAAATGCATTGCATATATTACTTGCAAACTTTTTTTTATATCAGGAGTCCTGTATAGAAGCAATTACACAGCTATTGTTCCTCTCACAATATTGTGTAATGAATCAAGCACACCCTTTAAAGGGCACTACTGAAATAACTGAATCTGGTAACAAACTGTAAAGGGCAATTCCAATTTACTAATCAAAGTAATAAACTAGAAATTTCCTCTTGCACCTTTCGGTAAACAAGCATGAAATAACACTTCAAAGGCTTTCCTCATTAGAGTTATGTTAGATAGGCTGTCAAACATATTTACTGGGAATTTGCTATAATTGTACGCTTCTGTACTTGAGCAGTGAGGGTCAGCCTGTCGAATAAATTATTAATTATTGTTGTTCTGCGTAGTTTGAAGAGAAACATTTTTAAATCTTTATCCCGGATATACATATATTTTTTAATCAGGAAGGGAGTGGGGGGTCAAATGGGGGGTCAAAGAGTTTTTTGGGAGACCCCCCAAGACACCAATTTTTTTATATATTTGTTTTTTTATTTTTATATTTAAAGTCTATATAATATAATGTATAAAAACTCTCTCATGGTGATGGTCCTTTAATAGATTACCTATGTTTTTCTTTATATTCCATAAAACAATCATCTTTAAATTAAACATTTTATATTATAAAACGGTTAGTTCCCGTCCTTGATTCTGATTCACGATAAAACACGGCTATGACCGCTTCACCCAATGGTTCTATGTATTACTACACAACACCTCTAGCAACCACTCTAAGCAACGTAAACATTTGTTTGTTCTCACTGATATTGTTCATTGAAGCTTATAAAGTAGATTGTGAGAGATCGAGTAAGTGAGTGTACCTGCATTTACAGTAGATATAACGTTAGCATTTTTAGGGTAATATGCATCCTGATAAAGTTCCCTTGGCCTTTGGAATTAAAATAGACCCACATCATCACACACCCTTAACCATACCTAGAAATTTGACATGGTTTTATTTCAGTTAGCCTAATAGCTGGTTTGAATTGCATTGAAATATGATCTAATGGAAAGTACCCCATACCAATCTGTAGGTATGGTGAAGGGTGTGTGATGATGTGGGTCTATTTTAATTCCAAAGGCCAAGGGAACTTTATCAGGATGCATATTATCCTGGATCCATGAAATAACTGGCCTTTAAAAATAAAAATCTGCCTGACTCTATGGGAATTTAACATAGGGGGGTCCTGACTTATGCACCCTGTATTTTAAGGAAGAACATTTATTTATTTATGATACACTATTCATACACAAAGAAAATTGGTGTCCTAAAAGGTTGGATTTTTCCTCATTTTTCTAATTAAGGCATTAAGATCAATTTCCAAAAGATGATTTTTTATTCCTCTTTTTAGGCAACTTTAGCATGGGTGTCCTAACTTATTCACATCACTGTAAATGACTCACTCACTCACAAAGACAGTCTTTGTTGCCATCTAATGGCGAAATAATGTAACTTCTGTTGCTGTTCACGGCCAGGGACTATTTTTTCAAGCGGAAGGAAGGCTTTTAGTGATTTTTCTTCATGAAAGTTGCATTGATACATATTTTTTGCCTTTAATATTTGTATTGTGTAGTACCGTTAACCGATTTATAAAAGCAATAAGGTAACTTACTCAAAGCTTTGCGTCTTTTTTTACAGTCTACATGCCAAACAACGCGCTTCAACCATGACTTATTCACGATACCGCACAGCCTATTGCTTACATATGCCATCAAATATACAGTTAGCAGTCAGAATTAGTTGCCGTTACAGGCAACAGGCGTAAAACTATTCAGTGTAAAAGTAAAACAGAGCAGTGTAAAAGTATTGTTGTTGTAGCCGAATGATCTGACCCAAGTAGTTCCGTCCCAAATAGGTGTCTCAGGGCCAGGAGTGTGTATAAAAGGCAATAAGTTGAGAAGTGTGTGTTGAAATCACACACTTTTACACACACAGATTTCTGTAAAAAAAAAAAAAAGTTGACTCTTTTATGCTTGTGTTTGTCGAAGTCGCTTTGGATAAAAGCATCTGCTAAATTAATAAATGTACATATAGATTGGTAAAGCGTTGCATGTATTTGTTTGTCACAGGTCTGTGGGTGAGAAACATTGTGTGGGTGTGTTTAGGGCATCAGGTGGATGGCTCAGCTCTTGGCACTAATGTCGATGTTTGCACTGGGTCGCTCCCTGTACGTGTTTGTTCTGTTCTGAGCTATTGCGTTTCTCAGGGATACCTCTTTGTATTGATTTAATTTCAAGCTCTGAAAGAGGGTCAGACAAGCTGACATACAGATATCTCTCTCTGTCTCTTTCACACACAGTCAATCTTGTGCTGTTTGCACGTGATTTCATGATCCAGCTTGTGTGGTGACAGACACGGTCCAAGGTCCAAGACTGGCTCAGTATGATTGAAAGGTTTAGGAGGAATCATAGAGAGAGAGAGAGAGAGAGAGAGAGAGAGAGAGAGAGAGAGAGAGAGAGAGAGAGAGAGAGAGAGAGAGAGACCTCAAATAATGAGTCAGATGAGTAAAGTTCTTAAATGTCTTATGGTGAATTTATACCTCTTAACACTTTGGTAACACTTCAGAAAACACTCCGTCATTAATGAATAACTACACAGGAACAAATGAGTAGTTTTTTAAGGGTATGGTATGATATGAAGATATGACTCAAGTGTTACACCATCATTCTAGTCATTTGGAACAGTATTTAAGGTGAACATCATGGTAACCAGTGTTGGTTAGCCTACTCTAAAATATGTAATTAATTACTAGCTACTAATTACATCTTCAACAGTGTAATTGTAACATGTATGCTCTGTTTTTACCTTGTTTCCTAGTGTTGTTGGTTCTGTCCTGTTTTACCCGTGTGTCCTCTCAGTTGGCCTAGTTTTCCTTGTCTTGAGTCTGTTTGATTCATTACACTTGTCCAATTAATTAGCTTATTAGTTCCCTCACTTGTTCCAGCATTTATACTCCCTGTGTTCTTGTTAATGTTGAGGTGTTGTGAAATCTCTTTCTGTGTTTTTTGAGTATATTTGAATTAAAGACTTTTAAAGACTCCTGGATTATTATCTGCACGGGACATTGGCGAGAACCCACCATAGACTGTGATCTGCCTGCCGTGTGAGTCTTAGGCCGTGTGTCCACCAAAGCGTTTTTAACCAGCTGAAAACGCTAGACGCTCTGCTGAAAACGCCTCGCTGTGGGTGCTTGAGAGCGTTTTAGCAGCGCTGCGTTTTTTCAGTTGAGACGATTCGTTGCTATGATACAGAATATCCGCTGCACAGTTTACTTGTAACTGATTTCGTAGATAATTTGTTTCATACTAAAAAAATATTTTTCATCCATTTTGTTCGGTTAGCTCTGCTGGTTGACGTCGTTGTACAGAAAGAATGTTGTGACAGTTGGTCGGTGTGATATTAGTCCCGCCCCTCCTCCACTGTGATTGGACGGCTGTGTAAAAAGTGACAGTGATGAGCGCAGCGTTTTACCCAAAGTTGAACATTTTTCAACTCTCGGCGACCAGTAAAAAACGCCGGGCGCTCAGCGCTTGAGCGTTAAATACTCGCTCAGCGCCTCGTTACGCTCATGGCGTTTAAAAAACGCGGCGCTCCCATTGAAAACAATTGGAATTTTACGGCAGCTGAGTGAAAAAACGCTTTGGTGGACACACGGCCTTAGCCTCACGTAGAGTATGACCAGGTGTGTGAGCCGGAAACTGAGGGAGTGCTTGTGGAGTCCGAGGGCATGGAGGGAAGCCCCACCTACAACCCTGCCACTGTGGATGTGAATTATTTGACCTCTGGAAAATATTTGGAAAATATCTTTCTCCGCTGGTTCCGCCTAGCCCTGAGTCTCCTGTTTCTCCACTGGTTCCGCCCGGCCCCATGCCGCCTGTGCTCCCTGTGATCCCAACCAGCCTCCCTCTCCCACCTCCTCTTTCCAAATCAGCCAGTTCCTCAGCCCCACCTCCGCTGCTTCCCTTCAGCCCCTCTGCATCTCCAACTCCTTTTTGTGAGGAACTGCCTCGGAGCTTCAGTTCTGCAGCTCTGCCCGGTAAGGAGGTTCCAGTGGCTCCACTTCCAGCCTACGAACCCATCACTCCACCGTGGCCTGTAGACCTATCGGCTCCGCCTTGGCTTCTCCCTGCCTGGGCTCCATCAGAAACCATCGTCCTGACAGCTCCACCGGGCTCCCTCGTCTCACCGACTCGGCTTCGTCAGACTTCACTCCTTCCTGCACCTTCCTGCACCTGCCAGTGTTGTCACATGGGCTCTTCATCCTTTCAGCTCCGCCTGGGTCTCCATCTCCATCAGTCACCCACAGGGTTTCGTCAGCCAAGTCTCTACCATGGCCTCTCCCTCCCTCGACTCCGCCCTGGGATATCATCCTGGCTGGACTCTGGACTTTCATTTGGCTCCTCTTACCCCTGGCTCACCCTGGCCCCTCCCACCCTCCACTCCCCCATGAAATGTTTTGTTTAACCCTGGACTGTTTTTGTCTTCTTCTGTTCCACTTCCCCTTCTTTTGGGATAATGTAACATATATTCTCTGTGTCTACTTTGTTTCATTGTGTTTTCGGTTCGGTCCTGTTTTTACCTGTGTGCCGTGTCAGTTGACCTAGTTTTCCTAGTCTGTATCTGTTTGATTAATTAAACCAGTCGTCCAATTAATTAGCTTATTCATGCCCTCATTTGTTTAGTATTTATACGCACTGTGCAGTATATTCTTGCAGACCTTGTCCTGTCTGTCCTGTTGAGAAATCTGTTTCCCTGAGTTGTACTGAGTATTTTTGAATTAATGTGTCCTGGACTATTCCTGTCATGTGCCTTGTTCAAAACAACTACCCATAACAGTAGATTACTGTACTAATTACTCTCTCTAAAAAGTAATGCATTACTTATTAATTATTTACTATCTAAATCCCATATCAACCTCAACTAGTTACAAGAAATGAAACTGCTCTTTTAATGTTTTCAAATAAATAATATAAAATTGCATACATTTTTTGTGAACTGAACAAAGTATTTAAAGGGAGAATGTTAAAATAAATACATACATTTTAACATTAAACATTCAATTTTGAAGATAAATCCACTATTGTTTTATATAGAATTGTTCTATAGTCTACAGTATTTAATGCAATAACACCAGAAGTAACCATAATTAAATTACAGAAAAATGAAGAGTAATCCCTTATTTTACTTTTTCAATGGAAAAGTAATTAATTTACAGTAATTAATGACTTAAGTAATTATTTACACCTAACACTGATGGTAACCCACCAGTAATGACTCAAGTGTTATTTACTTCCTTATAAAGGAATTACTAATTATTGGGAACAGAATTCTAAAGTGAAAAAATAGTTATTGATTAGCTAATAGTGAACTACAGTACCACATTCAACTCAGTGCTAATACTTACTAATTAGTTAATCAGAGTTTCTCGTTAGTTAATAGCATTTACTAGAATGTTAATATTGCATTACTCATTTGTTCCTGTGTAGTTATTCATTAATGATGGAACAGTATTCTAAAGTGTTTCGATCACTTCCTAGTGCTGTCTATAAAGGGAACCGATCCTCGGGACACTTTTAGGTTTTATTCTAATGGATTTCCTAGACTTTCCTTATTTTAAGCCACTGACATCCAGTTTCACCTGTCTGTTCCTTCCAATTAAATTTGAGACAGTAGAAGCAGTTGTTTCTTTTAAAGATTTCCATTAATATTAGGTCACTTCATAAACCGACCATTTAAAGGTGAGTTTTAAATCCCAAGTGAAGAAATGTTCGAAAATCAATTCCGCAATGAAATGGAATAAAATATGCTCTTGTTCTTTCTCTCTTTGAACTTCATTTGTAACTGAAAAATGTTGCTTAAGTTAGAAATGCCCAACTAGCATTACAACGTACAGATAAATCACAAAAAATGTGGTACTAAATTGAAGTGCAACGCCTTTGTTACTATGACTATCAGTTAAACTGTAATATATTTAGAGCATATTCATGTTAAATATATAACAGTAACTATTAAATGTAAAGAATCCTTGAAAAAAATTACACAACCGTTTTCAACATTGATAATAATCAGAAATGTTTCTTGAGCAGCAAATCAGCATATTAGAATGATTTCTGAAGGATCATTTGACACTGAAGACTGGAGTAATAATGCTAAAAAAACAGCTTTGCATCACAAGCATAAATTACATTTTGAAATATATTTTCAAATGAAAAAAAATGTTATTTTAAATTGTAATAATATTTCACAATATAACTGTTTAATTTATATTTCTAATCAAAAATGCCTTGGTAACCATAAGGGACTTCTCAGTGTATATGTTTATATGGCAGTGTATATATAGGCTATATAGGTTTTATATATATATATATAAAACAAAACTGTCAGGAGAGTTACACACTGTAACCTTTTACAGTGCAAGGTTATAGTACGCTGATATTTGTTTTGGATATTTATTTGCTCAAATTCATTATGCAGCTTTGCATAGCACAAAAATTAGATTTTTCATATAATTTTATTCTCAAACCAGACTTTGTCCTACTTTAATAACTACAGCTGACTCATCTAAACAGTAATTGCTGCTGTTCATTTCGTTGTAACTTATTGTAAAGGGATGTGTTCACTTAATTTCTTAGGTTTCTATTTCTCATTCTCCTCATCTATCCCTTACTGTCCCTGTTTTTTCACCCATGTTCAGTCTTTTGCACTTCAGAGGTTCCTCCCTTCATTCAGTGTCTTGATATTTCTCTCATCCTCTTTGTCTCTGTCTTTCCTTTCCCTCCCCCCTCTCTGTGTGTTTTTGGCTCAGTACTGGAGGTGAGTCAGCCTCTTGGACTTCGCTCCTAATCAGAGTCACTGTGAGCGTCACCGTGTGTCAGAGTTCCAGCTTGCATTCCATTATTTGTCCCTTTTTCTTCCCTCTCTCCTACTTCTTCACTACCTTTTGGCTGTAGAATAAAATCTCAAAGATGTTCTCTTGGCTGTGAGATCTGTCAAGCCAGATTGTCCATGGTCCAGTTGTTCCTCCATCTGGTCCTTGGCAATGCAGATCTTCTGCTGCTTCTCTCCGTGAGACCGTCAGGCTTATGCTGGGTGTCTTGGAATCTTCCTTCCTGTTCCTCATCGTTCAATGTCTATTGACGTTAGCTTTTATCCTTGTCACATGGATATTTGTTTATCTCGTCTGACTGCTTCTTTATCCGTCTCTGTCGCTCTCTCTTTCCTTTCCCCTGAAGCTCGGGCCCTCATAATGCCCAGTGTCAGATTCAGACATAAATGTAGATGGGTAGGGTAAACAGTGCAGCGGCCATGTGACGCTTAGCGACCTTGGATGTGATGGCTTATCCTTCATGTCTCTTGGGATTTTCTCAATGTGTTTTCCTGCATGAGTGGAAGTGTTTTGTCCTTAACATCATCATGGTGGGACAGACAGTTAGAAAGTTATGGGTCCTGACAGCTGGGATGGGATTCATCCCTATCTATCTATCTATCTATCTATCTATCTATCTATCTATCTATCTATCTATCTATCTATCTATCTATCTATCTATCTATCTATCTATCTATCTATCTTATCTATCTTATCTATCTATCTTATCTATCTTATCTATCTATCTTATCTATCTATCTATCTATCTATCTATCTATCTATCTATCTATCTATCTATCTATCTATCTATCTATCTATCTATCTATCTATCTATCTATCTATCTATCTATCTATCTATCTATCTATCTACCTACCTACCTACCTACCTACCTACCTACCTACCTACCTCCGTAATTGCTAGTGTTCTTCTGACTGTTTCCTTTCTAATTGATTATGAGTAGATCTGCTTTACCTTAACTCACTTTATCTGTCTTTCTCTATTTACTCTTCACTCTGGTTCATTGGTCTCCTCCAGAGCTGCACTGCTCTGCATGGCTCTATCCTTCTCTCCAGAGTGGGTTAGGTTGATTGAGGAAATGGCCCTGAGGCCCAAAGGCTCTGCTGTACTTACACACAGAGAGAGACCAGCAATTAAAAGACACACGCTCACACACACATGCACAGGATGCAATTAATGCATTTTGAGATCAGTCTGGATTGGAAAAAATAAAATCAGACACAGATAGAACAATGACTGGTACATTCTGTTTTGATGTGATTAACCCCATCACAATATTGTTATTCTATTGCGTCAACGGTTTATGACTGTTTTAAATGAGTTCAATGAATCAAGACAATGCTCATCTCAATTTCACTGATATTGAGCTGAATTAAATAGAACTAAATTGAATAGAGAGAGACAGGGGAGTGAGAGAGCATGTGAACTGCAGCTAGGCAGGGTCTCATTCATTAATCATTTTGTAAATGTTCACAGTGAGGGTTCTCACCGAATTTCTGAAAGATTCACAACACAAATCTGGCCACACAATTTTGCTGTCTGAAACTTTCTGTATCGGAAAAGGTTTCTTTTGTCGTATGGAAAAAAATCACCAGTCTTGGTTCTTTTAGTGTGACGTGTTCAGCATGCATGCATTTTAAAAATAGACTTTTATTTCTGAAATGCTGGATAGGCCAACTGGTTACAAAAATTATGTTATGTCACTGCTACACTATAGCGAGCCATTATAATGGCAGCAACACAATGTGAACACAGCTTTATGCAAACTCTTATTCTGCTCATATCATACAATCTGACAAGCAACAATATTGCACAGCATGCACCAGGGTTGACCCCCATTCTACAATGAATTGATGAATTTGGATGATTGTAAATGAGGGAGCATGTCACTGCAGTTAGCAATACACAACCAAACCCTCTCTATATGCCATAAGGGCTTCCACACAACCTCTCTTTATCACAGCCATTTATCACTCTTTGCAAACATATCCTTACTCTCACTGAAGATGAGAGCACAAGCATCAAGTGTGGCATTCTCAAAACCAGTTGAAACACACACAAAAAACACAATTTAAATAAGTGTACAGTCAGTGCACATGATAACTCATATGTGTTTGATTGCTGGTTGGCCTTAATTGTGCACTGTATTGAGATTCGTCACTGAATGGTGAGGCTTCATTTAGTGCTTTGCCTTAAAAACAGTCATTATGCTACAATTGTATGTGTTTATGCAATCACTAATGTTACAGGTTGATTGTTTTCAGGCACATCATTCAAAATGTTAGTGGAAACTGGGTTACATGTCATTTCTTGTTTGTCAGTTTGAATGAGTCATTGTAAACACACACACCGTCAACATATTTCATAATCAAAATGATGCTAAAGTGCAACTTTAGAGGAAGCTAGAATATAAAATTAAATGAGTGCTTGTTTAAGGGTTGATCTCAAATTCAGTATTTCTTCAGTCAATTCTTGAAATACAATTCCTAATAATTTGCATAATGGCATCACGCAGAGCAATCACTAATGTTTTTATAATTTTATAGGAATGATGCGATATAGAAACATGATGCTACAAATTCCCTTTCTTACAGAGTGCTGGCGATTTTGGATGGATAATTCATCTAATTTTAGTTCTTTGTGTGAATGTCAGCAGAAAATGTAGAGAGGAGCTGTCAGTTTGACTTAGCTTATTCGGTAAAGGTTGCATAAGCCACATGCCTATTCCCTTATCTCTCTCTCTCTCTCTCTCTCTCTCTCTCTCTCTCTCTCTCTCTCTCTCTCTCTCTCTCTCTCTCTCTCTCTCTCTTTCTCTCTCTCTCTTTCTCTCTCTCTCTATGTCTCCCTGCAGCGGTGGATGCAGTTCCCGTTCGGAAAGATGGGGAGCAGGTAAGTAAAACTACAGCACTTTGCATTTTTAAGTTTTGCTTGGGCACCAAACCTCTGTCCCAGGTTGTGAGCTTAAGCTTTAAGGATCACATCTATATGACATCCTTTGCCGAGATCATAGATGCATTTCTGTCCAAAGCTATTGTACCTACCAAGTGCTGACATTTGTGCCTCATGGCACTTTAATGAAGTCTTTAGCTAATGCAAAGACCCCCTGTGTGCCAAACACATGTCTTGCCACCCCCTAGTGCTGAAAATCAGAGAAAGCATGATGGTATTATGTATATTTGAAAAGCCACTATATTACATTTCTCACCAAGGCCACGAGAGCCAGACCCCAGAGCCCGGCCATTACCGTACGGTATTGCCGTATAACGGGTTTGTCCCCTGGGAAGACGTAGCTACATCCATCTTCTCTATTTGCCGTCCGTGTTCACGTCCTACCCAAGGGCAGCAGCTCCTGGCTTGTTGCTCTACTCATCCACAGATGAATTTGGCTCAAAATCTACTGTTTTGGATTCTGGTATCATCCAAACCAAAATGACATGTTTTATATCTCAATGCAGAATTTGGAAGCTGAGCCAAGAGGTGGTGACATCTCACTGTAGCTGGAGCGAATTGAAACAGTGTCTTTGCTGTGCATGTATATGTTCGTGTTAGAGAGCTGCACTCAAAAAGGGGATTGCCGGTTGCCAAAATAATAATAATAATAATAATAAAAGAAGAAGAAGAAGAAAAAAAAGTAATTAAATGTTGCCTAGCAATGAAAAACTCTCAAGAATCAGCTGCTAGTTGCCAAGTAGCAAGGCCAAATAGCTTAATGCTAGCTCAAATCGCCCTCAAACTTAGCAAGCCTTACCATAAAAAATTATTAATCAGGCCTATCTCTTAATTCAATAAGCCACTTGCTGGTTGCCAAAATAATAATAATAAAAGAAAAAAATGTCTATGAAATACTCTGAAGAATCAGGTGCTAGTTGTAAAGTAGCAAGGCTACTTTAGCTAGCTTAGCGCTATCTCAAATCGCCCTCAAACTTACCTAAAACTTCACTAAAATAAATCATTATAGGGTTAATTAGAAGGCCCTAGATGGAATTAGTTTGGATTTCACAGACTTTTTTTGTGTATTTAAACCCGTTTGAATCAAACACTTGTGTTTGTCCTCACAGCAAATTACCAAGTTTACATAACTAACTTGGTGTGCTCTGAGAAATCTAATCTAATAGGAATACATGGGATAGTGGTTTATTATTTACAATCCTCCTGATTGAATTTGATCCTCATCCGATACTGTAACTTTTTCTTGTTTCACTGCCGAATGCACTTTCATTAAGGATTTAGACCATTTTGACAGCTTTTTGGGTGAAAAACACGTCCATTTTGTCATCATTTGCTACATCCAAGTAAATCATCAGATTGAAGGGTGATTCTCACAAAACTGAAGAACTGTGTTCTGCAAGCTTTTTTTAAAAGGTCATTTTAAGTGTCTTTCCAAAAAAGGACACTTGGAGACTCCAAAAAGACACCAAACAAATTATATAAGAAGTCCATATAATTCAGAAATGTATGCACACCCATGATAGAAAACCAAAAACACATTACAGAATAATACCTTTCAGAATTCACAGTGTATAATATGTGTACACTGCAACAGCAAAGAGCTTGTTTGCATTTTATACAAGTCAGGTTGCGATACCGAACAGGACCACATTGGAAATGGCAAAAAACAAACAGAAAAAAACTAAACCACCGCCTTAACCTGACTGCATATAACTACAGTACACAGATACATTCAGAATTACTAAACACAGCAACATACACGAAAATAAAAGATTATCCTGAATGTGTGTGGAAACAACTTGAATTTACTGAAATAAATGCATAAATGCAATGTGTGATCAGTGCATCGAGAGTGCACACATCGAGATTTGCTCATCAATAAAACGGACTCAGTCACCCGTACGACTCCTGTACCTCACCGCCATTGTCATCCATCAAAACTTTACTAGCGAGACGCTGGTTTGCTTTATCTAGCCAAGAAACGTAGTTTGTGTATCATCTGGACATATAGCGGTGGCATGTTTTGACGTTCCTTTCAATCTGTATTTTTACACTGTATTTCACTCTTCACCAATCCGGTCAAATGTGTTTTGGAATACCTCTGGAAGTGGTCGAAAGCGGACAAGCTCAAAAGGTTTCAGACCCTGTTTACACCTGTATTTAGATTCATCCACTTGTGATCCGATTGGCCAAAACGCATCTTAATACCAGGTGTAAGCAGGGCCTTTAAGACCTAATGCATGGATCTGTTATATTGACACACAACAGATATTTTCTTAACAGTTTATGTTCACTTAAGACTGTGTCTATGTGGATAAGCATAAAGATGGGCATTAGGACATAATTCTATGTGTGTTTGCTCATAAAGACTTGAAAGAGAGCTCAATTTGGTACTCGTTAAAGGCAGCTTTTTGTGTGTGCGCTTCAGGTGTGTGTGCGACTGCGCTGAAACGATCTATCACACAGCGTGCGAGTTTCGCTTTGAGTCTCTATTTCGCAGTGTCTTAAAATCACTTGAATGTTTATATTGGCAAGACTTAAAAACACCTAAAAATGATAAACTTTCTAGAAGAAGCAGCACTGGCCCCATTGTTCAAATAGGCGATTATAGTTATAGGGTGTCTAAGACGACAGACAAGGGTGCTGAAGCCCCCCTAAAAAAATTTCTAGAACCAACCCAGGTTTCGAGACAAATCCAGAGCATGTGATTTCTGTGATGTCCACATAGACACGTCCTTTTTAATAAAAAGGTTAATGATTGTGACCTAAATGCTGTTTTGAAATCAAATCCATCTGAAAGGCCTTTAAAGGGCGTCCCCTTAAAATGTGAGGCAAAACATTAATCACTTAATCTCTGTAGTGGAAAAGAAAACTAATTTACTGATGTTAATTTTCATTTAGCTGTATCTGCCCCCCACAGGAAAAATTGTAGGTGGCTGCAGTAATTGCAAGCCAGCCTCAAAAATGTTATTTTTAGGAGCCAGCTCCACAGTTTATGTAACAGAAGCACCCATAAAGACTAAGATGGTGGGAAACAAATCGATCGACCCCTGAACAGCCGAACTGTGCCGGTAGTTTGTTCAGAGTTTCCAAGGGGCAGACATTTGCCCCACAGCACGCCAATGCCTTTCTGACACTGACCTCCATTTGACCTTTCATATTGATTTCTCTCTTAATGAACAATGAGCGGCTACTGATGTTCGTACTGGCACTGGTGTTTGTCTCACTGCGCTGGGTGCGGTGTAAATGCGATCGATCTCTCGCTGTATGTTTGGGTTGTCTAGGATTACTTACTCCAGTGCTACTCATCAAAGTCGCCTCCATCTCCTTTTGCTGTTGTCCTGATGTAGACTTCTAAGGCAGATATCAACATGGATACACTAGGTGGTACTTCATTCATGAATATTTTACACCATGTTAGCTGTATATATCGCAAAAAGGGTTCATACAAAGATATATCTTGGTCTGCACAACAGTTCGTAACAGATGAACAGCATCTCGCCTCCTTCTACTGCTTTCTGTTTATCTGTTGTTCTTCCAGATCTAGTGTTCTGTACTTGGCTTGATGTTCAGCCTTCTGCTGTTTCCTGCTAACTGAAAGCATGCCTTTTCTTCTCTTTTACTGTATCTTTCCCATCTATTCTTCAATTAATTTCTCCTAGCAAGGACATGGCGAGTTTTCCTGGGAAGGAATCAATGTAAGTCTGATATTGACACTTTAGCGTTTAATACAATACTTTCTCTGTGTTATGTTTTATTTATCTTTTATAATTTTGAATCAATATAACAATCTATATCTTATTACTTTCTGTCCAGCTAACAAAAATGTTGAAGAAACATCTTGCTAACATTCCCATACAGTTATAAAAAGGTCATTTCTGAATGTTCTCTGTAACACTTTATTTTGATGGTCCCTTTTGAACATTTGTATGAGTAACTTTGGAACTACATGTCAACTAACTCTCATTAGACTATTAGTAGACTTTCTGCTTAATATCTGCTAACTATTTATTATGATGGTTCTCCAACAGATATTCTATTGACTATAAGTATCTTTGCAACTACATGTCAACATATTCAAACCCTAACCCTATCAGTCTACTAATACTCTAATGATAGTTAATAGACATGTAGGTGCAACTTAACTTATAATTAGCAGAATGTGTTAAAGGGACCATCAAAATAAAGTGAAAATATAAACGTTTAAAAAGTGTTGTATGAACGTTAGGGGAACATTATGGGAATGTAACGTTTGAATGTTCTCTAAACTCTTAACTAAAACGTTTCAGAAAAAAAAGTTCCACGGACAATGTATAAATCACGTTTTTGTGCTAAACATTATAAAAGACCAAATAAACTTTAAACGAACAGGTACGATGCTAATGTTGTAAAGAAAAATGTCATAATAGTGTAATGGTTGAAAAGTACTAAAAGGTTTGTATTAATATATAAATCAAAAACTGCCAATCTTAAATATCTGCTGTGACTCCACAGTGTTTCATCTCTGGCAGGTTTCTCTGGGGGTTTGAGCTGTCCGCCAGCTGTCTTCGATAGGCCACGTCATGTTATCTGAGACTTCGGCCTGTTTTGTGAATTGTAGGTGGCACTGGATGTGAGAGATGATAACACAATGTGGTTCACATGGAGTTTGTGACATCTGCTCTCATTCTAAAATAAAAAAGGACATTTAATGCCACCTTTAGAGATCAGGAAGTGTCAAATCAAATTTTACTTGCTGTACTGTTTTTGACAGTAGAAATTTGGTCATGAATAATTCTAACAAAGGCCTGGATGAATCACGTTTGAAGCTGTTTTAAAATAGATAATGTGACTGCACATTAGCTCAATAGAGTGCTGCAATGATGACGTTTTGTTAACAATTTAGCCACGGTTTTTCATTACAATTTTTTTTAAGCATATTGCATGGAGGCCTCTATTTTTGCTTCTTTTGTACAATTGTTACAACTTAACTCAGCATGTGTTACAAACTACTGTACCCTGGGTAGGTTGTAACAAAGGCACACCATGTATTTGACATCGACTCACAAGGGCTGTGATATTCTTCAGGAGGTTTGAATTGGTGCCTTTTGTAGTGAACAAATGTGGGTACTTTTTTTACAAGTTTGAACCCTCAAGCTAAAAAAATCAGTGAGTTATAGATGCTGAAGTAAAGACGTGTTACAACTATAACCGGTCTTTTTTGATATGGATGCTTGCTTGTTTCCGCCATATAATAAAAAAGATAATTGCTACTTTTTATCTCATAATTCTGACTTTTTTCCCTCACAATTGCGTGATATAAAGTCGCATTGTGTGTTATAAAGTCAGAATTGTGAGATATAAAGTCGCAATTGCGTGTTATAAAGTCAGAATTGTGAGATATAAACTCGCAGAGTTTTAGAAACTCGAAGACAGTCAGAATTGCGAGTTTATCTCTCGCAATTGTGAGTTTATATTCTGTGGCGGAAACAAGCTTCCATTTTTTGAAGCCTAAATACAATCGCTTAAGTAAAAAAACGTAATTTCAGGCTATAAGCGAACTACACTACAGTCGCACGACTTTAACATCACCACCAATATTTCAAGGCTGTAAAAGTGATTAGATGAGTTTACCTGTTTGGTGTGATGATGTTTATTGTCCCTGGCAAACTCTGTAGTTTTTTTTTAACCGCTTGTTAGGAATAGCTTTTTTCAAGACACGAAAATTTTTAAAATCATAGGTGGGGTCACTGTAAACCCCAACACTTAAAATAATGAATTGGTTTGAGTAGGGCCAACTTAAATTATCCAAATTAGTTCAATCAAATTAACTTTTATGAGTATTTAGAACTTACTTTTTCTTTTAAGTTCACAAAACTGACATATTTTATGTAAGTTAAATTGTTTCATTGCTTTGAGTTCCATGAACTTGTTTCTTTTAATTCAGACAAACTTAAATTTAACTGAAACTGAGCTGGGATTTCTATTTCTATTTAGTGTTATACAATGTTTTTTTGTTCCAGATTAATGTTAAGTGGGAGATTTAGTAGTGTTTAATATTTTGTTAGAAGAATTTCTATTTGTTTTTAGAAAGGGGGGGGGGGGGGGGGCATGAGCATATGAGAAGAGTGCATGTTAAATGTTTTAAATAGCTGTACTCATTTATCGAGTGCTATGCTACGCTAATGCTATCAAAGCATTGTGTCAACAATTAGCAAGGAAGCATTTATTTAATTAGCTGATTAAAGCTAGCCAAGTTTCCACTACTTAAAATATTTAAGTTGAGATTACATGATATTTCTAAGTTGTGTGTGAATGTTTACTCAAATATTTAAAGTTAAGAGCACTTAAATAAAACTTGTATGAAAAAAGTGTAACTGAATACTTCAAATTATTTGAGTTTTGCCAACTTTTGGGTTTACAGTGTAATGTATTTTATGTTGTAGAATAAAACATGAAAATATCTAGAGCTTGTGTTTACCACAGACCTATTTCATGCATTTACCCAACAAATAAACAACCCCCCCCACCCCCCACCCCCCCCTTAAAAAAACCGTTGACAAAGCAAGTTCAAAAATGCTATCTTGATTCTAGCTTTTAGGCCTCATTCATGCAGCAAATTAAAAATGTTTAATTACAGAACTGTATGACTTTTCTTTCTTCCATGGAACACAAAAAGTACAATTTTGCATCATGTACTTGTTGTTTTTTACCCAAGCAATTACAGCGAATGCCAACTAGAGTTTGACGACTTTAGTATCTTAAAGGTGCTGTGTATGACTCGCTATGACTTACACTAAATTTCACGTTTACTGAAGCCATATGATAGTTTTGTATGAACTGAATTTGCGTTGTTAACCGTTGTGACCAAGTCATTGTGAACTGAATAAAATGATTCATTGTAAAGACTCAAAAGAATGGTTTGCTCACGAACTGAACATCATTATTTAAAAAAAAAGGAGAAATAGGTCAAATGTGAAGATTCTCAGTGAGTTTGGTAAAATGGTATGGTCCTGGCATGGTAAAAAAAAAGATTCAACAATCAAGATGACTTCCCTTCCCTCTTTCAGTGACATCTCTCTCTTCTCTGATGACATGTTTTCTGGTGTGAGGGCAGGACAACCTGTCAATCACATGAGATCGACCAATAGCAAACCACAACCATCCAATCAATTGCTGATAAACAAAATCAAGTCCCACCCTACATTTTTTTTGGGTTCGAGAAGGCGTTGCACTTGATATACGTCACAATAAGGTAGACAAGACTATCATTTTCTGTTTCTTGCTGACTTCAAATTTTAGTCTGTTTCCATGCAAAGTTATTGAATAGCTTCAGAAGTTTCAGAAAACTGTTGTATAGAGCGAGCTTATGGTTCATTTCTTGTCATTTTAAAGTTTCACAGCTTCAATTCTCATTGAATTTCATTGTATTAAAAATCGTGACCAATACGACACGAGGGTGAGCAAATGATGACAAGATGTTCCTTTTTTGGTGAGCTAACCCTATTATGTGCTTTCAGTTTAAGTTGCAGCCAGCAACCGTAAACAGTCCACAGTTAAGCTAATGAACTATTTTACTTGAAAGGAGGATTGTTTATTATGAATTATGATAAATAAATGTAATTATTGATTGAGCCTTGGTCTTGGTGTCCTTTATCATTGCCGGTGTATAATGAAAGTAATAAGCCAAATGAGGCTGTGTGTTACAGTGATTTTCGTGGCTTATTGCTTTAACCGATTTTTACTCCCATTTCCCGAATTTTTGCTGCTTCTCTAATGCTTTCTTTCTTTCTTTCTTTCTTTCTTTCTTTCACCAGCTGTCCGTGGAGGACACCACCTCCATTTTGCCCCGTCTGAAGCGGAACTCCAACGCCTATGGGATTGGAGCTCTGGCTAAGTCCTCTCTGACAGGTGTGTCAGGTGTGTGTCTGTCTCGGTAGCTGGTAACCGACCCCATGTTGGCTCCAGAGGAGGAGATGGCGATTGGAGCCAACATGGCTGCCCCTGTGGGTCCCCCTTCCCTTTCCAGTTTCACCACGTGCCTCCTCCATTAATTAGTGCATGTCAATGGCCTCTTTAGCCATTGATGAAATCCCCAGTCAGATCCAACAAGAGTTCACAAAAAAAAGATTTCTGACGTAAGTGCACTATTCATCTCCACAAACTTGCTGATGGGAAACATAGTCTTTCGGTGTGACATCAGCTGTGTATTGTAGTGTGTTTTGTGGTTATGTGAGGTGTAGTGCTCTTTTGTGAAGTAAACTGTTGGACAGTATTGTGTTGTGGTGTTGTTTTTTATAGATACTGCTCATTGTCACAACAGGTTTCTGGAAAAGTAGGTATCTGAATATCTCTTGGTTTCATGTCCTGTATCTTTTGTTTTTCTCTTGTTTTTCTTAAATGCTTTAAAATGGGGTGAAGTGCTCAAGTGATACCATTAGATTGTTTTCCCCTGGGAACAAATGGAAGTGATTTATCAAAGTATTTAAAGAGAGGCAGTCACTTCATCAGATGGGGTTTTTATCATTGTCAGCAGACTCGAGAAAAATCACACAACCGCCAACGAGTTTACCCTCAGACTACCTTGTTTTTAAGCTGTCTTTTGCAACCAGAGGCTTATGTTATAAACTAATGTGTCTCGTTTAGATGAGAAATTTGCATGCTAATGAGCCATTTTGTTTAAAGGAAATGTTTAGACGTTTCTCTTTTGTCTCTAATTATTCATACATGAATAAAAGCTTATAAATCCTATGTAATTAATTAGTTTTGTGAATAATGTATTTCTAAAGATGGTCAACCAATCGCATCTCGTGATTGATCAAATCAACAGGCTGTAGCTCATTCATAATCACTCATTCAGTGGTTATCATGCACAGTGCCTTGCAATGGTCTACTATAGAATGCCTTATAGGTGATTAATCAAAAGACACATATCCCATAATGCACTGCCTGGCCACCTTCATTCGCCCCTCTCTGCAGCTCCATGTAGAGTCTGTGCAGATGCTGATTTGTGTTTTGCTCTCTTCAGGGGTTTCCAGATCAATGAAGGACAAAGTGACCAAGCCCACTGCCATGGCCCAGGGTCGCGTGGCCCATATGATTGAGTGGCAGAGCTGGGGTATACCATCTGCAGGGCCGGAAGGAGGAGCGGGCCGCTCCAACCTGAACCGCGAGAGGGAGAGACGGCTTGAAAATGATGCCTACAGTGACTTGAGTGACGGAGAAAAGGAGGCACGAATGGCAGCGGGTGAGATGTTTGACTGAAGATGTTGAGATGACTGAAAAGTGCAAATTGCTCAATAAAATCACATCCAATATCGGTCACACTTTATAGTAGGGTACAATACTCACTATTAACTAACTATTAACTATTGACTCAATAAACTCCTAATTACTGCTTATTAAAGAGGTGATAGAATGATTGTATAGGGTATTTCACACTGTTCCTTAAGGTCTCCAAATAGGGTTGGTTGGGCTGAAAATGCCCCGGTGGCTCTTTTATACGCCCTAATGCAACCCTGAGAAATAGCCCCAGAATGAAACGAGTGGTTTGCTAACTTTTATGGTATGCTCATGAACATCTAGATGAGCTGCACGCTGTCCAGTATTCTAAACTACTATCGAATAAATATTTCAGTTAAATCAAACCGTCACACTAACACTACCTTCTAGATCAGGGGTTCTCAAACATTTTGGAGCCAGGGACCCCTTACGGGGGAAAAATATTTCCAAGGACCCCCTCATATTTATAACAGTGACTGAGCCC